>NW_004955555.1:828387-863462 GCF_000276665.1 Chinchilla lanigera | reverse complement strand
GCAGACACAGAGCAGGGTGGAGGCGCAGAGGTTTGAGGAGCTTGGCAAGTGCAAAGCATCAGCGCAGGTCAGGGGTCGGAATGAGGGAATGGGGGCACAAGAGGAGAGGCCAGCTCTGGTAAGGCCTGTAGACCTTGGGAAGCAGATGGGAGCTGCAAGTAGAGGGCTGCTTGGGTTTGCATGGGATCCTATAGGTTGCAGGGAGGCCGAGTGCGAGAGCAGGAAGCCCACCGAGGAGGCTGCGACAATAACCCATGCAGGACGTGCTGGTGGCTGGACATCAGGTGATGTGAGCACAAGGTAGACTCTGGGTACACGGTAAAGGTGGAGCCAACAGGATTTGCTAAGAGACTGTGAAAGAGCAAGGGGTAAAGGGAAACTCTACACGTTCTGGTCTGAGCAACTGGGAGGTTGGTGCTGCCTTGCGGGGCGGAGGAGCTCAGTGCTGGATGGGTAACAGTATGCACATTTTACACATGCGTGTGGTGACGTCAGGTATGGAGCTGAATTTACAAACCCCTGGCTCGGGCAGTTATGGTAGGCAGCTTCTGAGTTTCTACCCTCTGGTAATCGCACTGTCATGGGGTTGCCTCTGTCACTGAATTAGGGCTGGTCTGTGTGACCAACACAGTATGGCTGTGTTGTCTGAAAATTTCAGTCCTGCCTTGCTGTGTCTCTTGGATCATTTGCTCTGGGGGGTGTCAGCTGCCGTAGCCTGAGCACACTCAAGCAGCCCCATGAAGAGGGTCTTGTTTGAGGAACCGAAGCCTCCTGCCAACTGCCCTTGAGTGTCTTAATTGTGTGTTTTTTTCATGTTTTGATATCTTAAAAACTTCACAGCCTGGGAAGAGAATTCGTCTCCCAGAACTAGCCAAATCCTAGCTAGCAAAAAGCTCAGCCACCCTCTCATATAAAAACCAAACAATGTTGACTCTATCCCCTTTTACCTGCTTTAACACACCGCCAATATCTGTCCTGCCCTAAATCAGTCCAGGCAGGTACAAAACAACAAGGGACAGCCCTACAGTTCAGATTCTACTGACGTGACTCAAACAGCAAACGGGCTGATCGTAAACAATGTACTTCCTGCCTTGCCTTCCCCCCGCCTCTCACTGCCTCCTGACCAGCTCTGGTGTTTCCCCTGTGGCTCTGCATGGTGTTTTGCCCTCATCACGGGAAACATAAATAGTAAGAATCTTTCAGTAGCGCTGTCCTCTGTGTCATCAATTAAGATCTGATGGCTACATTTGAGACAGTGCACCATCTTGGAAGGGCACCTTCCAATACCAAGAGAGTCTTTAGACCTGTGGTGGTGAAGCTACGGCATGTATGCCGCAGTGGGCATGCACAGCCCTCTCTGTTGGCACGTGAGCCAAGCGTATGGGGTTTAACTGCAGTGTTCAGGTTTAACTGCAGAGTTGGCACTTCATGATAAATAAGTGGGTTTGGGGTCTCGGTTTGGGCACTCAGTCCCTAAGGTTTGCCATCACTGCTTCAGACCATAGCAGCCCATGGCCAACATCAGGACACTGAACTCACCGGTGACTCAGGGCACCACCCAGCTAAGCTGCTTCCAGTTCCTGGGCCCTGAAACTGAGCTGATACAAGCTGGCTATCTTTAGGCTGTTAATTTGTTACAGCAGCAATAGAGAGTCATCCGTACACCATGGTTTTAAAAGCCCTTCATGTGACCGGGCGTGGTGGCGCATGCCTGTAATTCCATCACTTGGAGGCTGAGGCAAGAGGATCACTGCAAGTTCAAGACCAGCCTGGTCTACAAAGTGAGCTCAAGGTCAGCCAGCCTGAACTGCCTAGTGAGGAGGCCCTGTCTCAAAAAGACCAACCAACCAAACAAACAAACCCTTCATGGGACAAATGGAGAAAGAGAAGCAATCTGAGGATGGAGCCCTAGAATCCCCGCCCCCCAACAAAGAGGCTGGGGAGAATGAGGGACAGCACAAAGGAGCCTGGGAAGGAGTAGCCAGAAAGGGAGGAAGAGAGGAGAGGCAAGCAGAAGGGAAAAGGTGCTGAGGAGAGACAATAATGGATAGTACTGAAGCTTGCTGCCGGCACAGAAATGGGGCCTGAGGCTCAGGCACTGGGTACCAGCTGTGGAGGTTGCTGGTGACAAGAACGGACTGGTGGAGACAGAAGCTGAACTGGAGCAGGCCCAAAACTGAACTGGAGGAAAGAAGCGGGAAAGGGCAGAGAGACACAGCCCTTGGAGCCTGAAGGAGCAGAGAGGTCAGGTGGTACAGAATCCGGGAGGAGCGGGGTCCAGCCGGGCCTTCCATAAGGCGGGAGGAACAGCAGCGCGTTTGTACACTGAGGGCTCGGTCTGACAGGGAGGATGGCCGAGACGCAGGAGGACGGGAGAGAACTGCGGGAGGGCTGTTCTCAGCAAGGTGAGGGGGCTCATCGGGGACAGGTAGGGGCAGACGGGCCGAGTGGAGGAGAATGTGCGTGGCTGGATGCAGGCTGCAGGTCACAGAGGGGACTCAGCCTGCCGCTGGAAGTGTGGAGGGGAGGCTGGCGGAGAGGGGCAGGAGGCACTGACAGTTTTGGGGGTGAGAACAGGAATGGTCCAGAAATGCAAGAGGAGGAGCTGGCGGCACCCAAGGACCTCCGGAAGCAGCGATCCTGACAGCAGGGTGCTGCTCGCTCACCTGTGTTCTGGTCACTCGTTTCCCTTCTCGCTTTACCTCTGCGGCTCCCTGCACTCCTCTGTGCCCCCTCGCCTCCTGCCCTGTGTCGTGAGGCTTCCCGGCTCTCCTGCTCCCTGGGCTTTCTCATGGCCTGGATCCCCTGTCCCCCTCTGCTGTCTGCACCTCTCCTGGGCCTTGTCACCCCAGCAGTGCGCTCACCTCTTAGCCCACTAGGTACCTCCTCCTTCCCGCATGCCTCCTCCCACTCCTCCAGATCCCCACCGTCTGCCGGCTGTGGCTCCCACTGCCTCAGCCTTCACAGGCCTCGGGCCTGGGGTCCTTCTCTCCCTGACCCCACCTTGCCAGCCCTCTCACCTCCTCGGACTCTGCTGACCTCCGCGTGGACCAGATGAACTCCATGACCGCCACAAAGACAGCAATGATGAGGCCACATATGAGCACGACAAAAATGCCGCCAATGTTCTCCATGCCCAAACCTGGGGGTGGCGGGGGACAGCCACAGGGGCGGGGTTGTGTGGGCATGGGGGCCACCAGGGGGCTCCTCGGGAAGGGCACGCTGCAGGTGCGGGTGGCTGACCTTTAGCTCGATGGTCCTCCTCCTTGGGGCACCGGCCCCCCTCCCACCACTTGCGCTTCAGGATCTCCAGCCGGTTGTTCTCCTGGAGCTGCAGGATGGCCAGTGTGATCTCATCCCGGAACGGGGAGCCTGGGCCAGGCACACAAGAAGGGTTGCTGTTGGGGCCCTGGCCACCCGAAACCCCAACCTAAACCGCTAGATAGAGGCCCTGGCCTTGGCCAACAAGAGGCCACATTCACAGGCCACCGCTCGCAGGGGCCCCGGCTCAAGGCTCTCTCAGCTCAGGCACAATGGCCTCCTGGCAGATTCCCAAATCTCCCAAGCATGGTCCCACTTTAGGACCTTAGGCTCTGCCTGGAATGCCTTCTCCTCACCACTCAGGCCTCTCTGCTCAGCGCCGGCTCCTCAGGAGCCTTCTAAGACCATTTTATTTTATTTTGTTTTCTTTTTTTTTTTCTTGGTTTTTCTCAGGTACCGGGAACCGAACTCACGACCTTGCACTTGCCAGGCAGGCACTTTGCCGCTGAGCTAAATCCCCAGCCCCGACCATTTTATTTTAAAAGGCACCAAGCACCCCACTTCCTGTCAGTCTCTTCTCCCGCACTGTGTCAGAACACTTCACCACCCGATGTCCCAGGACACGGCTCTGTGTTCATGGTCTCTGCTGCCCACGGCCCTGCCTGGAAGGCAGCAGAGGTAGGGGCATGGCAGTTGCCCTGCTGTGCTTTCCCAGAGTCCAGTGCAGAGGAAGGGCAGCAGACCAGTCTGCTGAGAGAATGGATCCCTGTCCTCCCCTCCTCTCTGCACCTCCTCACTCCCATGTCCTCCCCTTCAACCACCCTTGGGCCCCTCCACACCCTCCCCGTACTTCTTTTTTTCTTTTTCTTTTTTTTTGTCTTTTTGAGACAAGGTCTCACTATGCAGTTCAGGCTGGCCTTGAGCTCACTTTGTAGCCCAGGCTCACCTGGAACTTGAAAGGATCCTCCTGCCTCAGCCTCCCAAGTGCTGGGATTATAGGCATGCACCACCACACCTGGCTCTCTTTCCTTGTTTACTAAAATACTACTTGAACTTCTACCAAAGGCCAGGAAGCAGGGATATGGCTGAGTGCAAAGGTTAATGTTTATCAGGCATCTCCTCTGTGCTAGGCCCTGGGTTTACAAAAATTCATTCAAGTCTCACAATGACCCTATGAGGCAGACACTGCCCCCTGGGGCAGGCATTTCTGAATGAGGAGGTGGTTCCCTTGCCTAAAGTTATGTACTGAGTCAGGAAGCAAAGGGGGATCTGAATACAGGTTGGTGTGACTCCAGAGCCTGTCCCCAAAGCAGGAGGCTACACTACTTCCAGAGCACAGTATCAAGTCTCCTGCAAAGCGGCTAGGATCTGGGCAATTTGTTGTGCAGTCACAGGCAACTGATGCAGGCACCATCAGCACATAGATGATTTTAAATTCCAAAATGCCAGGTGGACACAATGGACCACACCTATAATACCAACACTGGAAGGCTGAGGCAAGAGGATCACAAGTTCAAACCCAGTCTGGGCAACTTAGCAATTTAGTGAGACCCTGTCTCAAAATAAAAAATAAAAAAAGGGCTGGGGATGTAGCTCAGTGCAGAATCCCTGGGTTAATCCCTAGTACTGACAAAAAAAAAAAAAAAATGGAGACAAGTTGGTAGTGGATTGCACGGAGCCCTGGATGCATGTCCTGAAGAATAAATGGATATATCCAAGTCTCCCTGCAGATCTTTCCTACCTTGCTTCCTTCCTTTCTCCCACTCATCCTTCTACCTGTCCAGCATTTTCCGAGCACTGGCTCTGAGCCAAGCCGCAGGCCTGATACAGAGCATATGAAGCAAATAAAACCCAGCTCTCACCCTCAGAGGGCCCTTGGCCCAATGGAGGAAGACCCCAAAGCCTATGACCCACATGTACTGAGCTGTACACAAACATTCACTAAAGTCTTCCAGCAGCCTGCTCCTAGGCCCATTTTTCAGGTCGCGAGCAGAGGTTCAGGATGGTGATGACACCTGCCTGAGGCCAACTAAAGCACCCCCAGCCTGCCTAAGGGAGGGCCTGGCCCAGTCCCAAGCCTGCTCACACATCTCAGCTCCGGATGCACAGGGCCCCCTGTTCCACACCGTGCTGCGGCCATACCCAGCGGCATGCCGATGCCGTAGCCCTTGGTGTCGAGGAGGCCCCCAATCTGGGTGAGGTTGCAGTTGAGGCGCCGGTGATACTCGTTCATGGTGGACTCGAGCAGGAAGGCATAGCGGGAGTTGAGGACACGGGCAATGCCCTCCTCTGTGCTCTTGACGAACACACTGGGCTGCTTCGACTGCATGTAGTTCCACATGCGCTGGTACGTCTGGTACCTCGAGTTCTGGGCAGGGAAAGCACAAGGCGAGAGAGGTGAGGGCCTCTCCACCCCTGCCCTTCCCCCTGGGGGTCTCCCTCAACCTGAGAGAGGGAGGAGAGTAGAGGAAGACAGAACTGAAGACAGAGGAGAGAGAACAGACTAAGGCAGGTCCAAGTCATCCCCACACCTGTTCCTCCTGGGTGCCCCACTACCCCTCACTGGCACAGCCGCCTCCCAACCTAGTCTACCTGGGAGATCCAGGAGTTCACCTCCACCTCATTTCCTCTGACCTCCAGCCAGCGGTCCCTGTCCAGCTCTGGCTTCCTTCCAACTACTGGTCTACCCCAACCCAGCTCTGAGAGAATTTCTAACTCCAAAGGGTCAGTCCTTGTTCCCACCTGCCCTTTCCTTCCCACTATCCCAAACACAAGGGGTCAAGCTCCTTTCACCATGCAGGGCTTTTCCTCCTCTCTGCTGGCCCACGGTCCTAGCCCCAACCTTTTCAGCAGCCTCCTAGCCCTTCCTTGTCCTGTACTGAAGGCACCGATTCAACCTCAGGCCCCACATCTGTTCCCATTCTTCCATTGAAAGCCCAGGTCCCCAGCCAAACAGCAATGCTTCCATGACAGCGTGAGTGTATCTTCTGCTCCCCAGCATCCCTGACTACTGTGGAGGCCCTGCCTAATCCCAACTGGAGCTATGTGCACAGCAGGGAGGATCAGGGCGGCCCTACCTGGAAGAAGGTCATGGTGGAGCCAGCGTGGATAGTGCCGTACTCAATGTTGGTCTGATCTGCCAGGTCGTCAGCTGACTCCACAGGCACCTCCATGCGCTGCACGGTGAGGAAGGCGGCCAGGTTGGCCGTGTAGGAGGAGATGATGATCAAGGTGAAGGCCCACCTGAGGGGGGGAGGGGTGAGCTACAGGCTGGAGCCATCCCTGCCACCTTGACGACCATGTGCCCATTGGTGGTGCCCCCCTCCCCCACAGTGGCCCTGATATTCAAAAGGATCAGTGACTGCAGACCAGTGGACAGGCCACGATTCTGAAGCCAGACCCCCTAGGTTCACATATTTCACCCACAGACTTCCACTTCCAGGTATAAGAGAGTAAGATAGTCTGGAAATACCCTCTTGCTATCAACAGCTAGAAAAATGGACCAAATGAATACAGAACCATTTAAAGACAGAGGACAAGAGGCATCACGGGACAGCGATCCCCAAAGAAAGTGAAAAGTGAGCCCTATCACCATCCAGGCTGTCCTGCTCCATTTAATTTACAGACTGTAGCGCGGTAAGGAAACCCAAACAGTCCCGCAATCCTGCAGAGTTCTGAGATGGAGATCAAAGATGGCAGGATTCAGGGTCGGGGCAAGACGGCTGGGATCTGTGGGACAGAATCTTCGAGAGGAGGGAGCTACACAGAGGGTGAGGGTCCCCGTAAGTCTGGCTGAACATCAATCTGTGAGTGGTATAGGGTGAAACTCCATGGAGCCAGAAAAGAAAAACTTTCAAGGAGAGAACAATTCCCAGTGTTTCCCCAGGGCTGGAAACTGGTTGAGCTTCCTCCCGCCAAAGTAGCAATATTCCTAAGCCCATGAGTTACTCATCAGAGAAGCAAAAGTGCAACATATTAGCAATTGGGTTAAGTGGGCCCTAGAATAGAGGCAACACCAAGCCTGCCCTACAGGAGCTTAACAACAGGCCTTCCCAGATCAAAATAATTTACAAGTCACTGCCAGAAAAAGCCCAGGATACTTGGAATGGTTTTTTGTTTGTTTTTGTGGTGCTAAGCACATGCTCTACTACTCAGCTACACTCCAAGCCAGAAGGGCCAGACTCTAAAGAAACATGTTCCCCAATGTAAACAATGTAAGATTCACAGTGTCTGTCATCTAATTAAAAAAATGACCAAATCTACACAGGTGCAGGAAGATATGACCAACAACCAAGAGAAAAATCTCTCAACTGAAACTGACTCAGAATTGACAGAGACGATGGAAAACTCAGATAAGTACATTACAACAGCTATTACAAGTAACAACTGGAATGCTCAGAATATGAAGAAAAACAGGAAAATAATAGGAGAGAAATAGAACACATAAAAAAAGAAGTGAAGGAAACCTCTAGAGATAAAATACACAATATCTGAAAATAAAAGTTTACTGCACAGGATTATACAGGACAGATACTGCAGCAGAAAAGATCAGAGAAACTGAAGACAGCAATAAAATCCATCCAAGGGGCTGGAGATTTAGCTCAGTGGCACAGCACCTGCCCAGCAAGCACAAGATCGTAAGTTCGATCCCCAGTACCAGAAAACAAACAAACAAATAAAAATTAAAAATAAATAAATAAAATCCATCCAAAACAAAGATAACAAAGAGCAAAAATGACTGAAGGTGAGCATAGAGCATCAGTAGCCTGAGGAATAGTATCCAGGGGCCTTTACAGATGTGACTGGAGTCCCAGAAAGGGAGAAAGAGCCTACAGAAAACATATAAGGAAAAGTAATGGCAGCACTCAGGAGGCTGAGGCAGGAGTATCGTTGCAAGTTCAAGGCCAGCCTGGCCTACAAAGTGAGCTCAAGGTCAGCCTGAACTGCATAGTGAGAGAGACCCTGTCTCAAAAAGAAAAAAAAAAAAAAAAAAAAAAAAAGTAATGGCCTAAAAGTTTTTCCAATCTGACAAAAACTGTAATCTTACAGACCTAAAAAAGCTCAATAATCCCCTGTAATATAAACACAGGTATATACAAAACACACTAAGGCACATGATAATTAATTGTTAAAAGCTGGCAATAAAGGGGCTGGGGGTTTAGCTCAGCAGCACAGCGCCTGCCTGGCAAGCGCAAGGTCATGAGTTCAATTCTTGGTACAGGCAAAAAAAAAAGTTGCACAAAGCTAGCAATAAAAATAAAACTTTAAAAGCTGCCTGGGGTGGATGCAGGGCAGCATGTTACATACATTAAGACAGAGATAACAGTGAAAACATAGCATCAGGGCACGTGAGCCAAAAGACAGTGCAACAATACACTGAAAGAAAAATCAAAATAATGCCAGGCATAGCCAGGTGTGGTGGCACATGCCTGCAACCCCAGCACTCTAGGAGAATTACAAGTTCAAGCCTCACGAAGGCCACTTATGAAGACCCTGTCTCAAAATAAAAATAACAAATGTAGCTGATTATAGTTATGTGTCATTATGTCTGGCCAGTGGAAATATTTTTCATACAAATGCTGAGAGAATTAATTGCCAGCAGACTTGCATTTTCTAGAAACATTAAAAATTCTTCCAAAGGAAAATATGTTAGATGGGAATGTGGGTGCACAAGAAGGAATGAGGAATACCAGAAATTATGCAAGTAATATATATATATATATATATTGGCGGGGAGGGTACTGGGAATTGAACACAGGACCGTGCGCTTGCCAGGCAGGCACTTGTACCACTGAGCTATATGCCCGGCCCTATGCAAGTAATATAAAAGGCATTCCCCATTTAAAAAAATCCTCCCTCCTGTCTGCCCCACTTCCCTTCCTTCTTCCTCTTTCTTTTTGTGGGACTGGGGATCAAACCCAGGACCTTCTGCATGCTAGGCAGGTGTTCTAACACTGAGCTATTTCCCTACCCCTAAAAACTTCCTTGAAAGACATTTACTATTTAAAACAAACACACACACACACACAAACTTAATATAGTGTGGAGTTCACAAGATATGCAAAAGTAATATAAATGGTGCTGTAAGGGTCTTACATCTTATGTGAAGTGGTATGTTACTTCAAATTATCGTGTAATAAATTAAAGATGCTTATTAAGCAGGGTGTGGCGGCACAAACCTGTAATCCCAGCACTCTGGGAGGCTAAGGGAGAAGGATCACAAGTTCGAGGCCAGCCTAGGTAACTGAGTGAGATTTTATCTTTTATTTTTCTGTCTCTAAATAAAAAACTATAAAGGCTGGAGATGTAGCTCAGTGCAAAGGGGGCTCAATCTCCAATACTGTGAAGAAAATAAAAAGGATGCACATTATAAACCCAGAGCAACCACTAAGAAAAATAAAACAAAAGAAGCGTAGTTAGTTAACAAGTTAATAGTGGAGATAAACAGAATTCTAAAAGTTGTGAGCTGAGGATATAACTCAGTGCTAGATCACTTGCTCAGCTTGGGAGAGTCCCTGAATTCCATCCCCGATACTAGGGAAAAAAAAAAAAAAAAGGCATATCCATTCTGGACACTTATGTACCTAATTACAGAGCTTCAAAATTCATGAAGCAAAAACTGATAGAACTAAAAACAGAAATACATAATTTGTCTGCAATTATAAGCAGAGACCTCAACACTCCTCTCTTAAGTATTATTAGGACAAGTAGACAGAAAATCAGTAAGGCTACAGAAGCCTTGCACAACACTATCAATGCCTTGCTGACATTTACAGACCACTACACCCACCAACGGCAGGATACACGCCCAGTACCAGTATACACAGAATGGTCACCAGGACAGACCATATGCTGAGCCGCAAGACAAGTCTCTAAATTTAAAAGGATTAGACTGCTACCGAGAATGTTCTCTGACCACAATGGAACTAAATTAGAAATCAATAATAGAAACATCTCTGGAAAATCCCCCAATCCTGGCTCAACTGCTGTGCAGCTGGATGACCTTGAAACTGAGTTTCAGTGGTCTTACCTGTGAAGTATGTACAAACACAGGCCTTTCCTCATGGAGTTCTGGGAGGAATGAGTCAATCCGGCACACACAGTATCGCTGTGTGTGAGGGGCACTGGGATTTGAACCCAGGATCTTCACGCTGAGCTACACCCTCAGCCCTTTTTTTATTTTGAGATAAGCTCTTGCTGAGTCACTAAGCTGCTCGGGCTGAGCATGAACTTGCCACTATTCTGCCTCAGCTTCCCAGAGTGCTGGGATTACAGGCATGTGCTAAGCATGCTCTGCCCTGCTAAGCATCTGCTCCTATTGTCCGGGTGATACAGGACTGACTTGGGAGGGGAGGCGCCCACCAGACTGGCTTCAGGACGGTAGGGCAGCACTGTCTCATCCTGGCCCTCTCTGAGTTCCTTGCAGACCACACAGATCTGAGGTGCTGAAGACAGGGAGGCTGAGGGCCTCCCAGGTCCCAACCCCCACCCAAGATAGATAATAGTAAAAATAGCAGCTGGCCTCTGCAAACTGCTAGGCACTGGGTGGGGAGGGGGTGTCATGCAGAGCTTGACAGGAAGATAATAAAACAGCTTCCTGCACACACGGAACCCAAACCCCAACACACAAGACAGGAATGACATGACCTCTCCAGAAACCAAGCCACCCCGCAGGTCAATGTTGTTGTTCACTCAAAACAAAATTATCCAGGGCTGGTACACACCAGACACCATGACAGCCCTTGAGGACGCAGCCTGGCTGACTGGTGGTGGCAACTGGGCAGGACAGTGATGATGGGGCCACTTGCTGAAAGACAGCAGGAGGGGCCGGGCGTGGTGGCACATGCCTGTAATCCCAGCACTCGGGAGGCTGAGGCAGGAAGATCGTTACGAGTTCGAGACCAGCCTGAGCTACAAAGTGAGCTCAAGGCCAGCCTGAACTGCATAGTGAGACCCTGCCTCAAAAACAGAAAAAAAAAAAAAAAAAAAAAAAGACAGCGGGGGAAGCACACACGTGAGGAGTCAGATCTGAGAACAAATGTGTAGTTTGGACATGCCTGTCAGGCGGCCAAGAGGAGCAGCCCAAGCTGGCTGGATACATGAGGACGGTGGATGCGTCAATGTGTGGCTAGCAAGGCAAGCCCAGGAGTGGGAGAGATGGCCCTGAAGGAATGTGGAGCGGTGGTCTCTGGCGGGGTGCGGACGGGAGGAGCAGGGAAGGTGTTTGGTACAGTGTAGGGACTCTGCCGGTCAGGGTGGTTCCAGTAGGTCACCCAGGACGCCACCAGTCATGCTCCTTCCCTCACTGGGCCACTGGCTCCAGGAGCACTCTCTTTATACTCCAAGTCCTCCCACACATTTCTTCGTTTGACAGATGTGTGTCTCCAGATGTGACCCCAGCACAATGACTCAGCAAGCCAGGTCCCTGCCCCTTTGGGACTGACAGCAACACAGTATGTGACTACCAGTAAGTACGTATGCCTAGGTAATCACAGCCAGTACGTGGCTCCTTGGTACGAGGAAACTCACATTTTTTTGCATGGTTATAATAGAAACCCAAACCTCCAGAAATGCATCTCTTGTGCAAACTGAGGAACCGGATGCCATCTTGTGTGGAACTCTGCCAATTCCCCATGTTGGAAAGTCACATCTCAGACAACTACTCCACTTGTATTGAAGTCCCTGAGTCAAGAAGCTTGGTCCAGTTGCATTAGCAAGTCATCCTGCTCACAGTATTTGCGCAAACGCTCATTTCCCAGCTATTTCCAAGTGTCCAATAACAAGTGCCAATAAGTTCTAATAAACGATCTTACTTCTTGTCATTCCAAACTTTGCATTTTAATTTTTTTTTTTATTTTTTGTCTTTTAGAGACAGGATCTCACTATGCAGTTCAGGCTGGCCTTGAGCTCACTTTGTAGCCTATGCAGCCTTCGAACTTGAAACAATCCTCCTGCCTCAGCCTCCCGAGTAATCCCTTCCTGGGATTACAGGCATGTGCCACCATGTCCGGCTTGAAACTTTGCATTTTGTCTTCCGGTGTAGCCACACCCATGCATTTATGTACTGCTATCATATTACCGTAGTTTCCCTTTTTTTCTCCTTCATATTATAATTAGGATATCATATTGATTTTTTTAAAATTATGTGTGTAGATAAATACATTACCTTTGAATTTCAGCTCAGGATAGAAAAAGAAATGTTAAAAAGTATTTGTTTCAAAAAGAGTGCATTAGGGGGCCAAGGGATAGAGAGAGGAGGGAGGAAGAGGACATAAAAAGAATTGAGATGTGCTATGTACATGTACCAACCCCCACAATGAATGCAATCATTATGTACTGTAAACATGTATTAATAAAAGCAAAGTTTGTTAGAAAACGAGGGCGTTAGGTGTGCGCATGGAGCCCTCACTGGTGTGGAGGGAGAAGGCTGTGTGAGCAACGGCACAGGGAAAAGGAATCCATTGCAAAATGAAGCTGAGGACCACGCAGCCAGAGGAAACGAAGGGCACAGCAGCCCCGGAGCAAGGACAGTCTGTAGAAGGAGGTGACTAATGACACAGACTGCCTGCGGGTAAGACAAGGACTGAATGTATGAATAAGCAGTCTCATTCCACCCTGCGGAGTCAGGCATGGGAGGAGGGGAGAGGCCAGGTGTGGCTAGAGCTGAAGTTTTGGGGTTCTCCTGCAGAAGGATGTGAGGAAAGGAGGGCCTGGGGAAGGGCTGAGGACAGTGGCTGAGGGTGGCCTTCCTGGAGACAGGCGTCCATGAAAGCAAGCAGAGCTTAGAGAACAGGGAGAGGGCGATCAAGAGACTCCGGTAACGGCGTGACCAGGGGGCACGGGGTGTGGTCAGAGAGAAGCTTTGGAAATGCTGGTTCCCCAGGCAGAGCTGTCCTGAATGGTGGGTGTGGCTGCAGAAGGCAGTGGGCTGAATGGGCACTGAAGTCCAGGGGCCCAGGACGAAGGTCCTGGCGAGGCCGATGTGCGTCAGGTGCCAGTGAAGCACCTGAGGATGATGGCACCAAACTCCCATCACCCCACCCCTGGAATGTCAGTCCCAAAAGGGCCGGGGCCTGGCCTGCTGAGTCACTGTGCTGGGGTCACATACATCTGTCAAAGGCACAAATGTGTGGGAGGGAAGACTTGGACTGCAGAAAAAGTGTCCTGGTGCCAACAGTGCCAGTGAGGGAGGGGATATGAGCAGGAGCCTCCTGGGTGACAGAGAGGGGAAGAGGCAGAGAATACTCAACTGGGAAGCATGATCCTCAGGGAGAGGGTCCCTGACCAAGGACCAGAAGGACTGCAGACAGAAAGGCCGCTTAACCGGGGGCAGCGGCGCACGCCTGCAATGCCAGCATTCTGTGAGACTGAGGCAGGAGCTTCGCAGTCCACTCTTAGCCTGGGCAACTTAGTGACTTAGTAAAACCATTCAAAATTAAAAAATCCTTTAAAGGGCTTGGGCTATAGCTCTGTGCAAAGCCCCAGAGCACTGCTAAGAGAGATGGGGGCAGGGGACACCACTGGTCTGCTGCCTGATGAGGGAATGTGGCTAGATTTGCCATGGCAACGCTCCTCAAGCTCTCTCTGTAGCCACCTCCTTACACACTCACTCTCTCCTGCCCCTGTGAATGCGCCTCCCTCTCCTTGGTGTGGATGACTCCATGTTGGCCTTTAGGACTCAGTCTGGATGAGTCCTTAGGAGGCCATTCTCTGCTGTTCTGTCACGACGCCCTGTGTGTTTCTCAACAGTGCATCTTATGTTCATCTGATACATCCTTACATTGAACATATTCCTACATTTCACTCAGGCTGTGTGGTAGCTGAATAAGCCCCTTCCCACCACCACCACCACCAAAGATGTCTACATCCTAAGTCCTACATGAATACGTCACCTCACACGGTAAAAGATACTTCACAGGTGTGAGTGGGTTATGTGATTAAGATGTGATTAAGTGCAGATGAGATGGGAAGATAATGTCCAAATTACCCAAGAAAATCCCAAGGGTCCTTATAAGCGGAAAAAGGAAGTCAGAGTCAGAGACTGGAAGGTGTCACATTTCTGCTTTCAGGATAGAGGAAGGGGCTGTGAGCCAAGGATGAAGATGGTTTCTAGAAGCTGCGAAAGGGAAGAAAAGGCTTCTCCCCTGGAGTCTCCAAAAGCAACTGGCACTGCAACAATTCGATTTTAGCCTCTTTTGGACTTATGACCTCCTGAATTGTTAGATAATACATTTGTGTTACTTTAAACTATATTTTTTTTCCAGCCACTGGACAGAAATACAGGGGTACCGTTAGAAATGATGCAAATTCAAAAACATTTAAAAACCATTAAGACTTGCAAGTTTCAAAGCCAGTGGACCAAGGGAAATGCAAATGAGTGCCAGATGGCAGTTAGTTCCACTTAGCTGGGAGAGAGGGGAATCTGCTGCCCATTAAGGTTAGTCTTGAACAGGTTTCAAATTAGATGGTGTCTTTGAGACACAACCTTTAAATAAAATCCGACACCCAGCGCTTATGTGTTTACTTGCGCAGTCTCAGCTGCCTCTGGGGGGCAGGGATAGGACTGACTCTTCCATGAGTGCCTGGCACTCGGAGGGGCTGGACAGGCCCCTGTGGAGTGGCCATGGGTGCCGGCGCTTGATGGGGGAGGAGAGGAGGAAGTGCTCTAGAAGGCTAGATGGCTGGGTGGCCCTGAGAACCTACTGTGGGCCTTAGGGCCAGACTGGGCCTAGGCAGATCTGAGGGCTGGCACAAGGTATGGGCCCAGTTCCAGCCTGGCCCTTCCGCTAGCTGAATGCACACTCTTTAACAAGCCGCTCCTTCTTTCGAGGTCTTCTAATCCACAAAGCAAGGAGAACATTCCCCATCCTAATATTTCTCTTTCTTGTATTCCTATGAGAATGAGGTGATAGGAGTTGCAGTAACTGTAGCGAACTCCAGGCAACAAACTCAAGGCCTGGCCAGAGAGTAGAAGAAGGGAGTGTGGGATGAGGCTGATGCCTACGAGGATGCTGGCCAGTGCCACAAGATCTCCCGGATTCCTACAGCTCGTGGTGAGGAACAGGGAACCCTCTGGAAGAACACAGCAGTGCCCTCAGCCTCCAGAACTCAGAGGTCCCTCCCAGCCCTGCCAGAGTAAATAGAAAGCACCTCACCAGACTCCGCTGACACAGCGCGTGGACAGCGCCCGGGGCATGATCTCTGAGCCCTGCTGCATGAAGCCCCCCACAGGGAACCAGAGGCTGTTCCCCAGCGTGTACTGGTTCTCCAGGATGTGAGGACGTGCCCGCAGGCACGGGTGGGGGTTATACCACTCGTAGGGGCTCAGCCTGTGGAGAAATGGGCAAGTGGAGGGGGCCGCAGTGTGGAGGAAAAGGAGAGAAATGGAGGAAGGAGGAGTCACAGGGATCAAAAAAGAAGGGACGGATGGGAGAAGGGGAGCAAGAGAGAGATGGGCAGAGACACACAGGCAACAAAACAGAGAGAGAAAGGAAGGCAGAGGGGATCCAAGACCCCAAAGTGGAGGGGCCAGCAGAAGAGGAAACATGCGGGTCGGTCGCACGGCCCAGATCATGCCTCCATCCCATCCCTCCTTCCTAGGCTGCAGGCTGTGGACTCACCTGGCAGCCAGGAACAGGACACAGCTGACAGCCAGGTAGGCAAGGAGCATGAAGAGCCACACAGCAGGGGAGAAGGGATCCAGGAAGGAGAAGTAGCCAGGCTTGCGGCCCTGTAGGCAGAGAGAGTGAAACGCAGAGCTGCCCCAGACCTGAGCCATGTGTTCAACCTCCGCCCCTGCCAGGGACCCAGGAGCCAGAATGCCCTGTCCGCGGTCCAGTAGGCGTCCAGTTCCCACTTGCAGCCCCTGCCTCTAGCTTCCACGTCAGGCTGCAGCCCACCGTCCCCAGAAGTGTACCATATGCACTCGGTAGAGGATGCTGATCCCCAGGGTCATGAAGGGCTTGGAGAAGTCGATAACCTTCTCGCGCTCGGCTGTGATGGTGAACGCAGCTACAGCCAGGTCCGCCTTCTGCTGGAGGGGAAGCAGGGGAGGGCAGGGGAGAGGAGTGGAAGACAGAGACGGGCAGTTAGAGAGGATCACAGTCACCTTTGAGAGAGAAAGGGGGGTGAAGAAGAGAGAGTGGAAAAGATCAAAAGGAGCTGGCAGCCTGGACGGGCTCCAGGAGTGCACCTGGGGCCACCCAGGCCCTGCTTGAGCCCATCTGCTGTAACAGCCTCCTGCCACCTCTGTCCTGCCTGGCTGTCCAGCCATTTCTCTGTCCTCTACCCTATCAAGTTCATCATTAGGAACCTGCTTTATAAAACCCACCAGTGGTGCCTTCCCCGCTTCCTGTCCCAGTAGCATGCCGGTAGCCTGAGTCTGGACACCGACCTGCTCTGGGACCCACTTCAGGCCTTGGTTTTATCTCTTCTGTGGTACCGATTAGCAACAGGTCACATTTATTAAGTGCTTACTATGTGCTAGGCTCCATGCTGGATAGCACTTCACACAGATTATCTTGTATCCTCCTAACAGCTCCCTGAGCCACTCCTAGTTCATTTTATAGGTGAGGAAACTGGGTCTCAGAAAGGCAAGGGTACTAGTGAGTAAAAGGAGGAGCTGGAAACCGCAAGGTAAGGGCATGAACACCATTTCCTGGCCCTGGTAGACACTAGCGATGTAGATGTTTGAAGCCACTCCCTGCACACAGGGCCAGGGAATAGCTCAGCGGATGCGACTTTGGAGAAGGATGCACGTGGTCCCCAGGGGCAGGGGTGCTGGGGTCCGGGTCTGATGTGAAGGATGGGACAGAGAGAAGGGTATATTGGCTGAGGCCTGGCTAGTGTATCCTGAATCCCTTTCAGAATGCGCTGGCTGATTCAAAAGGGGTATTTCACTCTGGCTCAAGGGAACATTAGTCAGCCTTCAACTGAGGGCTAGACACAAGGCTGGAAAAAAACCAAATATCCTCCTGCAGACCAACATGCACACACATTACATGTGCAAGCACATACAGCCATTCTATGCCACCACTGACGTGTGCCCAGGACACCTCACCCACACATGTGACACAGGCTGAAGCAGCAACACGCACCACTCATCTGATAGTTCAGCAGAACAGAGACACACAGGGGACATTCCCTCAGCGCCCAGCTCATACACACACACACTCTACACTTGATTCGCATGCACAAGATAGAACAGGCAAGATGTAGGGAGGCCTGGCTCTGCCCTAGCTTGCAGCACGGCCTTAGGCAAGAGCTTCCACATCTGTGAGCCGCGGTTTGCGCATTTATAAAGAGGACGTTGGGTCCCATGTCTCCCACAGCTCCCTCAGTGCTGAGGTGAGAACGAGGCTCCCAGGTTGTCTCCTCCCAGATGGCCTGACTTCACCCCTGGATCCTGACGCTGGGGATGGAGGGAACCCCGAAACCCAAATTCAAGAAGAGCTCCCCAAGGTGCCAAAATAAAAACGCCAAGGTCCTGAAAGAGCCGACTGAGAATACACAAGGGAATAAAGGCCTGGACAGAACCTGGGGCAGGTGAGAGCTCACCACAGTCGGTGGAGAGGTGACCCAGGCGCTAACCCAGTCTGCAGCCAAGGAGAGGGCACAGGCCCCACACAGCCCTCAGTCAAGAGATGATCCAGGTACCAAAGCCCAGCCCTGGAGACAGAGAGGTGGCCCAACTCCAAACAACACAGTCAAGAACAGGAGGCAGGGGATCCGAACACAAGCCTAGGCCACTGAGAGATGACCCAGGGCCCTGGGGTAGAGAGAAGTGGCCTAGGCTGAAAATAAAACCCAGCATCAAGGAGGAAGCAGATGGACCCCAAATGAAATCCAGTGCCAGCGAGAAAAAAAGACAGACCCCCGAAACAACTCCTCGGTGTCAGGGAGAGCAGACACAGACCCAAACGATGAACCAGAGCAGAGAGGGACCGCGCAGGTTAAACAACAAATGCAGGGTCCAAGAGAAAGAGACAGCTCCAGTCCAATGTAACAGGCGCACAGAGACCGCTCAGCTCCAAGGCAAACCCTCAGAGTGCCATGTGTGGCAGAGGCCCAAACCCAGCCGGGCTCTGAGAATACCTGCAGGAATCCCCGGGTGCAGAGTGGCTGTTCCCTTTCCTGCACATGGCCACATTTATGACTAAGACATGAATCATCGTGGGAACAATCCCGGCTAATACGGGAATCCCATTATCCTGTGCACCTACAGAAGTCTGTCTCGGGAAGGCTTCCCTGGCGGCCCGAGTCCTCACTTCAGAGAGGAGGGAGCTCTGGCCCTTCAGACGGGCTCGGGAGGGCCCTGGTGGTCCCCAGGCCATGTGCTCAGGACCTCACTTCCCCAGAAGCCTTCAGGCTCCACTGCTCCTCTCTGTTCAGCCCTCTCAGCCACCCCGAGTCCAGCTGCTTCCTCTCCTTCCAGGAGCAAAGGCAGTGGCTCTGCTCCCCAGACGTTCCTATATCTGTCCACTTCTCTGCACATCCACCACCCGGCCCATGTCTCTGCTGTCCCCTTCACGGCACCTGCATTTGCCTCTTCCTCACCCCCGCCACCTCTCACAAACCCTGAGTCTGTCCCCCACACATAAGCCAAAAGGATCTTCCCCTGTTTAAGGCCGTTATGGCATTATCGTGGCAAAACCCTGTTAAGGCCCTGGGGCCCTATACAAGCTGAGACTCACCTGCAGCACCAGCCTCTCCTCATGCCTGCCCCCTCACTCACGCTGCCTCAGGCACTATGGCCCGCTCTTTGCTCTTTGATACAGCAGGTTCATGTCCCACCTCAGCACCTTTATGCTCTTTACTACTGGAGACTAAAATCATGCCTCGCCCTCTCTGCCTTCCCCACAGCAGCCTCCAGACCCTACCTTGCACCCACCAGAGAGTCGTCATTTTCACATTACCCATTTCCCTGATTTATAGCTTGCTTGCTTGTTTAGGGATGGCCTATCTTCCCCACCACATTATAAGCTCCTGGCCTGTTCGGCACCCCAGGGCCTACAAGTGCTGCTTGGTTTGGGCCATACCCAGCCTCTTCGTGGCCTGCACAGCTGCCTCTGCCCACCCTCTCTCACAGTCCTGGGCCACTCACCATCTCTCTTTCCTGCCAGGTTCCTTTTGGCCACTGTCCCTGCGAGCAGGCCACTCCCTTTGCCTGGACCATCCCTCTGGGTGCACGCCATACCCTTCTTCCTCTGAGACGCCTTCCAGGGGCTCCAGTCTGGATACCACCCGTCTCAGATCAGTTCTGGAAAAATCTGTTTGCCTTCCTGCTTCTGCTACAAAACCACAGGCCTTTCAAAGGCAGAGCAGGATGGATGTGCTGTGTGTCTTAGCACAGCCTAGGGGCCAGCTCTGAGAAGGGTACACTGCACAGCCCACCCCATCCTCCTCTGCTGAAGCCCCAGAAGGTCCCTGCTGCCTCCTGGGCCGCTCAGCCGCTGTCAGATGTACAGACTCTTCTTTCCAGGTGCCTCAGCAGAGAGGCTCTTTTCGTTCCCAGAGCAACCCCATGCAGAAAGGCACCATTCCCACCACTCTACACGCTACGAAACTGGGGCACAGAGAGGGTAAGCACCTTGATCTATTAGCCGCTGCGGTTTGGGACCATTATCCCTTTGAGGGGCTTTTCTTTCTGCTGCCCTGTCCCTCCATGGCTGGGGGCATCGGAGGGGGTGACCCCTCCCTGGTTCGCAGGGAGCACAGCAAATGGGTGCTGACTGACTCCAGAGGGACAAGCAAGTTCTCGAATCTCTGAGGAACATGCAGCAGCCTTGGCTTCTGCCCTGTTCCCCAGCACGGCTCTAAGTGTCACCTTCCTTGACCCCATCCCAGGAAAAGGCCGGAGGGTGCCCCACACACAGCCATCTCCTTCTCCCACCCTAGGGCCCTCCTGATTCTGGCCCAAAACACTTGTGGAACTGAGTTGCTCTCTCTGCCTCTCTGCTTGCCCTGGTCTTGGCCCTCATCTCTGACTGGAAAGCTCCTGGGCTGCTTGGCTAGTAGCTTGTGGCATCTCAGTAAGATATAATCTGGTCATACCACCCCCCTGCTCAAATACTGTAATAATGCACATCATTCTTCAGCTATCAGCCAAATCCTCACCTGGCCCCAAGAGACCCTGACACATTAAGCTCTGCTCCATATGGCTCCTCCAACCTAGCCTGCCTCAGGCCCTGCCATCCTGTCCTCTGTCCCTGCATTGCAGTGACTCTGCCCGTTCCATTTGTTCATTCATTCATTTAACTGCTAAGCAAATCTTTGCTGATCATCCTGCCCTGGCCACATACAATTCTAGCTTTGGGAATACAGCCATGAATATAAACATACAATGTCAAGATAGTAACAAGTGCTATGAAGAAAATAAACGAAAGCTATGGAGACTAGCTGAAGCCATTACCTTAGATATAGCCCTCACCGTGAGGAGGTCTCGCTTGAAGGAAATATAGGGCAAGACAGAAAGCTGGGGGTAGCAGGCCAAGGGAGGGCAGGTACAGGCCCTGGGTATGAGGCTGCTTGCTGCCTTCGGGGAGGAGGCAACAGAACAGCAGAGGTGCGAAGTGCTGCAGGGTGGGACCAGAGCTCTAAGGCCTTCAGGCCAGACTGTGGTCAGGGACTGGGTTTTACTCCAAAGGCAATGAAGGACGGCGTGTCAGAGGGCGTGAGCCAGAGGTGACATGATCTGGATGCTGTGCGAACAGACCACAGGCAACAGAGGGACGCAGGGACCAGGCTGCCAGCTGCAGACACCCAGGGAGATGCTGAGGGTGGGACCGAGAAGCATAGGGAAGGTGGAGAGAGGTGACTTATTTGGGTTTTGCTCTGGATGCAGGACAGAGGGATCCTTTAACACTGCAGTTCCACTCTAGACTCCCATGAGAGCCTCTGGAACCCCTCTCACCCCCGCTCACCCTCATTCCCCAGTAGAAACACCTCTTTTTTAGAGACATCTTCCTGCCCCTCATAGACATCTCCATTTCACCCCAGTGGGACCTAGGCAGTTGTTTAATCTTTCAAATGAAATCAGGAAAAATTCAAATTAGAAATGACAGTGTATGGGGATCATTGAAATGCCCAAAAGCCAGTCAAAGCACTTGTGATTATCCCTCTGCCCCAAATCCAACCTCAACGATGGGTTAGCGTAACCCATGGCCCTGCTTGGCCAGCCAGTCAGGCTCCACCCGTAGGGGGCGCTATGGGAGCCTGCAGGCTGCTCCTCCCAGTCTCCATCATCTCCCTCCCGCCTGCTAAGGCGCTGGAGGCAGCAGATGAAGCCAATTTGCCTCTTCCTGCAAGCTCACCTCTTCCTGCTGAGCCTGCCCCATCCAGCCCCTCGGGGACACCAGTGCCAGCTGCGGGTGCCCTCTTCGGGGCTTCCGCTTCACCCCATTTCTAAGTTTCCTACAGTTTAGTTCCTCCCTTTGTTCTCTCAGAACTTAGGATGCACATCCAGGCGTGGTCACATATGCCTGTAATCCCGGCATGCTGGGAAGTTGAGGCAGGAGGAAGGCAGCTGGGCAGTTTAGCAAAACCATCTCAAAATTTAAAAATAAATAAATAAAAGCACTGGAGATGTAACCCAGTGTAAACGTCCTGGGTTTAATCCCTAATACAAAAAAAGGTATGTGTGTGGTGCGGGGAAACACAGCCACTTCTGCTTGACACCTGAGAGCAGGTCTATCCTAGCCCATGTGTATCTGTAAATAAAGTTTTATTGGGACGCAGCCTATCCACTTGTTTGAGTATTGTCTGTTTTCCACACAACAGAAGGGGTGAGTGGTTATGACAGAAGGGACTGACAGTCAGAAACATTCACTTCCTGGCCCTTCAGAGGACGGAGTCAGAATTCCCTACCGGGAATTCTCGCTCACCTAGTTAACAAAATTTACACCCAGAACAAAATTTTTTTCTTCATTGCAACACCTGCGTGGCAGAACTGGGCTGATGGAGACATGACACGCCCAGGTTTGGATAGGAGTTCAGTCCCCATTGGCACTCACAGGCATGGTCAGATGCTGGGTCTCTAGCAGGGCCCACAGTAAGGAGCCCCGAGCGGTTTCCCTAAGGGAAAGAGTTAACCGCAGATGGCACGGATTTGCTCCCATGGGTCGCCTACTGGTGCCTGCTGCAGCTCCATACGGCATCCTGTTTGCCACCAGCCCTTCACAGATCTGTGGACCTGCTGCCTTATCAGGCCCAGGGGGAAGATCAGCCTGCAAACAGCTTGGACTCGCTGCAGAGCTGGCATACACCCTAGACCTCACTAGAAATGAAAAGCTCTGTGGACTGAGTGGAAGGCAAGTGGATCGAAGCAGCACAATCCAATATGTAAGTTGCCACCAACATCCAAAAACCTGTCAAATGTCACCAGCACCAAGCAAACAGCGGCCCCTCCTCAGAACCTGAAGTCTGAGTTCTGTAGGACCCTCCCCTGGGTTTCCAAGTTCTCATCCTTTCAACCTCTTCCTTTCATTGCCTCAGCCCCAAGTGGGGTAGCTGCTTCCTGCAGTTGCTAACAGTGTGACTCTGACATTCTTTTTATCCTTCGTTAGCTGGTTAACAACTTTATATTTAGTTCACAATAGTTTCTATTAAATCCTCTTCGCTCAATTAATATGATTCTAGTCAAGTAACTCGTGGTATTTTCAGCTCCAGACTGGACCAGACTTCTATCAGCAAGGGGTTTATTGCCAGCTCCTCTGACAACTACTTCCTGCTCATCGAATCTGATCAGCGTGATGCTGTCAATGCAGATCAGCGTGATGCTGTGAGGGCTCCTGAGAACCTGTTCTCAGCAGGCTGTATTATGGCAGAAAGTGGGAGAGTGGATGTTGCCCTGAGGCAAAGCTGGAAAGATGCGCACTCTTAGCTTTTGGGTGGTCTCTGGAAATTGGTAGGGAGGAAAAAAAGCACTTGCCAGGTCAGTAGCTCACACCGGCTGCCAAGGGCTATGTTGATTTGCTCCAGTAAAGATACTTCATTTGGGACAGCAACTGCAATTGGAGCCATCACCTGATTACCGTGATAATGACCCATAGTCATCTTCCAAGATCCACCTGCCTTCTGCACAGGCCACACTGAAAGGGAGTGGGGTCATTACCCCTGGTTCTTTCAAGCTGTTAATGGTGGCGCTAATCTCTGCAATTCCCCCAAAGGATGTAGAATTGTTTTTGAATTACTACCCTGGGAAAGACAGGCATGCTAGGGGCTTCCACTTGGCTCTTTCTTCAATAATGGCCCTGGCTCCACGGGTCAGTGCACCAATGTAGGATTCTGCTGGCTGCCACGTATGTCTGTTTCAATTATAAAGCCAGGACCTCGGAAAATACAGAGTGAGGCCATGGCCCTCTCAAGTCTATTCTGAGTTGAACTGGAGCTCAGACTCTATCTATCACCTGACCACATAAGCCTAACTGTGGTAAACCACTCAGAGCAGGGATAACCAAAATGATTTGCTATCTGTGAACATGATAGGGGATTGCCTATCACTAAAAGCCAATCAAAACATGCAGTGCTGGGAAGGAACTTGTATAGAAACTGGTGTCATCATTCCAGAACGGAATTCAACAACATGTAACAAAAGCCATGCAGTCATTCTATGCAGAGACTCAATCTAAAGCAAATAAGCTAGGTAACGTTGTGCACCTGGAGTCTCAGCCACTTGGATGAATGAAGCAGCAAGGTGGCTTGAGCCCAAGAGTTCGAGACCAGCCTGAGCAACACAGCAAGACCCAGGTTTAAAAAAAAAAAAGAGCCGGCGTGGTGGTGCACACCTGTAATCCCAGCACTTGAGAGGCTGAGGCAGGAGGATCATTGGGAGTTCAAGGCCAGTCTGGGCTACAAAGTGAGCTCAAGGCCAGCCTGAACTGCATAGTGAGACCCTGCCTCAAAAAGACAAAAAAAAAAAAAAAAGAAGAAGAAAAAGAAAATAAGCTGCAATGCAGGCAAAACTTTTGTGCACAAAGATGTTTGCTTATGATTGTTTATAATAGCACAAGCTTTAAAATCTGGAAAAAACTAAATGTAAAGAATGGTTAAATAAATAATACAACATCCACAAGCAGATTAATACATATCTATGCAACACTGTGTTTAGGTTAAAATATTCAGGTACTATTTTTGGCCTTTCGGATTGGCAAAGATTTTTTTGAAAGATTGATAATACTGTTGGCAAGAGTATGAGACATTTGACATTCTCATGCACTTTTGTTTGGAATATAAATTGATGGAACCTTTTTGAACAGCCATTTGGCAGTACATACTTAAAAACTATTCATACCCTTTGCCCCATGACTTCCACTTCTTAGAATATATCCCTCAAGGGCTGGGGATTTAGCTCAGCAGCACAGCACCTGCCTGGCAAGCACAAGGTCGTGAGTTCAGTTCCTGGTACCCAAAAAAAAAAAAAAAAACCACCAACCAAAGAATATATCCCTCAGGAACATTCCCACAAATCCACAGGCCAAGTTGACAGGGGCATTGATTACACTAGCACAGATTGGAAGCCACCCAGATATTTATCAGTATAGGGTGAGTTAAGAAATTCATGCTCCCACCTGCTCCCACCACTCAATGGAGTCTGTATATCTCACTCTGAATTTCAAACAAACATCTCAAAGAATCTATATCCAACTGCCCCGTGGTAGAAACCAGCCTTTGTCCCAGCCAGACCCTGCAGTCTCCCTATCCCTTGCATACATCCAGTCTGGCAGCCCACCTACTATAACCGCCACTCAAGCCCCAGTCAACAACTTCTCTTGTCCCTCCCTTCCCTCAGCCAACAACGCCCTATGTAGACCATCCTGTTTCTTCTCCTTCACAAGAGAATGACCAGAATGATCATTTTTAAGTGATTTAAAAGACCCAGTTGGTACATCCATACAAAGGAATATTATTTTGCCATAAGAATACAGTACTGATATGTGCTATAGTGTGGATGAACTCTGAAAACACCATGCTTAGGTGAAAGAAGCCAGATGCAAAAGGCCACATACTGGCTAGGCCTGTAAGCCTAGCACTCAGGAGGCTGAGGCAGGAGGATGAAGTTCAACGCCCGCCTGCACTACATAGGAGACCATCTCAAAAAAAAAAAAGAAAAAGAAAACAACACTAAAAACCATGAGGGGGGTGGTAGTGAGATGTACCTCGGTGGTGGAACACTTTCCTAGCATACAAAAGTCCTTGGATGCAATTTTCAGCACAAGAGAGAAATAAGGAAGAGGAGGAAGGGGAGAAAGCAGCTACGTGTTGGATGACTCTATTTCTATAAAATATCTGTAACAGGTAAATCCACGGAGACAGAAAGGCTGGTGGCTTCCAGGGAGTTGGGGAGGCAGACAGAGAGACAGAATGTGACCGCTTAATGCCTCCAGGCTGCTCCCTGGGGGTTATGAAAGTGTTTTAGAGTGCGAAGAGATGGTGGTACACAACACTGAGAATACCCTAAGTGCTGCTGAACTGTATGTACCGTTAAATGTTTAATTTTACGATATTTAAATCTCACCTCAATAAAAGAGGAAAAAAAAAAATCACAGCCCATCCCCCCACTTCATCCTTATGATGGCTTTGCAACACAATGAAAATAATATCCAAAATCTTGACCTGTGTCTTCCAGACCCCAGCAAGTGATGAGCTGAGCCCTTTCTTGGACACCACCGCCCCTGCTTCCCTCTGCACGCTCACCTCACCCAGCCAGGCCCAGCCCTTTCACCGTTCCCTGGACACAGGCAAGCTCAGTCCTACCGCAGCGTTTACTCCCTGCCCTCTATCGGGAAAACTCTTCCCCAGGCCCATCTGTTTATCAGTAAGAATTTACTGAGCACCTGCTATGTGTTAGCTTGTGCTAGGCAATGGGGATACAGAAGCGCGGCAAAGACAAAGCCTCTGTCCTGTGAGCTTCTTCCCAGCGGGTCTCACCGCCCCACTACTGGAGCTCCAACCCCCAGGCACCCGACCTGAGCCAAATTCTCAGCCCCGTTTTGTTTTCTCTTTTTCCCTACTCTTTGACTTTGTATCACTCTGTGTCACAGATGTAATCAGGGCAAACCACAGACTGGGGATTGAAGACAGGGTCTTCACACTGAATTTCTGTCCAGGCCTTGTCTTATTTTATTTTCTTTGTTTTGAGACAGTGTCTAAGTCGCTAAATTGTCCTGGCCAGGCTCAAACTGTCAGTCCTCCTTCCTCAGCCTCCCAGAGTGCTGGGCTTACAGCTGTGTAACACGTCGCCTGTCTAAGAGATCGTTCTGAAATGGCCGGTGACAACTTTTTTGTTTTTGGTGCCAGGGACCGAACTCAGGGCCTTGCACACACTAAGCACTCAGCAATTTCCCCAGCCATGTGACAGCTTTGGATGACATGCAGAAACACTTCTACCGTACTGTTTTTTGATGCATATATACATTTTGTTCAAATGGGATTATATTTAGTCTATATTGTTTTATAACCTGAAACATAATATAATGTCAATTTTTAAATTAAGGGTTCAAAAATCTATGCATAAAATGAGATGATTGTTTAAAGCATAAATTAAAGTATCTTGTAGTGATATTCCTTCTCTTCTCTGCACCTACCTGTGATTCTTTTTTCAGTGAGTAGAAATCCTGGAATTGGAAGACAACCACAACTTGTTATTTGAAAATGCCAACCTAAGGGACTTGGTGCAACCCCTGGAGACAGGGTCGGATGAGGACTGTAAGAAGAAGGTTGAAATCAGCCACTATTCTCCTCAGAGGAAAAACTGTGCTGGTGTGTCTTCCACTAGATGGAGGGACTGTGATGGCTTTCTGCAGACCCCTTGACAGAATCAGTCCTCTGCTCAGTGACAATTTATTGGGCACCTACTATGTGCCATGCTGGGATGAAGAGCTAAGCAGCCAAGGCTCCACCCCCAGGTGAGGATATCACCAGTGAAATGAACAGGTACTGTCCTGGCCATGACAGCATTTGCATGACAGATCTCATCTGTCCTATTGGGGCCATTACTCCCCATTTTTACAGACAGGAGCAGCCATGTCTATATGCCACTCAACCAGTAAGGAACAAGTCCAAATTTGAACCTAGGGCTACCCAACTCCAAAGCCCATCCTTCAAAGCACGTTCCTAGATATGGCATCTCACAAGTGAGGACCATTAGTGAACACCTATGGGGCAGGCATTCTTTGCACATCCTCTCTCATTTAATCACTTCCCTGCCGAAATTCTGGGTGGGGGTAACACCAGCACCATTTCAAGAGGGGAAACTGAGGTTCAGGGAGATGAAGCAGCTTGCCAGGGGCCCTGGGGGACCAGCGGGAACCTGGAGCTGGCTGGCTGGCCCCCAGTTAGCGTGTTGCTGTAGTGGATGCTGTGGTTGCCCCTTCTAATTCAGGATCAGAGCACTCACTCCCCCAGCTGCCCAGGCTGTTGGCGGCCAATGGCTCACAGCTCCCTCAATAGGAGACAACGCTTCACCCGAGGTCCTGATACTCCCGAGGGCGAACATGTCCGCTGACATGTTTGTCGGGGTATAAAGGCCTGGCCCCTTGCCTCCAAGGGGAACGGATATCCTTGAAAATCATCTCAGCTCCAGAGCTGCCACAGGATGGCTGAGGGCCAGCCATGACTGCAGCACAGCTTGACTCTTCCCTCTGCCCGGACCTGAGACAGTTGCTCTGCTCTTGAGAGCCAGGCTGGAAGGTGCAGACTTTGCTAAGGCACCCAGGGCTTCGGTAAAGCAGGCAAATGATGGGCCAGATTTGCACTGTAGAGAAACCCTGCTGGAGGATGATCCAGAGTGCAGAGACCCAGAGCCAGAAGCCAGGGAGGAGGCCAGTGAGAGAGGCAGGAAAGGAGAAGGCCAATTCCAGCAGCGGCCACTGGGTGGAATAAATGGACCATAATTTGAGACTGGCCCAGGATCCTTAGCCAAAGGTGGCTGAGATGCCAGTACCCTGGGCTGTCTTCCATCTGGAAGTCACTGTCCAGCTCTGGGCCAGCCCACTGGGTGCTGCCCTGGCTCTCCCAGTCATCAGCTGTGTGGCCTGGACAGGACACGCTGGTGCCTTGCTCTGCGCATTTGAGAAAATGGGGCTAATGCCAGTCCCTCCCTCATGGAGGGCTATGAGAAATTAAGGAGTTAATAATACAAGTCAGAAAACTTAGACAAGGGCCTGGCTGGGCCTGAAGGTCTGATCAGCAATAGCGAGCATTATTTGGACTGTCCCAGGCTCACCAGTACCTCCTGAGGGTCTGGGACGGGCATGTACCTTTGACAGGTACACCTGCAGCCCTGTGCGTCAGAGGCAGGTCCCTTTGCTGCTGAGCCCCAGATCTCATGTTGGTAGGAGGGCAGTAATCCTCCGGGCCATGACGGGTCATCACAAGGGCAAAGTCAGTAATACTTAGAATGCGCCTGGCCCAAGGTGTGAAGTCAACCAACAGCAGCTGCTGCTGTGGTGGTGACAAGGTGACAGTTCCCACATGGCTCTGCAGGCCTGGCCACCCCACAGCAGGCAGCACAGACTCAGCAAGGCCAAGCCCCACCCTTCTTTGCGCTCCCAGCCTGCTCCTCCTCCACTGTTCTCTCCATAAATGTCATCGCCAGCTGCCCCAGCCAGACACGGGAAGAACACCAACTCGCCACCCGCCCCCTCCCTCCTGCACGCCCCACACATCGGCCGCTGCCAAGTCCTGCGCTCCGAGCCCCTCCGAGTCTTCACCACTGCCGTGCCCCACACCCAGGCCCACCGTCTCCCCCAGAACCTCCTCGCTGGTCCTGCTGTCACTGCTACTCCCCTCTCACCGGAGCCAGCCCAAAGCACTCCAAGAGTATCCCATGGGCCTGCTGAGACCCAAACTCTTCAACCCGCTCAGTGAGGGCAAGGCCAGGTCTGGCTTGTTCAACGCATCACTGGGGTCAACCACAGGGCCTGGTAAACAGTAGGCGATCCATAAGTACTAGCTGGGTGGTGAACAGATAGATGAGCACATGCATGAGATGGCCATGCTGAAAGGAATGAGAACAATAACACAGCCAGGTGTGGTGGTGCACGCCTGTAATTCTAGCACTCTGGGAGGCTGAGGCAGGAGGATCACAAATTCAAACACCCTGGGCAATCAGCAACTTAGCGAGATCCTGTCTCTGTCTCAAAAAAAGACAAAATTTAAAAGGACTGAAGGTGTAGCTCCATGCAAAGGCTCTAGGTTCAATCCCTAACATTAGAAGAGGGGGAAAAAAAGGAATCATTAGATACAGGCACATAGTGCTGCCTACCCAGCAGGCCCTGTTCTGGTGTGGACTCATTCATTCCGGGCTCATACCCACGCTACGTGCCAGGAGCTCCTTCTCCAGTTTTACAGGTGAAGAAACTAAGTCACAGGCAGATTAAGTAATTTGCCCAAGGTCACCAAGCTAATACACAGAGGCAGCCAAGAGTCAAACAGGGCTCAAGACTCGGGGTCACAATCACAGCAACCACCTACAAATGCTTCCCCCAGACACCAAATCCTCCCGCTCACCCTACTGGTCGGACTCAGGGGTACAACGGTTAAGCCTGACCCAAGGTCAGGCAGCTGTAAATGAGTACTACGGCAGACAGCCTTCTTCTTTGCTGATAAATAAACTGCCATCCCATTTTTAGTGACTGAATGGGGCTACTCCCTTGGAGCCTGCTTATATATGGGAGTCCCAGGGAAAGAAAATTTCTGAGCCTGCAGGACTGAGACCCAGCTGCAGAGTCAGGCAGGGACAAGCCAGGCCATGGGGTGGGCGCAGGGCTACGGATCTGGGCCTCTTCCACTCTGTTTCATCAGGTGCCTCTTTGGGCTTCAGGCCTTAAAACACACCCTGAAGCAGAAGCTTTCAAACCAGCTGGCAGCCCACAGGGCAGTGCCTTGGGGACTGCCTGGGGGGTAGGGTGGGGAGACCAGCAGCTCAGACTCGGGGGACCCTCCCACCTCTGCCTTCATCACGGCAGCTCTGCTTTTGTCCAGGATTCTGAAGAAGCTTTCAATCGGGAGAAATTCTGCCTTTCAAAATAACTTTTGAAAATCAGTGCCCTAAGGGATAAATGTCCTTGTCGGGCAAAGTGCCCTGCTCATGTCTACCCTGGTGACATTCAGGTGCTTAGATGAAGTAAATTCTGGCAGGGGAGAGACAGCCAGGTGAGAATCGCCGATGTGCTCGGCCAAGTCCAATGTCAAGGCCACCCTGACTGTTCCTGGCGGCGGCTCCCCGCTCTCCACACAAGCTCTGGGTGTGCCCCAGCCAGGAGCCTCTGTGGCACAGCTCTGCCTCTGGGCATCTGCCCATCTGGTTTTTCTGCCTGGAATAAAAAGAAGAACTGCATACTGGCCCTCCTGCTCTCTCACAAGCAGTGCGTGAGGAACTCATCTCTGGTCCCTGAAACAGTCACCTAAACACAGTTACATCAGGTTTCACCCCCACCTTAGGGAGGGGAAAACTGAGGTTCACAGAAATCACTCACCCCAGGTTTGCCAGACTCAAAGCTCTCTTCCCATTGCACTGCTGCCTCCCCTCTCCCACGGCCCTGCCTTCATCCTTCCTTGCCTCCACCCACATCTTAGCCACATGAAGGCCCTTTTGCCTCCTCCAGGACATCCCACCTGTATGTGCTCTTTCCTCTGCTCCAGACACTGTGCCACCTCCCATACCCCTCGCCTGCTGCTCCGTGGCCTTTGTGAATCAGTCCGGGCATCACCTCTTCGGGGAGCCCGCCCTGGAGGCCAAGGCTGGTCAGAGGCCTGCAGCGGCCCTGCCTCTGAGCTTCCTCCATCCCGGCCCTCATAGTTCTGGCTTGCAGTTATTTGCTTCCTGAGTCTTAAAGGGACTCTTAAGTTCTTGGGGGCAGGATCTGGATCCTCCGTGCTCTCTACTCACTAACCCTGACCAAGAGGCAAGCCACCCACTAGGTGCGCCATGAACACCTACTGAGCGAGAGGACGTGAATCCAAAGGGTGCCAGCTCTCCCTAGCGGGTGCTGGGTGAAATGCACAGAGGATACGCTCCCTGCCCTTGGCTTCATCTCGTGCAGGAAGCCTCCCTTGACCACCTCAGAGCCTCGCCTGATTCCTACTCCATGTGACTGTCATTCACTCAGCAAATCTTCATTTGTTTTTTGAGACAAGGTCTTGTTATATAGCCCAGGCTGGCCCCCAACTTGCAAAGATCCTCTTGCCTCAGCCTCCTGAGTGCTGGGATTACAGGTGTTCCACCACACCCAGCTTTAACAAATCTGTCAGCAACAATTAATCCAATGCATTTAACAAAGTGAGACACAGGAGGTGGCACGCCATCACCCATCTTCACCCTGCTCCGTGGGGCTCTCAGGCACAGGTACCCAGCACTGGTATCATCAGCCAGGTTGGTAGAGACGCCCCCTATGCTATATGCTAGGCCGCCACCTGCCCGCCCTCCCTCTCTAGCCTGCTCCATGGCCCTTTGCCCAGCCCAGCCATACCCGGTTGATGAGCTCGCCAACCATGCCAGTCCAGGAACCATTCGGCTCGGGGGCCCCGTACAGCCCATCCTCCACCAACCGCAGGCGGTAGCGGAAGCGCAGCAGCTCGGCCAGCTCCCGAAGCATGTCCACACAGAAGCCCTCGAACCGCTCATTCCCCGACAGGGCCTGGAAATTGGGCCTGCGCATGACGTACGGGTTCTCCTGGGTGGGCAAAAGAGGAGAGGAGTTAGAGGCCGGCGTTTCAGGGCTGAGTCAGGGATTCAGGAACCCGGGTGGAACTTGGGGACCTGGAGCAGGCAGCTAGGGCAGTAATCTGCTCAGAGTGGAGATGACAGCTTCATTGCATGTGCTCTTCACTTAAAAGTGCTCAAAATGTTAATCCCAGCTACTTAGAAGGCTGAGGCAGGAGGATCATTCAGGACGAGCCTAGGCAACACAGGGAGACCTTGTCTCAAAATAAAATTTCAAAAGGGCTGGGGATATAGCTCAGTGCTAGGCCCTGGATTCAAACCCCAGGACTGGGGGTGGGAAAATTGCTCAAAGTGGGAACAGGCCTGATAGTCAGAGAAAAAAAAACACATGGACCTTGCCAGCCTCTAGCAGATTGCAGGGAGTCATTTTAATCTCCACAGTCAACATGACATTCATTGGTCTCCAGCCTAAGTGCCTATGAGACAGGAGAGAGCTTCAGAGAAAACTGGACTGGAGGGAACTTGTGTCAGGCTAGAACAGGACTTTCAAATATTTTACTTCGACGCACAGTGAGACAGTTTACCTTGCCACTCACGTCATCCCCTCACCACCACATGTACATGGGCAACCAGGCTGGATTCCACAAAACAGTCCTGGCCCTTAGTGACCGCGGGCAGCACACTCAGACGTTTTCTATTCTGCTCTACTTCACCTTCTCACAGGGCCAGCAGTGACTCACTAAACTGACTTCACGAGCTACCACCAATGGCCAAAGTGTGTCTCCTCCACCGGGATTTACCTCCAGCCGCACGCCACTACGAAGGAAGCAGGCCTGAGATGCCAGATGGTGCGACTTCCAGAGAATTTGGAAACCTAGACTGTTTTGTAAAATCTCCTGATTATAAATGTTAGCAACTAATTCAAATTCTAATACTCTTTTTAAAAAATGTTTTGAGAGCTAAAGACACACACCTGCAAGTTTGCAGTCTACGGCCTTTTGCTGTCTGGGTCCTTATTTCTGAGAGGCGCAAGCAAACCTTACTGACCCCAGTCCACCAAAAAAACATGAAAGCAGAGAGGACATCCCAAGTGCTAAGGGCCGGGGATATAGCTCAGCTTCACAAGCGCCTGCCTGGCAAGTACGAGGTCCTGAGCTCGACTGCTGGTACCAAAAAATAATAATAATATAGTGTCAACCTCAGGGGCTGGGGATTTAGCTCAGCGGCAAAGCGCCTGCCTGGCAAGCGCAAGGTCATGAGTTCGGTTCCTGGTACCAGAGAAAAACCAAAAAAAAAAAAAAAATAGTGTCAACGTCAGAGTGGAGTTACACTTAGTCTGGTGGGTTGGCTTTAGCCTGGGCACCCAAGGGTGGCAGGATTGACTATCTTTGAGGTGGTGGACTGTGGTGTCTACTGATCCGTGTTGGGAGGCCAAATGAGTTCCCAGAATCAACAGACTCGTTCTGGCTACGGCCATCCCACCCTGAACGCTCCCGATCTCGTCCAAGTGCTAGTAAGACAAGCAACAGGAAGATGATTATAACAAAAGGGAAACTTATGTTGATATAGTTATTGTCTAAATGGCTGTTAGGACAGCACCACTCTGGACCAATGAACAGAAGGCTCAGGAAGCCAGATGCTGGAGTGGATGCCTGCAATCCCAGCTACTTGGGAGGCATAGGCAGGAGGATCAGAAGTTTGACATCAGCCTGGGCAACTTAGCTGGACCCTATCGTAAAATAAAATTAAAATGAGAAAGAGCTGGGAGTGTAGCTCAGTAGCAGTGCACTTGCCTAGGATTTTCGAGGCTCTTGGTTCAATCTCCAGTATTAAAAATAAGTCTTAAAACACAGGGGAGAAAGCTTTGGCAATAACGTCCACAACAGCTACTGTGTATCAAGCACTTGCCCTGTACATGTCCTCTCCGTTACCTCACTTCAACTCCTCACAGAGACCATACACTAAAATAAGCATTATTACACTCATTTTTCTACACATGTGCCCACTGTGGCTCAGAGAGGGCAAGTGACCTCGGTCACTGTTCCTAATTACTGAGCTCTGCAGTAGATGTGAACATAATATTTTGTTTCCTCGTCCATCCATGTGTGGAGTTCACTTTCTCACTCCTTAGTCAAGCCAGCCTTGTGACTTGTTTTGGCCAAAAGAATGTGGCAGAAAGGATGTTGTGTGGATTTCAGAACTTTGGCCTTGCCGGGCGTGGTGGTACACGGCTGTAATCCCAGCACTCGGGAGGCTGAGGCAGAAGGATCGTTGCGAGTTTGAGAACCAGCCAGGGCTACAAAGTGAGCTCAAGGCCAGCCTGAACTGCATAACTCATAGGCCTTTGAGACAAGGCCACCCTGTCTCAAAAAGACCAAAAAAAAAAAAAAAAAGAAGAACAACATACAAGACTAAAAATATTTCTAGGACCACTGTATAAGGGAGCCAAGGCCAGCCTGTTGGCGGATGGGTGGAGGGGCTGTGCCAACCAACAGCAGGCTGCCAGCTACACGAGCCCCGATGAGACCGTCTGAGAACTGCCCAACTGTCCCACAGACTCATGAGAAATAATAAATCACCATTAGGTCTCTGGGTATTTAGAGTGGTTTGTTACACAATGACAGAATAACCTACCATGAGGCCAGGTCCTGTCACGGGCTCCGTACTACAGACTCCACGGAGGCCCGCATCTAAGGGATGATGGGATGGAGAGAAACCAATGCTTCTCTTTCTACCAAGATGCTTTTCCAAATCCAAAACTGTGCAACTGAGAGCAGGAATGTGAGATAGCACTAATAATAGCAGCAGCAGCTAGCGTTTCTTGTGGGCTTGCTGTGTGACAGCTCTCACAGCAGTGTAGGAGGTCGGTATTCTTACCTCTGCTTCAGAGATGAGGACACTGAGGTCCAGAGAAGTGAAGTGAGAAGTGGCTGAGAAAGACAAGCCAGTCTGACTCCAAAGTTCTGCTCTTCGACCCTGTGCTAAACTGCTCAAGTGGAGAGAATTAGAGGAGTAGACATGGGAGAAGTCAGACATGGAGGGGGCATCATATTTGGGTATTGAAGCTGGAAAATCAGAAATCAAGACTCTTTGAGCCGGGGCTGGGGATTTAGCTCAGCGGCAAAAGCGCCTGCCTGGCAAGCGCAAGGTC
>NW_004955555.1:778229-828287 GCF_000276665.1 Chinchilla lanigera | reverse complement strand
AAAAAAAAAAAAAAAAAAAAAAAAAAAAGACTCTTTGAGCCAAGCACCCATGCTGGAGCTGAAAGGTTCTCATACAGCCCTGTGTGAGCGTATGCGTGTGCGCGCGTGTGTGTGTTTCTGGAGAGTGAATCCCAGGAGTGCTTAGTTATGTCCCCAGCCCCTTTTGAAATTTTCTTTTGAGACAGGATCTCACTAAGTTGTGCAGGCTGGCCTCAAATTTGCGACCCCTTCCCCTGCCTCCCATGCTGAGATTACAGGCATGTGCCAACCATGTCCAGCCACATCCAGCTCTCTTGATAAAGAGGAGGAAACCAAAGCTTAAGGAGGTAAAGTGCCCAGCCCGAGGCCAGAGAGCTAAAGCAGGGCAGTGGGAGATGGGGCAGAGCTGAAATGCACAAGCCTGTTTCCGTACACACGGAAGCTCTTGTTCCCTCCACTATGCCAAGCAGTCTCCAAATTCAAAACTCAGGAACTTGGGTTTAAGGTCTCACAATCAGGACCTGAGCTTATACAAACAAAAACAGAGACTGGGTCTCATACAGAACTTGGGATCTAAAAGCGATGATCTAGGACTCAATTTAGAGCACTGGGCCCTCACAACCAAAGGTCTTTAAGGAGCCTCTAATCAGCCCAACACTGTGGACAGGCAGTGGAACACTACTAAGTCAGACTCTAAGAATCCATCCTCCCAGTGACAAAAATCCAGGCCCAAGAAAATCATTGCAGCAGTGTTCACGATGCGAACAAAGAGTGAAACAACCTAATTTGGGACAAGTTAAAGAGATCATCGATGTCATAAAAGAATCCCAGGCAACTACGAAAATAGCAAAGTCTATAAGATATATTAAGAGGGAAAAAAACAAGCTACAGAACAATGTGTGCAATATGGTATTCTCTGTGGAAGAAAGAGCAGGGATGTGACTGCACATGCACAGACATTTCGGGAATGACAGTATCCTGTGGGAAAAGAAAATGAGGGACGGGGGAAAGGAGCCGGATTTTTCTCTCCTTACCCCCTTTACCCTTTGATTTCTAGTCTACCTAGGTTTATATTATCTCCCGATGCCATGAATTTTTAAAAACTGAAGAATGATATTTAAAAGTATATGGAAATAAGCCAGGCATGGTGGTGCACACCTGTAATCCCAGCACTTGGGAGGCCGAGGCAGGAGGAGCCCCATGAGTTTACAGCCAGCCTGGGCTACATAGTGAGTTCAAAGCCAACCTAAATTATATAGCAAGACCCTGTCTAAAAAACAAGACAAAAAGAAAACGAAAGTATATGGAAATGCACAAGACCAAGAAGAGCCAAAGGAATCCTAAATAAGAACATCAAAATTGGTAGATTTACCCCACCTACTAACACTTAATTTAACCTATGGTATTAAGACACCATGGTATTAAAGAAGGACAAATGGACAATAGAGTGGAGGGTTAGCAAATCCACACTGAAATGGATATGGATTTCCAGCAAAGGTAAGACTCCAGGGAAGAGGGAAAAATGGTTGTTTTAATAAATGGTGCTATGCCATTAAACATCCATATGAAAGAAATGTATTTTGAACCCTACTCCCTACTTCATAGAAGACAATTCTAGCTGGATTGTACATTTTAAAAATCCCTCCTACCCCTACTGCAAATCAGAGATTAAACTCAAGGTCTTTGCACTGAGCTACATCCCAACTCCTTTTTAATTTTTTTTATTTTGAGATAGGATTTTACTAAGTCACTAAGTTGCCCAGAGTGGGCTGGAATTGCCTCAGCCTCCCAGAATGCTGGGATTACAGGCATGTACCACCATGCCCGGCTGCAGATTTTTTAAAATTTTATTTATTTATTTATTTATTTTTGAGACAGGGTCTTGCTATGCAGTTCAGGCTGACCTTGAGCTCACTTTATAGCCCAGGCTGGTCTCAAACTTGTAGTGATCCTCCTGCCTCAGCCTCCTGAGTGCTGGGATTACAGGCATGCGCCACCACACCTGGCAGCCTGGAGATTTAAATGTAAAAGGAAAAATTATTAAGTTTTCAGAAAACAAATAGTAAAAGGGGCTGGAGACATAGCTCAGTAGTAGAGTGCTTTGCCCGGGGTTTGATCCCCAGCACCACAAAAAAGAAAAAAAAATAGATTATCTTTCTGAACTTGGGGTAGGGAAAGGATTTTTCAATTCTATATGTATTAACCACAAAGGAAAAAAGCTGCTAAGTGAACTTTAGTAAAATTAAAACTCCAGTCACTTTATAAAATTATACAACTGAGAGTGAAAAGGAAAGCCACAAAGGGAGTGTCAATGCATACAACGACAAAGGAAGTATATCTAGAATGTATAAACAACTCCAGAATCAATACAAAGGTCATATACCCCAGTTTTTAAAAAAATACAAAAACTCATGAGCAAGAACTTCCCAAAAGGGGACTTCTAAATAGTCAATAAACACAAAAAGCTGGTCAAATGAAAATGAAAACTGCCGTATCTTGGTATCTTTATACACTCACCACTGGGGAAAATGAAAAACAAATGAAATTCTCAATGACACACTGCTGAGAGGAATGGAGTAGGACAATCACAGTGAAAAGTGCTTCAGCAGCATCTACTCAAGCTAAGCGACACCTGCAACCAACAGTCCTGCTCTCTGAAACACACCCAGTGGAAACACCAATGCAAGTTCCCCGAAAGTGAGGGCACAGGACAGGGATGGTGAACCTTTCAGACACGAGGGCCCAAACTGCAACCCCAAACCCATTTATATATCGCAAAGTGCCAACAGGCAATTAAGCCTCAATACTGAGGTTTTAGTTTAGAAAAAAAACCTCACACATTAACATCTTTTATCTTAAACGAAAAATAACACGCGTGCCATAGGTTCACCACCACTGGCATGGACTGTTCTGGTAGTACTGTTTATAACAGCAAAAAAAAAAAAAAAAACCACAGAGAAACAGTTCCAATGTCCATCTACATGTGATGAATAAGTAAATTGTAGATGCAGTCACAACATAGAATGTGTAAGGATGAAAGTAAATCACATGCAAAAAATGGGTGACTCTCATAATGTCAGGCAAAAGGAGCCAGAGAAAGAGAACATATACTGTGGTATGATGCCACTTCGATGACAAAGGCTGGCGCAGAGCTAGGCTTGGTTTCCTACGCCTGTAAACCCAGCACTCTGGGAGGCTGAGGCAGAAGTTATTGGATGTTCTGAGCCTTGCCTAGGCAACTTGGTGACTTAGTGAGGCTCTATCTCAAAATAAAACACAAAAAGGGCTGCGGATGTAGCTCCGTGTGAAGGCTCTGGGTTCAACCCCTGTTCCATTATCAAAAAAGGGGAGGGGGCACTCAGTGACTCTGCGGTACTATACACTGAGATGGCAGTTCCTCTGGGCAAGTTAGTGAATGGAAGGGGGCAAGGAGGCTTCAGAAGTGGAGGGTTGGCTACATATATGTGGTCAGTTTTGGAAAATTCAGCAAGAAATAATTAGCAATCTGTGCAAGATTCTATGCGCACGTTACACTTCAATAAAAATCTCTTAAGGCTTGGTGTGTACCTCAGTGGTAGAATACTTGGCCAGCATGTTTGAGGTCCTGGATTCAATCCCCAGCACAAAATAATAACAATAATAATAATAATGATGATGATGATGATGTCTTTAAAAAATCCAAGGAGGATGGCTTCTAGAACATCCTCACAAGCTGACTGCCTTTCATGAACCCGGGACCCGAATCCAGGCCCATGATTTCGCGGAGTGCAGCTTATGTGACTCCGCTCTCTCCCAACTGCCTCACTCTGCTACGAATACTCTAACGCTATCACTAAAAGAGAAAACTGAGGACAGGCAGGAGACCTGTGTGCTCAGGTCACACAATATGCAGATGGCAGTGCCAAGCTCAGACAACAGCCTCAAGGACTCAGGAAGGAGCAGAAATGAAAGCAATGTGGCACAAAGGATGGATCTATAGGTTGTGCCAACTCAAACTGGCCCTGCCCACCTTTAGCTGGGTGACCTTCAGCAGTCACTTAACCCTCTTGTACCTTAGTTTTTTCCTCTGAAAACCAGGGTCCTAAAGCTCTGACCTGAGGGATGCAGTGAGGACTAAGTAACAACGGCAAAGAGCCCAGGAGTGTCGGCCACCGTGACTGCTATGCTCATCAAGGATAAGGCTGGGGAGGCAGGGCACCCGTGAGCACTCAGCATGCCTTCCAGCTGGTACTGCTGGGGCTCTCAGTGCCTTCGTTGCTTCTGCAGCTCCTCCAAGTACATCACTGGACCCATTTTACAGATGAAGGTGTGGAGGCTGTAGTTAGAGATTTGAACTAGGGGCCCAGAATAAATTGAGGTCTGCCTACCCCGCAATAGGCACTCATACGGCCATGCCAGCCGCTGAAGGAGCAAGGCAAGGTGTCACAGCCTGAGGACGGGAGTCATCAGGACTGACTGTGTGCTTGAGGTTGGGCTGAGGAGGGCAGGCCCCTGCATGCTCTCAGCTCCTTGCGATTTCTGCACCTTCACCTGCCCCTCTGGCCTCTCTCAACTTCGAAACCAGAGTGCCCTCTCCCAGCTCCAGAGCTGTCAGCCCCGTCCCAGGAGCAGTCCCAGCCCATACCCATCAGATGAACTCCTCCTCTGCCCCCTCACTTGGCCAGCCCCGCGGCCACCTCACCCTGACTGCGCTGCTTCTTGACATCCTCACAGGACTCCTCCATGCTCTCCCACCCAGACCTTCTCTCCTCTCCTCTCCTTATGGGCCAAGAGCTTCCTGATAGCCCCTGGCCCTGCTCCTTCCTACTCGAAGGTAAAGTGCAGGTGTAAAGACCCTCAAAGACCCTTGCCCTTGCTGTCACAGGAGGGGAAGTTATTGGCCCCCGGACCATGTGTCCCAACACTTCTCACATGCCATGTCTTCTCTCTGCTTGGCAGGTATCAGGCACCATTCTAGGCCCTTAGGCAGAACAGAGAATTGAGAAGAGTCCTGACCCATGCCAGCCCAGGTACTTCGTATGGTTCGCATCAATCCCCAAGTGCCTGACACAAGCCCTGCCCCAAAACCCACGTCAGAAAATGCTGATGAAGGGTCTGGGTGTGGCTCAGTGGCAGAGCACTTGCCTACCACACAGAAAGCCCTGGGTTCCAACCCCACTACTGTAGAAGATAAAGGAAAAGATATCCGTTGAATGAAATGCAGCACATTGACTTACACACACCAAGGCTGCCTGCCTGCCTCCCCAGCTGAGCTGACAAACACTTCCTGAGCCCCGGCTCCTGCTGCCTGAGATGTTCTCTATGCGCAATTTTTAAAACCCTGCCTAACGCCACCTCCACCACAAGGCCCTTCTTGGGCCTCTAAAGCAGAGTCAGTTCCTCCTTTCTCCGGGAACTCCTTGATTACCCTGGGTGACAATGACTATGTCCAGGTGCGTCACCTCCATCAGGCAGGGATCACCTCCCCCAGGGCCACTTGAGAGCACCTGTGACTCATTTCTGTGCCTCCAGAATTTGTGTAAGACCAGGCACACAGCAGCTTTAGTAAATATTAGCAGAATGAATGAGTGAACCAATCCATCAAGAGAAGAATGAATCTCATGAAGAGAAGAACCTTAGCTCTTGGGCCTTGGGGAGCAAGGGAGAAGAGCGTGAGAAAGGGACTCACTCCCCTGATCACCTCTCCCCGACTTCTGCACCCTGCTCCCCACCAATGAGCCCAAGGACTTTCAGGAGGCTTCAGGGACTGACCGTGCACCACATGCAGAGGTGTCAGCTGCCCCTAGCCAGCGCAGCGCTCAGGGCCCCTCTGTGAGGCTGTTGGCAAGTGCATGTCACTTGCTCCCTGGGTCCTGTATGTCACCACCTCTCTGACCACAGTACCTGGCAGGAGGCAGCAGGACACAGTGGCGAAAGCACAGGCTCCACGAGGGTCTCTGTGATTGTCATCTTATCATCAAAAGGGGGACAACAAGGCCAAGCTCAAGCCCTGGCTGTGAGGTTTCAAGAGCAACACCTGGTAAGGGCTTCACACCTTGCCTGGTGCAGAGCACGTACGGAATGAACAGTGGACACACCAAAGGCCCTCCTTCTCTGACTTTGTAAATGCAGGAATGGCAGCCCCAGGGGTACCAGACAATGTCCTTAGCTGGGCTCAAGTATGCAGAGGACTGGAGCTTCAGACCACAGCACTTAAAGACTCAGGCTGCGGAGCCTTAGAGACGCAGCTTTAGTCCTGGTTATGCCTTATACTTGCCGTGTGATCCTAGGCTAGTTGTTTCAGCTCTCTGATCCTCCACTTCCACCTCTTCCGGATGGATACTGCACAAGTTGGCATGTACCAGCACACTAGGCTGGTAAGTGTGACAAATGACCATTCTAGCAATCATGATTATGGAGGACCTCCCACGGACCAGGAGCCTGGGGCTGAACTAGCTCCTATGACAGAGTCTGTACCCTCCCCTCCTCTGGCAGTGGTTAAGGATGGTGATGCCGCCCTTGGTCACAATCTGGGTCACCGGATGTATCAATCATGTTCCCTGCTAGCCTGCGCACATCACAGGGAGCTAGGACAAAGCTGGGCCTGCTCGGAAGGCCCTACTGACCTCTCCTCTCCCCTGGACCACTCACCAGGATGGTTGTGACCACCAGTGTCTTGTTGGCCAACGTCTGTGTCAGGTTAATGTCCAGGGTGGTGGCATTCATGGCCAGGGTCCGGTTAGAGTACCACACCCCAATCTGAGAGCAGAGAGAGTACTGTCAGCACAGGACCTGCCAAGGGACTCAGTATCTTCTGGGCCACCCCAGCCGTATCCCAGCAGGGCTCTGACATTGCCCTGAGCCTGCTCACCTCTCGATGGCCTTGCCGAGACTTTTCTAGGATGCGCAGGGTATAGTTGGTCCTCTGCCCTTTGCTGTTGAATTCCACCCGCCCGGTCAGCCCGTCATACTCTACCTAGCAGGGCAGGAGGCGGGGCAGAGGGAGGGGTGGCAGGGCCCAGAGATGGGCAGAACGGCCCAGAGGGGACCAGACATCCAGAGAAAGGCATAAAGACAGGGGTGAGGGGACCAGAGAGAGGGACCAGGAAGAATCACAGTCATAGAGAAGACAGCACACAAGGAAACACAGGCAGATGGCACAAAAGAACAGACAAGGAACCCAAGACAGCATGCAGCCCAGACAGGCAGAGGACGGTGAGCGTGAACAGATGAGATGCAAGAATAAGGAGGAAGCCCGGAGGCCGGGGCAGGTGGGAATGAAGGGAGGGGAGAGGGCAGAGGGCAGCAGGGTGGACACAGTGAGTGCCCCCACCTGAGGTGGCCACTGCCCTGCCCCTCCACTCTCCCTTGCTCCTGGCTCACCATGCGCAGGTAGTTCATGAGGCTGGTCCCGTGGGGCCAAATGTTGGCCGAGGTACAGGCTAGCGGCTTGACACCAATCTCCTGGCTGCGGTTCAGCTCTCGGACGGCACTCACCACCACGTGCACGGCATCAAACATCAGGGCAGCAGACAGCTGGGGGCGGGCAAAGGTGGGGTGAAGAGGGATGGGAAAGAGGTGACTTAGCCAAGAGACCCCCCATGTACCCCTGTGGTGCTATCCCAAGCTTTTGGACAACTCTCTTCACAGGAATGGCTCAGGAAGGAGCAAGAGGTTCTGGGGTCTTTCTTGGTACACATGGGAGACAGTGGGGAAGCTAGATGTGTTGCCGATACCGTGGTGGGAGCAGCTCTTCCAGACTACGTGTGCAAGAAGACCAGGTCTGGAGAAGCCCAGGATACTGGAGGAGTCCTCCACAACCAAGGGTACATTTGAGCAAAAGCCTGGCAATGGTTCTGTGGAGAAGTGCATGGGAGCAGAGGGGAGAGCACGTGCAAAGGCGTAGAGGTGCACCTGTCCATGGGGCATCAAGGCACCTGCAGGAAGCTGGCGTGGCTGGAGCAGCATGGTAAGTGGAAAGGAAGGAAACGTGGGTCAGATATACCCAGGGCTGTACCATGAAGCCTCTGGAAGTGCAGGGAGTTCTGCGCATGATCGAATCTGAAAGCCCCTGTAAGTGGCTCTGCACGGTGTGTCTCTGAGTGTAACTGGGTGTGTGCTCACCGCAGGGCCTGGGTAGGTGCTGGCTTCACAGTTCTCCCTCCAGGACATGTTGAGGCTGCGCACAAACTCAGGGTAGAAGGGGTGGGAGGTGTTGAACATGGAGAAGCCCAGGATATTGGAAGAGTCCTCCACAATACCATCCAGATGTAGGATAGGGAAGTCCTGGAACCAGAGAGAGGCGGTGAGGGCCTCACAGAAGGCAGGCACGGAGGCAGGGAGACGGGGACTTGAGGGAGTACCCACCATGGTGGTAAGGATGTACTTGTAAAATGCTGAGGTCATTCCCAGCTCCGAGGCCTGGAGAACACAGGAGAGACCAAGAGGCAGTGTGAGAGGCAGGCAACGACGGGGAGCTCAGGAGAGGAAGGGAGACTTAGAGACAGGCCTGATGAAAAGATACCGAGTGGGAAACGGTAAGAGATGATCGGGATAGAAAGGCAAGTGAGGGCAGAGGGACTTGGTCCCCTGTATCCCCACCACACTGGCTGGTGCTCAGGGGTGAGGGAAATAGATCTGCTGGAGAAGAGAATGGGGCTCTTTCACGAAAGCATTCACATTTCCTCCTGGAGAGAGACGCAGTGAGCAAGGACAGGAACCTTAACCCTAACCTCCACGTGGCCCAAAAGGGGCTACCATCACGTGGGTCACAGGCTGGTCACACACGCCAGAAAAGTACTCTTCAAGAAAAGACAGCCAATTCAAATCTTAAGGTTCACTTTGGGAGTCCCCCTCTCTCACAGTCATGGAGAAGAACAAGGCTAGAAGACTTCTCCGTGCCCCATCTGCACCTCCATGAGAGATGCAACATTACAAGGTGCCAGTTTCCACCTGCTGAGTGGCAGGACCTGAGCTCTTCCACGTGGGCATTGCGGAAGGTCAGGCTAGGAGAGGACAAAACAGCCGGGACCCCTGCCCAGGCTGACATGCTTCCAGCCCAGAACCTGGTCCCTAAGCTATCCTGTCTCAAAAGCCCATTCACGCTTTTTCCTACGGGCTGCAATCAGGGGTGATATATGGTTTTAATTAAAAGAAGAAAAAAGTGGGGAGAAAAATAATACAATTTGATTATGAAGAAAAACTAAGAGCACAGAAGCTTATGAATGATTAATGAGTGGGGTCACTGGTAGACAGAATGTGCCAGGCCCGCAGTGGAAGGCCCTAGTGCTCCAGGCCTTCCTTGTGTGCCCGTGAGCCAGTCACCCACAGAATGCTTATGACACCAGCCCTACGAGGTAGGCTGAGAGACAAATTAAGGACTCATGCAAAGCACCGCAACACAGAGCCCAAGAACACCCTTCATGGCTGTGACCTGGGCACATTCACCCCGGGCCAGCATCGTACTAAGTGCTACTCTTGCCACTCACTCACTAACTCTCAGGACAAGTCACTGAGGTAGGGACTGCCAGCGGCCTCTCTTTACAGAGAGAGGAGGTGCCCTCTAGGCCTACGGGGTCAGGGAGTGGCCAAGATGGCAGACAACTGTTCTGATCATGAAAGCATCTGCAAATAAGAAGAGGATCCCGATGACCTTTCCCCACTACTGCGGCCCCTGGCCACTAGGTGACTTGCTGACAGTCATTCAGGTTTCCGCTCCCTGGCTCTTTTAAGAATGAGAGATGATGGAGGGGGGCGCACCTTCCGGAGGACGAGGTGGGAGATGGACGCATTGGCATCAATGATGATAGTGGACACTTTGTCGTCTCGGATCTCCTTGAGCAGTGGTGTGGGGTCCCGGCTGTCGTCTAGCATCCTCACTGACAGCGTCTCCTTGGAGATGAGGAAACCCCGTACCAGTTCCTCCAATCGCAGCAGGCCTGAGGGAGCATTGGGCCTAAACTTAAGAGCCCTACCTTCTGGCTACCTAGCACAGGGCAGACCCTCCTTTTTCCTCCCCAACATGGGGTACCTGGGCAGGGGACTGGAGGGTATGCCAGGGAGATAGGGACCTGGGCCACTTGGGGCCCTCAGGATATTGGGCTAAAAAAAAATATGGAGCTCAAGGATCCAATGCCTGAGTCTTCTCCAAGCAAAATCCCAGCCTAGGTTCCTTCCTGTCTTCATTCTCCTGTCCCTGTCTTCATCCTGATGTCTGACACTGCACTCAACTCCTTGCCCCAGCGCCCACCTCCCTCGCCTGTCTTCCCCACTGGGCAAGCAGGAGACACAGCCTGCCAGTCACTTAGGCCAGAACTGCTGACAGGGGCCCTGGTTTACTCTCTCTCTTTCTCCCTCATCCATGCCCAGTCCATCTAGGTGCTACCTTCAGAACATATTGGAACCCACCACACCACGCCACTGTCACCACCCCGGCCCAAGCCAGTGTCATCTCTTGCCTCTTGCAATGGCCATATTGGCCCAAGTGTGTTCCCTCCACAGAAGCCAGAATGATGAAAACAGATACGCCAAGCCCTCTGATGGCTTCACATCTCCTCCCTTCCTAGGCTCGGGCTGCACGGGCCTCCTCATTGACCCAAATACACAAAGGTTTCACTTCTGTTCCGCAGCTTTAGTCCTGGCCGCTCCCTCTACGTGGAGCCCTCCTCCCTCAGGCCCTCTCCTCCTCCAGGTCATTACCCACCTGTCACCTTCTCAACGAGGCCTGCACTCACTGTTTCATTTACAATTGTCCCCAACTTGACTCCCCCAACCCTTATTACGCACTGCCACGGCTCCACAGAACTAAATACAATCACACTTATTCCCAGTGCTTGTTGCTTCTAACTCCCATTCTCAGAACAGAGGTTTGAATGGTGATTCCCATCTGCCCTACTCTCTGCAATCTCCTGAATGCCAACAGTCTGGCATGCAGCAGGTGCTCAGCGAGCACCTTGGGAAGGAGAATTCCTTCCAGAGATTTTTTTGTCATTGTTGTTGGGGGGCACTGGGAATCGAACTCAGGACCTTAAGCTTACCAGGCAGGTGCTTGTGCCGCTGAGCTATATCCCTAGCCCTTCCAGAGGTTTGAGGCATGGTCCACTCTCTCAAGCTTCATACCCACAACCCCCTCAGCATAGTGGACATCACACTTGAACATCTCCAAGATATGCCTCAGCCAGCATATGCCCCTTGAGTGGACTGATTTCCCTCTCTCCGCTGAAGCCTCACGTCATCCATGACGGTACCCGTCCTCCCTCCTCTGCCGTCCTCCTCAGCCTGTCCTGGATCTCCATCCCGATGGCCACCACCTGAGCCCAAGCCCCCATCTCCCAGTCCTGCCTCTCACTGGTCTTCCTGCCATGCTTGTCTCCTCCAGTCTGTGCTCTTTCTATGACATGAATCTGGCCTCGTTCCCTGGCCCTACTCTGATCCAAAATCTTCCACAGGACCCTCATTCCTGCTTCTTCCTCCCACACTCTGGCCGCAGAAGCATCCTTGAGCCCCTCAGAGGGGTCACACTTCCTCAGCCCCGGCTCCTCTCCCACCAGCCCTCAGTTTCCTCCACAACCTTCAGGTTCATCTTAAATGTCCGCTTCTCAGGATGTGGGCTCTGAACCTCCTAGAGAGCTTAGGGCCCCTCCAGAAGCCCCGCACACGTCCTGGTGCCCCGTGTATCACTGTCTCAAGAGCTCAATCACCCATGGCCTCCCCTGGACCTGCAGTCCCATGAAAGCAGAAACCAGGCCCAGCACTAGCCCCTACCAAACCCCCAGGGCCTAGCAGGGGGCCAGATGAGCAGGAGCCTGGTCACCTCCTATGGACCAAATGGGTCTCTCGGGGGGCAGGAGGGGTATGTGGAACCAGAGATCTGTTTCTGAAAAGGGAAGATAGGTGAGAACCAGGAAAGCCTCATGCCCAAGTCAGGGGGGCGTCTAGCCGGAGGGCAATGAGTGACTGCGTGCGTCCGTCAGGAAGGGGTGTTTGGAGGAATCGAAAACAAAACATCGAGTTATCCTCCCTCACACTCAGCCTTGGCACAGATGAGGCTGGCCGAGGGGTAGTTGAAGGACTTGAGGATTCGGGAGACTGCCAGGCTGACATCCTCATTACTGGGGTACAGGCTGACAGACGCGAAGCGAAGGTACTGAAGACGGGGTGTCTCCTCAGGACCCACCTTGATGTGGGGGATCTGGACAGAGAGGGAACTTGTGCTCGCATCCTGCTGCTCCCTGGCCTGGCCTCCCAGCGATGGCTCCCTCACTGCCCCCCACGCCCCTGCCTCACCTCCTTCTCCCCACAGATATGGCTCACGGTAGAGGCAGATGCTGGGCTGGAGGAGGGCCCCAGGACCGACACGACCCCCTTGGGGAGGATCTGACACACTGCAAGGGGCAGAGAAGAGACCACAGAATTAGAGACCCTCCATCTACGCCCTGCCCCACCCACCCCAGGGCCACCCTGGTCCAAATAAGGATCAGACACTCGGAGCTGCCTGATCCTTCTCCACCGACCCAGATCCAGAGGCCAAAGCCTGACCCTCCTCAATGCAGTGTATAAAAGAAGGAGGAAGATGACAGAGAGATAGGGGGGACGTAGCCACAGAGGGACAAGTCACACCAGGGGAAACAAGGCGAAGCACAAAGAGCAAGCGGCACCAGGGGCCTCCCTCTGACCTGTAAATCCAGGGCCAGATGCTCTGCCTTCATCTTTCTCAATATTTCCAGCCATGCCACCACCTATGAGGCACCCGGCACTCCTCTACCTGGAAGTCCCAGCCAAGAGCCCCACGGTCCTCTGTGCTCCAAACATACCCTTCTGTTGCATCTATCTGCTCCTTCTTCTCCTGTCTCCCCCTCAAACACATGTGTCTCAAGGCTCAAGAGGTGGGCACCTGGTGTTTTATTCCCACCCAGGGCTCGTTCTCACAGCAGAACGCTGACTTTTCCCAAGAGGCCTGCCCTGTCCCTCGGTCCATGTGCTTCTCAGGACTGATCAGCTCCCAGCTCAGGTCTAGCCCATCACAGAATCACAGTGACTGGTTCAGAGATGGGTACAGGCTCAAATCAGACCCGAGAGAGCCCTCCCCATGTCTTCTGTTATAATTATTATTGGGTTTGCAAAATTGGTGGGATGTGACCTTTCAGCCGCCGGGCCATCTTGCCACCAGTTAAGAAGAATATTCCTGAAGATGAAGCCAACTCCTAAGAAAGCAAGACCCACAGATAAGACAATGTTTCCTAGAATATCACTGCAGGAATATCATGAACACCTGGATCCAGCCATTTCTGAAACAACCCTGGGATGTCATTTGAGCACTCAGATCCATCCATGCCTGAAAGTAGTACCTAGGCCTCTTAGTGACATGATCTCATGATGTGGGTTTTTTTGGTTTTGGGGGTATTTTTTTGGTATTGAGGACTGAATTCAGGGCCTTGCACATGCTGGGCAGGTACAGCAGTACCTCAGTTCACGAACTTAATTCTTCCCATGATTCTCGATGCAAACTGAACTGGACGAGAACTAAATCAATTTCCCCGATAAGATCGACACTGAACCTAACCATTGAATTTGACTGGATCCTTGTCCAATTCAGTTTGCGACTAAAACAGTGGAGAGAATTAGTTCATGAACGGAGGTATCACTGAGTCCCCCTGCCATAATGTCTCTTTCAAGCGTTCTGCCCTCTTCCAAACTTGTTCCTTCTGTGACTTCCAAGTTGGTGATGGTCCCACCACTTACACAGACCAGATGCCTGGAAGTGATTCTGGCCTCTGTGCTCTCTAACTGTCATGAGTCATCAAGTCCTACCCCTTCTTGGTCCACAGATTTCTTCACATCTGTCCCTGTTCTCCAACCTCGACCAGCCTGCTCGCCCATCACCCCAATCCAGCCTCCGGCTTTACCTTCCCGAGCTCCCTGGTCCAAACCCACTGACGCCGCCCTATGGCCTTGGCTCAAAGTGGCATCTTACAGCCTGGCACTGCAGCCCCTCAGCCAGCCTGGAGGCTGCCCGGCCTTACCTCCCCACTGCCCTGTCACACTCTAGCCCAGGCGTCACTCACGATCCCCTCAAACAGGCCCCGAATCCATGATGGCCTGAACCCTACACTGCATTTCTTGGCTCCAGATTCTTCCCCAGGGCCTCCAGCCCCAGACTCATGCCAGCAACACTTTCTGCCTCCTCACTATCCCTTCTTCTCCCAGATAATGTACTCCTCTGTAGCCGTCAAAAAAGTCCGGGATAATCCCCAGTACTGCCACCAAAAAAAAAGTCTGGGAAACATTGTGCCCCATTCTCCCTCTTGTAACTTGAAATATTCATAAATATAATAAAGCTTCTAATAAGGCCCGCAAGAAACCTGTCTAAAACATGCTTGGGTTTTTTGGGGTGAAAGAACCCAGAGCCACATGCATGCTAAGCAGGTACTCTACCACTGACCTACACCCCCAACCCTAAAACGTATTTTAAGGCAGCACTTCACAAAGGTCTATGAGCTGGCACATCTGTTCACCTGGCCCATGTTAATATTCATCCAGTCCATCAGAATTCAATAAACACTTCTGCACCCCTGTGTGGTGGGTCAGTTACCACTGGGCATACTGGGAACATTACCCTCCTACATAGTGCTCACCCACCAAAGCTCTGCTCCAGTCTAGCCTTCACTGACCTGCCCCTGAGCCCCCCGGCTTCGTGGCCTGGGTCCTGTGCCCAGCAGCATCCACCTCTGGGAAGGAGAAGGCAGAGACAGACATGAAGGAAGGGGGAAGAAGGAGCCAGAAGAGGACAAGGCCAAGCTGAGGAGGCCAGGGGCAGAGTGATGGACTGAGGGCCCCGGCCTGTCCTGCCTCACTCCACGCCCCCGCGGCCCCGCTCACTGGTGTCCGTGGTCTCGTACTGGCTGTCCCGCTGCAGCTCAAAGATGTCTACTTCCACTCGGGCCTTGGCTGGGACCTCGATGATCCCGTTGATCTGCTCCCGGGCGAGGGCCAGGGCCAGTCGCTCACCACGGCCACACACCGTCTGGTCATCCAGGATTGCAGCTGAGGGGACACAGGGGTTGGGGACCAGACTCCTGGGTCCTGAGGAAAGAGAGTCTGGGGTCCTGGGACTCCTGGACTCTAGAGTTACAGTTAAGGTCTGGACTCCTGCGTCTGAGGCTAGGAAGATCTCGGGGGGTGGGTCTCCTTGTTGCTGAGGAAAGCTGAGACCTGAGGCCTGGAATCCTGGGTCCTGGGGGACTGGCATGCCTGGGTTCCCAAAGAGGAGTCCCAGGGCCTGGTGGGAGGGTCTCTGTGGAGCCCGGGGTGCTGGAGGGCCTCACCCATGCGCAGTGATGAGAGCACCTGGCAGCTGGGGCTGGCAAAGGCAACAATCAGCAGCAGCAGCAGCTCAGCCGGCATCTTCCTCCCCTCCTCATGGGGACGCACCTGCCGCGGCCCCCACTCGCCACCTGCAGGGACACCCCCGACCCAAGTGGAGATCGCTGATATGGGGGACAGAGTCCCTTAAGAGGACTGCTGGATGGGGTGGCAAGCACAGCCCCCAGGACATTGCTGGTAAGGAATTTACAGCTCCAAAGGACTTGATCTGACTCCACGCTCAATAGTACTAGGGCACTACTGGGAGCAAAGCGCAGGCTAAGAAGGGTACTAGAGAGGAGCTCACAGCACTCAGATCTGATGGGACAGGCACTGCTACAGGATGTGCACAGTGATCTAAGCAGGGGCGAGGTAACTAGAGATTTCAGGTGGGACTGGTTCCAGGAACCAGCCTTACCCCAGTAGGAAACCAGGAAGTATCACACACCCCACACACTCCTGTCCCCACCCAGTCCCACCCCTGTATCTGGGCAGGCAGCCGTTACTAGGCAACAGAAACCGGCTGAAGAGGATGCAGTGGTTGCTAGGCAACCCCATCCCAAGCCTCACTTGCCACCTTCCTGACGTCCCTAGCTCCCATAATCCCATGGGGAGAGAAGCCTGGACATCCAGGGTCTGGGGGGATGGGGTGGAAGAGTATCTGGGAGTTAAAAAACTTAAGAGACAGAGGAAGAGATGGAAAAAGAAAAAAAGGGAGAGAAAGACATGCAGATGAATGGACCCAAAGTAGCAATGAAGTAAAGTAAAATGACAAAGTAAAATGAAGAGAACTGAAGTAACAGAATATAAAAGAGAGATTTAGAGAGGGGAAAGAAGTAGAAAAGAAGAAAGGAAAAACAGGCAGATATATCACGGAACAGGAAAATGTAGATAAAAATGGAGAGAGACAGAAGAGCTGCAGGGAGCTGGGAATGAGACTAGGAGAGAGAAAGACGCAAGTGGCAGAAGGTGAGGAGATGTGGAGATAAATAAAGGGTAGAAGCAGGGAGAGGAAGACAGCAAGGCAGCCTGACCCAGGGGACACCACAGCACAGAAGATGAAGACAGAGACCAAGGAGAGATACTAACTCAGGATGCAACAAAGGACAGCAAGAAGAAAGTGGGTACGGCTGGAAGTGAGCTGCCTGCCAGAAGTGCATGCCAGCCCACTGCCCCTACCCTGCTCTAGGGGGCTGAACAAAAGAGACAGCGCACCTTTGCACAGCTCTCCACCCCGGGAAGTGCAGGATTGCTAGGGTGGGGAGACTGCTCCAGGTGCACCTGGCCTCCTACAGGGTAATCACTGGGCAGGGTGAGTTTGACCACATGTGTGTGCAGTTCTCCTTGGCAGAGGGCTATGTATGCCCCAGAGAAGGAATACCTGAGTTTCCATGAAGAGAGCTGTTGTAGGGCCCAGAATGCTCTGAGGTGAGCCTCATGTCTTCCTACACTCCACCCAGTCCCCACAGAAAGAGGAATTAGGCTTGTGAGATGTCAGAATGAGAACCGCTAGGAATAGACAAAGGTGCAAGTTGATACCTCAGATCATCTCAAATGGGCAGGAAAGCCGAGGTAAGGTCAACAGGAGATCCCATACGTCCCACCTCTGTCCCCCGCCTCACTGTGTGACCTTGAGCAAGTCATTGCTCTCTTAGTCTCTGAAAAGGAGAGGCTGGGGGGCAGGAGGGCACGCTGGACAGGCTGGTGACTGCAGACTGTAAATTATATTTAAGGTGGAGGCTTGTCAACGGTGGAGGAGCAAGCAACACTGGCAGAGGTAGAGAGAGAGCTCTAGTGGGAAGGGTGGAGAAAAGGCCTAGGAGAGGACTGGAGGGAGGTGGGTCATCCTGGGATACCTGGGGCAAATGGGCAGCGGAGAATAGAAACAGAAAGACTCACAGAAAGGAAACAGAAGGGCAGGGACCCACAGGTGGCAAGCACAGGTGGAACCAAGACAGAAAGAGTGCAGGCCTGGGTGCAGCAAATGGATACAGAGGTCCGGGAAGGCATGCATTAAAAGACAGATAAACCAAAGTGGTCACGGGGCTGAATGGGACAGACAAACACACCCTAGCAGTGAGACATAAGGAGGCAGAGAGCAGACAGAGGATGTGAGAGAGGGGAACAAGGGCTCTAGGCAGGCCTGGGACTCACAGACCACAGATCCAGGCCCAGCCAGATAAACACAGTCAACCAAAGAGAGAACAGGCCGAGGTAGGGGACCTACGGGGGTCGGGGGACAAGTCACCAAAGGAGAGATACAGCAAAGATGAGGAGGCAAATAGGGTGAGGAAGAGGGCCCCCCGCCGAATGACAAATAACAGCAAGTACAAGAGCCGCAAGGAGAGAAAGAGCAAAACTCTGAAACGAAGACTAACCTGAGAAAGATGGACGGGGTATAAGAATGAATGCCGGAGCTGCACAGCAGCCTAAAGAAGAGGGAGGGCCAAGAGGGGCAGAAGCAGGAGCGCAAGAGCATGAAGCAGAAGCCCACGGCCAGAGAGATGGGCTCACGCACTGGAGGAGAGGAGCAAGGAACTCAGGAGGGAAACTGAGGCAGGGAGAAAGAGTGAATGTGCCGGGGGGATACAGGCAGCCCACGCAGAAGTGTAAGCACCCGGCAGACACTCAGGGATGCTTGCCAAGGTCCAAAAGATCCAAGAGCCTGCAAGCCCCGGGGTGTGGGGAGGGATGGGAGCAGAAAGGCCACACAGGGTAATGCGGAAGCAGGGAGACAGGGTGGAAGGGGGAAGAGCAAGACCACCAGGAATGGAGGGGTACAGCTAGAGAGTGAGGAAGGGGTTGGGGACTCAGGGTGGGTCAAGGCGAGGGAAGCTGAAAAGTGAGTCAAAAGACAGCCCCTCCAGCTCTCAGGCTCTGAGCCTGAGCTGGGAAGAGAAGCAGCAAAGAACAGAAAAAGAGAAGTAGAAAGGTGGCTAGTCTGGGCATGGGCACCTCAAGCAGAGATGGCTGAGAGTTTAACAGAGAAAGAAACTGACAGACACACAGGGACAGGGCTGGGATAACAGCAAAGAAGAGAGAAGCTGGGCAGGGGTAAAGAGAGGGCCAGGAGACACATGGGATGGACACTCCAAAGCAGAAAGAAGACAGTTCCAGGAGACAGAGGCGGGATGGGATGGGGACAGAGCCTGTGGCAGGCACAGAGGGAGAGGCAGAGAGGGAGACTGGCTGAGAGACTGAAGCAGAGAGTGAGAACAAACAGCAGCTGGTCTGGGACTGCGACCCAGGGCTCAGAGAAAGCAGGGGTAGGGACCAGCCAGGAGCCGAGAGAAGGGACGCACCAGTAAGAGCCGGTCGCCCCAAGACCCAGGAACTGAGGGAGAGGGCCAGGTGTGAACTGTGCGCTCAGAAGAAGAGGTGAGAAAAGGTCGAGGTGACTGGGGGCTGGGGAGGTGGAGGGCACCAAGCAGGCCCCCAGTCGGGGAGGTTCCTGCCATCTGGGGAACAGGGAACACAGGGACCTGCCAGGCGGGCAGTGAGCCCAGCCTTCCAGGACCCAGGACCCAGGACCCAGGGCCCAGGACCCAGGACCCAGCCCGATCCCCGCCCTGCAGACACTCACGGATCCTGGTGGGACGGAGGGCTGGGCTCCCTCGAGGCCCGAGGAACGACAGCGGAGATGCTCAGGCTCTGGGTGATGGTGTGGCTGGGGCAGGGGGAGAGGGCGGTCCACCGGCCCTCTCCCCCGCCGCCGGCAGCGGCCCCCAACTAATCCAAAACGGTGGCTCCTGAGGAGCCGGGAGGAAGGACAGGTGGAAAAGGAGAGGGCGGGCCGGGAGGGGAGGAAGGGGAAAGGAGAAAATGGAGGAGAGAAGGGGAGAGAAGAGAGGGGGAAGGAGCAAATGGAGGGGAAGGAGGGAGGAAAGGAGGAGAGGAAGGTGAAAACGGAAGGGAGGGGGCACAGGCAAAGCCGGGGGAGGGGGAAGCCGGCCCGGGAAAGGGCCCCGCCCCCTCCCCTAGCCAGGCCGGCCTGGGGGGGCCACTGGGGGCGAGCCCTGGGTGGAGAAAAGGAAGCTGGCCATCGGGAGAAGTGGGGGAGGGGAGGGTGTCTTGGGGGGGAGGGGGTCACCCCGTCCCCCCCCTCCCCCCAGAGCCTGAGCCCTGCCCTGGACGAGGCTAGGGACTGGAGTCCTCAAGCCCTCAGCCCCAAAGGGAAGAGCATGCTGGGGACAGGGAGAGGCCGGACGGTGGAGCGGATGGGGAGGATGGGGTGCTGGCAGCCCCACAGAGGCCGAGAAGGGGGCAGACGAGGTGGAGAGAGGAGAGGAGGAGGGGGGAGGGAGGAGATGGAGAGGAGCAGGTGGAAGAGGAAGGCGGAGGAGGGTGGGGTGTCCCAGGGGCGGCCCTCACAGGGCCTTGGAGCAGGGGCCGGGCCACGGACTCCCGTCCCCTGTGAGCAGCCGCCGCCGGCTCCGTGTCCCCAGCTGGGCCTCTCTGCCCGCTGCCGGCCGCCGCCACCGCTGCCACCACCGCTCCTTCTCCCTTCAGAGGCCGCTGCCTGCCGCCCGCCGCCCGCCGCCCGCGCTGGGTCCTGGAGCGCGCTGGGGGGGGTGGTAGAGGGAGGGAGGCAGGGAGGAGGGCAGGCGGGAGGAAGGGAGGGAGGCAGGCGGGGAGCAGAGAGCGAGGAGGGAGGGGAGTCGGGGGAGGGGGAGCCCGTATTGGTCGGTTGGTAGGGGCTGGAGGGGGGGCGCGAGGAGAATGCTGATGAGAGGAAGGAGCTGCATTGGATGGAGGGCCCACCCCGGGCCACCCCCTCCACCACACCATGCCACTGCCCTGCCCAGGCAGCCCTGGGCACAGGAGCCCAGGGAGAGAGAGGCAGTGAGGATACCCAGGGACAAGGCCGTGGAGATGGGGAGAGAGGGTTACAGACATGAAGAAAAATGCAGAGAAATAGAAAGACAGCCATCAAGACCCAGAGAGGTGGGCCAAGCCCCACAAACCCCACAAGGACAAGGACAGGAAAAGCCCAGGGATAAGAGAAGCCCACGGGGACAAGGGAGCAGCCCACAGAGACAAGCAAAGAGACCTCAGAGACAAGGGGCAGCTTATGGACGAAGAGAGGCTCCTGAGGATGGGGATGGGCCAGACACAAAGAGAGGCCCTCAGACAGAACGCACTGCCTGGCATGGGGAGCAGTCCACGGAAGAGCAACAAGAGGGCAGAGCAGGGAGGCTGGGAGCGAGGGCCAAGCGAGCTGGAGGCGGCCACAGACACAGGGTGAAGGGAGACCCTAGGACACCTGGGGCCCCACAGAGACAAGATGTAGCTCACAGACGCAGAGACCCACCGAGGCAGGAGTGGCTGGCCCATGGAGATGAGGGAAGAGCACCCAGAAATAGAAATAGCACCCATAGGGGTGAAGGGTGGCACATACGGGAATTCTCCATATTGCATAGAGAAAGCCTTAGGACACACAGATGTGTGAGAAGAGGGCTCCATTCTCCAGTAACTGGAGCAGAGAGGCCACGGGAAAGGGGGACAATGTCAGGGCAGGGACCTGGAGGGAACAGCCAACGCTGGAAACTCTTCCTCCCAGGAAACGTTCTGCTGCCTCTCTGAGGAGAGGAGCAGGGCAGGGGGATGGAGAGAGAATCTCGACACAGATCTCCGAGTGGGGGTGGGTGGTGCGCGGCTGGGTGGGGGGTGAAGTTTGGGGGAAAGGAACATGACAGTTGGTGCTGAAGGCTGAGCCCGTGACTCACCACCACCCCCATGCTCGTGATGGGGAGGAGACACTGACACACTCACGTGCAGCCCCCAGCGCACGTGACCACATGCCCTGCATACACACCTGGCACACAGCAACTCAGACCACACACAGGCCTGGCATGGGGACCTCTCTGCAGCTGGCAGGTGGGCCGTCCCTATCATACATGTGACACATATATCTGACCACTAACTTTGCGCACACTGCCTCACCCTCCTTGAGCATCACCTACAGCCTCCTGGCACCTCCTACAGCTCCAGCCAGGCCTGAGGCCTAGACTTATGCCCGACTCTAGGCCTTTGCTTACGCAGGGACCCTAACATAGAACACCTATTTTCTCCAAATGCAACCTATTCCAGAAGTCCTGGTCCACTACCATCTATGATACATCTGACCAGGCCTCACTTTTCTCACTTTTCAATTCCTGTATCATCTGAAAAGATCTCACAGACTCAAATAAATTGGGAAGTCCAAGCAGAAGGTTCTAGTCTAGAAAGAACCCTGAGAAGCTAAACTTGTCCCTCAGATTTTTCAAGTGGGGAAAAAGAGGCCTCAACAGGAGCAAAACTCTGCCCAACTGCACAGAGCCATCCAAGGCTGAGCCCAATTTGCTCTTCTTTGGCTCCCATACCCAGTGTCATTGCCCTAAGGACAAACCCAGCCTGCTGGAGCGCAGGCAAGGCCCTAGCTTTAATTTCCACCAATTTCTTGCTCTGCTTGCCATTGTATCCATTCAGCAAGTAACTTAGAGACCATCCTGCCTGCCAGGCAATGGAGCCCAGGGGCCAAGAGTACAGACCCTGGGTGGGATCAACTTCTGGGTTGGAATTCTGGCTCTATCTCTTCCTAATTATAGGAACTTGGACAAGTTACTTAACTTCTTTGGGCCTCAATTTCTTTGTAAACTCAGGATAATAGTTTTTCCCTCAGAGGGTTGTTGAGAGGATTAAACTAAATAATGCATAGAAAGCACTAAGCATAATTTCTAGCACATCACTACATGCCCAGGAGATGTCAGCTATTAATATTAGGCTCCTTGAGATTCTAATAAAAATAAGTAGATTTTGCTCCATGTCTCACAACCACCCTTTGAGACAGAGGCTATTATTTTACCCCCATTTTTTAGATGAGGAAACCAAGGCAAAGGAGAGTTCCTTTGCTCAAGGTCGCAGCTAGGAAGTGACAGGACCAGGACTCCAGTCCAGGCAGCCTGGTATAGCCACACGAGTCATCTTAAAGAGTTTAGGGGAAAACTAAGACACCCAGTTAGAAAGTAACAAGACGACAAAGCAAAAGTGACTGAAAAGTCAAGCCTAGATCTTAATGTATGTGACTTCCTAGTACCTCTTTGGCCTCAGATGGGTAAACAATTGAAAGTTTCCTCATCTGAGAAATGAGAGGGGGTAGGGAGAAGTCTAATCAAGTGCATTTCTTGCAACTCCCCTATCCTTGGACGCACAGAGCAGCTCTCTGAAAATGTAGCGGTGATGGCTTTGGTTTGGGGACCTAAACCAGGGCCTTGTGCAGCATAGGCGAGTGCTCCGCACTTCTACTCAGCCACACTCCCAGGCCTCTCAGAAAACACTTGCAATGGTCCTGGGCCAGAGTCCCCTGGATACACATGGCCCCATCCTCCCTCAGCTATGCAAGGTCAGTCACCCTGACAGGTGATGGGAAGCAAAACAGTCTGTCTGCTACTGCTAGGAATCACTTTCCTCAGGCTGTCATCGAGATTGCTCTCAGAGCCGGGCATGGTGACGTAATCCCAGCACTTGGGAGGCTGAGACAGGAGGATCATCGCGAGCTCGAGATCAGCCTGAGCTACAAAGTGAACTCAAGGCCAGCCTGAACTGCATAGCGAGACTCTGCCTCAAAAAGGCAAAAAAAAAAAAAAGATTGTTCTCAGGTCCTTTACCCGCGTTTCTTTGAACGAAACTTCCTGGCCCTGCCTTTCCTTTTTCTTCATTTCCCATCTCCTCCCGTATCCTTCAGGTTTATCCTAGTTCTCCGAGTCCTCAACTTGCTAACACTGTGTATCCAACCCCTCCCAGTGCCCCAGTCCCTTGTTTCATTCCTCTTCCTTCTAGTCTTTTCCCCTCTTAACAAGATCAGTCTGGTATCTCGGTTTCCAAGTTTTTACTGCCTTCATGTGATTGATGCCCGGGTCCCCCCAGCCTTTCACTCTGGGTGGTGTTTCACTTTCTCCCCTTGGCCCTCAGGGGGTTCCAGCACTTAGATGCCCCTGCCCCTGCTGTGGGGGTAATGCACGCCTCAGTTGCCAGCACTTTCCCCAAGCCACGATGCCAACTCCACCTTGGCGCCCCCAAGATGGCGCCCGCAGCCTCGTTCCGCCTCCTGACGTCATCGCGCTGCCCTCCGCTCAGCGCTCCTCGAGCCGTCAGAGGCGGAGTCGAAGAAAGGGTGGAGGAGGAGCATCCTCCAGGTTAAAGAGGCGGGCACTATCAACCTGCGGGCTGGCCCGTGAAAGAATGTCGCTAGAGGATTGGTGGGGGGGCCGAGGGAGAGCCCTACCCTCTGCACTATTGGCCCACACCTCAGAGACGTGACCGTCGATTGGCCGAACAGCAGGTGCCAGATGGGCTGTGATTGGGCGCGTTTTGCCGTCTGTGCGGCGGCCGAGGAGGAAGGTGGGAGGGGCGTTGCTGAGGGCTGCCGGGGGTGAGAGCTAGGCTGTGGAGCAGGCGAGAGGAGACGGCGGGAGCTAGAGAGGACGCGGTGTGAAGGTGTCTGTGTGAGGATAGCCGCGGCCCGGTTCTAAAGTGTTCGAGACAGCTGAGGCGGGTGAGTTCTGGCCGGCCCGCGGAGGACCAGCTCTGTCCCCCCACCACCGCCCGGGCCTGCCCCGGTCTCGGCTTGCGCAGTGAGGGCCCGAGGGGACGCGCGCCGGGCGGCGAGGGCGGAGCGGCACCAACTGCCGCGGGGCGCGCGGGCCGGTCGGGGCCGGGCCGGGGCGGAGGGTGGGAAGCGGGCTGGGATGGAGGGCAGGGCTGAGGGGCGCTGGCCTCGGGCTGCAAAACGGGGTTGGGGCTGGACGGGAAGGGAGGCCTTGGAGCGGCCGGGAGGAGGCTCGTAGGCGCCGTGGGGTATGGGGCGAAGGGCTTGGGTAGCGGGACTGGTCCAGGACTGAGAGGGGCGCCTAGAGGGCTCCTGGGGGTCGGGCGGGAGAACGGGGGGACGGTCAGGGTGCAAGGGGGTTCGGGGTGGAGGGGAACTAGTTATGCCTGGAGAGAATTAGGGCAGTGAAAGGGGTCTTGGTTTGAAAAGGTGTCAGGAAACAGATATCCTCTAAAGGGAGATTAAAGGGGCGAGGTCCGGGTGTGGAGCGTGGGGTTAAGTTAATGTGAAGAGGCGTTAGACAAAGGTGTAGCGGGGTGGGCTCGGGTAACCTTCGCAAGAGTCGAGCAGGCGCTCTCTAGAAAGGGAAAAGAGTGTTCATGCGGAAGGAGCGTTGCTGTGGCTCTCAAATGAACTAGGGGAGGTGGTTGGTGGTTGTTTTAAAGTACAGGTAACTAGGCCAAGATAAGGATGGGATTTGGGTGTCCGAGGGAGATCTGTGCTGATGAGAGAGGTATGGTTTGGGCATTCCTGGATGCGAAAGAGGTGCTGCATTAATAAGGAGTCAGGAGAGATTTGGGGAGGAATCTGTACTAGGTTAGGATGATGGTAGGGGTTGTGTATGAGATGAATTGTGGGGAGTCTGGGTATCCTTGAAGGGATTCTGGGCAATGAGAAGGGAGTTTTAAGTCATTGTAAAGAAAGCTGGGTGTGGCGGTGCACGCCTGTAATCCCAGCACTCGGGAGGCTGAGGCAGGAGGATCATTGTGAGTTGGAGACCAGCCTGGGCTACAAAGTGAGCTCAAGGTAAGCCTGAACTGCATAGTGAGACCCTGTCTCAAAAAGAAAAAAAAAAAAAGGAAAAATAAATTGTAAAAAGTGGTCTGGATATTCCTAGAGTTAATGTGTGGGGATTTTTTTTGCAAAGAAGTGGGGGTTTTTTGTTTTTTGTTTATGGAGTGGGGCTCTGGGGATCCCTGGAAAGAGTTAGGGTTCGTATGGGTGTACACCCAAAGCAGAGGGTCTTATGTTGATGTGTAAAGGAGAGTTGGGCATTCCCACATGAGTTAGAATGGGTGTGTATGGCAAAGAGAGATTTAATAGCTGGGCGTGGTGGCACATGCCTGTAATCCCAGCGTTTGGGACACTGAAGCAGGAGGATTACTAAAGCCAGCCTGGGCTACGTATAGTGAGTTCAAGGACAGCCTCAACTACATAGCAAGAACTTGTCTCAAAAATTAAAGAGGAAAAAAAAGAAGAAGAAAAAAAGAAGGATTTAAATCAATGTAAAGGTTCCCAGAAGGATTGTAGATTTGGTCTTGGTACAGAGAAGTGGTGATTAAATGAAGACTGTCAGGATACCTTGTCATAGGGTTATGGGAAAAGTCTAGGTATGAAAGAAGGATTAGGCTTTTGTGAAGATGGGTCTGAATATTCTGGGTATGGGAAAGACATTTGATTTCTTGAGAAAGTTAAGTAATTTCAAGAAGCAGATCTGTGTATCCTTAGGAAGTGGTTAAGATGAAAAAAGTCTGGACATGGAGGTGGGTTAGACCGATGGGAGAAAACTTGGTTAGGGGAAGGGCTGGTTTGATATGGGGGATTGGTTTGCAGGGATTGTGAATGCCTGTAATCCCAGCACTTGAGAGGCTTCGACAGGAGTATTAAAGTAAGTTTGGAGCCAGCTTGGACTACAAAGATCTTGTCTCAGAAAAACAACAGCAACAACAAAAAAGTGAAGTGGCATGACATTGGTGCAGATGAAGTGAGCTGGGTGTAGAAATAAGTTTAGAACCTCAAAGAAAACCCCAAAGGCCATGGGAGGTGTGTGGCTGGGAGGAATGGGGCAGGGGCCTAGGTGAGGATTCTCTTGCGCACGGTGGTGAGAGAATGAGGAAGATAGTGTGAGTTAGTAAGGAGTCTATGGAAGGAGATCTTAGTGGAGGAGACAGTTCCTTTGCACCAGGCAGGACATTGGGGATGTACTGTGAGGTACGGGAGATGAGGGGATTGGACAATTTGGGGTTGTTGTTCTGTTTTTTGAGACAGGGTTTCACTTTGTAATCCAGGCTGGCCTTGAACTCATTATGTAACACAGGCTGGCCTCAAACTTACTGATCCTCCTGCCTCAGTCTCCTGAGTGCTAGGATTATAGGTATGCACCACCATGCCCAGCTGGACAGTTTGTAAGGGTCTGGTGGGTAGAGTTTGATATGAGTTGACTGAGGTGAGATCGGGGTAGAGGGACTATGAGGAAGATTTCACGTTTGATATTTTTGTTAAAGGAACAAGGGATTGTTAGGGTGAGGAGTTGCAGTGGAAAGAAATTGAAGGAAGAAATTTAGGGGGAGCATATATAAGGTATTGGAAGGTAGGAGAAAGAACGGCCTCTTGGAAGGACTGATTTGTCCCTGTTGTACCCTTTTATAGGTGAGGGCCTTGATGCTGCCATGACTGAAGAATCAGAAGAGACGGTCCTGTACATTGAGCATCGTTATGTCTGCTCTGAGTGCAATCAGCTGTATGGATCCCTGGAGGAGGTGCTCGTGCACCAGAACTCCCATGTGCCCCAGCAGCACTTTGAGCTAGTGGGTGTGGCTGAACCTGGTGTCACTGTCGCCACAGAGGCAGCTTCAGGCACAGGCCTGTATCAGACTTTAGTACAGGAGAGTCAGTACCAGTGCCTAGAGTGTGGGCAGCTGCTGATGTCACCCAGCCAGCTTCTGGAGCACCAGGAGCTGCACCTGAAGATGATGGCACCCCAGGAGGCAGTGCCAGCTGAGCCGCCACCCAAGGTACCTTCCCTGAGCTCCAGCACCATCCACTATGAATGTGTGGATTGCAAGGCTCTGTTTGCTAGCCAGGAACTCTGGCTGAGCCACCGGCAGACCCACCTCCGAACCACACCTACCAAGGCTCCTACCCCAGTGGTCTTGGGGTCTCCAGTTGTCCTAGGTCCCCCTGTTGGTCAGGCTCGTGTGGCTGTGGAGCACTCTTACCGAAAGGCAGAAGAGGGTGGGGAAGGGGCAGCTATCCCATCTGCAGCTGCCACCACCACTGAGGTAGTGACTGAGGTGGAGCTGCTTCTCTATAAATGCTCTGAGTGTTCCCAGCTCTTCCAGCTGCCAGCTGACTTCCTGGAGCATCAGGCCACCCACTTTCCTGCTCCTGCCCCAGAATCTGAGGAGCCTGCCTTACAGCCAGAGACCCTCACTCCATCGCCTGTAGAGGTACCTGTGTCTCAGCCTGACCCTATGCCAGCCTCTGACCACAGTTATGAGCTGCGCAATGGTGAAGCCATCGGAAGAGATCGCCGTGGACGCAGGCCACGGAGGAACAACAGTGGAGAGCCAGGCGGGACAGCCGCCCAGGAACTCTTTTGCTCGGCCTGTGACCAGCTCTTTCTCTCACCCCACCAGCTTCAGCAGCACCTGCGGAGTCACCGAGAGGGTGTCTTTAAGTGCCCCTTGTGCAGTCGTGTCTTTCCCAGCCCTTCTAGTCTGGACCAGCACCTTGGAGACCACAGTAGTGAGTCCCACTTCCTGTGTGTAGACTGTGGTCTGGCCTTTGGTACAGAGGCTCTCCTCCTGGCCCACCGACGAGCCCATACCCCAAATCCTTTGCATTCATGTCCATGTGGAAAGACCTTTGTAAACCTCACCAAGTTTCTTTATCACCGGCGTACCCATGGAGCAGGGGGTGTCCCTCTGCCTACGACACCAGTCCCACCAGAGGAGCCTGTCATCAGTTTTCCTGAGCCAGCGCCAGCAGAGACTGGAGAGCCAGAGGCCCCCGAACCCCCGATGTCTGAGGAGAGCTCAGCAGAACCTGCTGCCTCTGGCACCTATCGTTGCCTCCTGTGCAGCCGTGAATTTGGCAAGGCATTACAGCTGACCCGGCACCAGCGCTTTGTGCACCGCCTGGAGAGGCGCCATAAATGCAGCATTTGTGGCAAGATGTTCAAGAAGAAGTCTCATGTGCGTAACCATCTACGTACCCACACGGGGGAGCGCCCCTTTCCCTGCCCGGACTGCTCCAAGCCTTTCAATTCACCGGCCAACCTCGCCCGTCACCGGCTCACGCACACAGGGGAACGTCCCTACCGGTGTGGGGACTGTGGCAAGGCTTTCACACAAAGCTCCACACTGAGGCAGCACCGCCTGGTGCATGCCCAGCACTTCCCCTACCGCTGCCAGGAATGCGGGGTGCGTTTTCATCGTCCCTATCGCCTGCTCATGCACCGCTACCACCACACAGGCGAGTACCCCTACAAGTGTCGTGAGTGCCCACGCTCCTTCTTGCTGCGCCGGCTACTAGAGGTGCACCAGCTTGTGGCTCACGCTGGGCGCCAGCCTCACCGCTGCCCGTCTTGCGGAGCAGCCTTCCCCTCTTCACTACGGCTTCGAGAGCACCGCTGTGCAGCAGCTGCCGCCCAAGCCCCACAGCGCTTTGAGTGTGGGACCTGTGGCAAGAAAGTGGGCTCAGCCGCTCGGCTGCAGGCACATGAGGCAGCGCATGCAGCTGCTGGCCCTGGAGAGGTGCTGGCTAAGGAGCCCCCAGCTCCTAGGGCTCCGAGGGCCACTCGCACACCAGTCACTGCCTCCCCAACAGCCCCTGGAGGTGCTGCCACCACAGCCCCTGCAGCTCCTGCTCGACGCCGGGGCTTGGAGTGCAGCGAGTGCAAGAAGCTCTTTAGCACAGAGACATCGTTGCAGGTACACCGACGCATCCACACAGGCGAGCGACCATATCCGTGTCCAGACTGTGGTAAGGCCTTCCGTCAAAGTACTCACCTGAAAGACCACCGGCGTCTGCACACAGGTGAGCGGCCCTTTGCCTGTGAAGTGTGTGGCAAGGCCTTTGCTATCTCCATGCGCCTGGCAGAACATCGCCGGATCCACACTGGTGAACGGCCCTACTCCTGCCCTGACTGTGGCAAGAGCTACCGTTCCTTCTCTAACCTCTGGAAGCATCGCAAGACCCACCAGCAGCAGCATCAGGCAGCTGTGCAGCAGCAGCTGGCAGAGGCAGAAGCAGCTGTTGGCCTGGCTGTGATGGAGACTGCAGTGGAAGCACTGCCTTTGGTGGAAGCCATTGAGATCTACCCTCTGGCTGAGACTGACGGGGTTCAGATCAGTGGCTGAGTGTCCCGTTCGGCGCTTCCGCAGCCGTGCCCTGTTGCCGAAGGCCCTCCTCTAATGTCCCCGTAAGCCTCTGTACATATTGTGCCCCTTCCTCCTCCCTGCCTACTGCCGTGTAAGTTCTAAAATTGGATCTATTCTATTTTCAGAAGGGGGTGCTCTGGGGTCCTTGTTATGCTTAAAGGTGCCCCCCACCCCACCTGGTGGCCGCAAAGTGAAGTCAATAAAGACTAAGTTGAACATTTATGTCTTTTTTTTGTCAGCTCCCGTTAGAGCGTGGAGTTGGGGAGTCTTGGGACCAGGTACTGGTTCTGACTTCTTGTAGCTGTGTCCTGACACCCAGAAGAAGGCCTAGCAGGTAATAGGAGCTAAGTAAACACATGCTGGGTTAAACAGAAGGCAGCAGAGTCCTTGGGCATGGCTCTCAGAGGGGCTTCTTTCTAGTGCTAGATGGAGACAATATGGCACTCTTGCCACTAGAGGTCCTTGCAGCCCTATGGGAAAGCTTAGAGCTGATTACATGTAGCAGGTACATGTGGAGAAATCCCGAGGTGTTCTTAAGACAGGGTCTTGCTATGCAGCTCAGGCTGACAGTCCTGCCTCAGCCTCCAGATTGCTGGCATTAGAGGTATGTACCACCATGCCCGGTGTTTCTGAGATTCTTATCACCCTTGTACCTCCACTTCAGTCCTGATGTGGGCTGTGTTCCCTCAGGCCATCTGAATTTTCTCATTGCATCCCTGCAGGCTGACAGAGCAACAGAAGAGGGTAGCTCCTGGGCCAGACCCAGCATCAGAGTTGGAGAATAATGTGTAGCTGGGGTAGGAAACACGAGGAGGTGCCTTGAAGCACCTCTTACCCCACCCCCACCAAGTTGGAGTTGGACTGTGGCATAGTCAGTAGGGGTTTTTAAATTTTTTTTCTTTTTTTTTTTTGGTATTAGGAATTAGACTTGGGACCTTGTGCTTGCCAGGCAGGCAGTGTGTCGCTGAGTTATATCCCCGGCCATCAGTAGGTTTTTGTTGGGAAGAGGGAATGCTAGGCTGGCTGGCCAGACAGTGTTTGAATGCCTAGTATGTCTCAGGTATTTTCTTGGATTATGTTGAATAATACATTATTCTATGAAGAGAACATTTTGCAGAGAAGGCTTCTGAAGTAAGAAGCATTGAGGTGACTTGCCCAAGGTCAGCTCAACCCAGACAAAGTAGGGCTTAAATTTCAGTCTTGTTTCATTTGGGTTAACTGTCCTTATGCTTTTTTCTTCACTGCCTCTTTTACATAGTTGGGGAAGGGAAATAGAAGCAAGATCGGGGAACATGCGGCTGACGGGAGTGCTCAGTTGCTGTGCTAGTCTTGGCCTCTAAGACTCCCCAAGATTTGTTCAGATCTTTCTATTGGAAAGAAATCTTTTGGAATCCCAGTACATGAGAGGTAAAAGGGAAGCTGTTCATATGGACACTTAGGGAACGGAAGGACCTAGACCTGCCCGCGAAGCTTCCCTATAACCCTTCTCTTCTTCCCCTCCTTCAGGTCTTTGGTCCTCTGTGGGGACTGAAGCCCTAGGACATCATTTGAAAAATCACTGCTTTAATCTGTTGCTTAAATGAGAAGAGAGATCAGAGAGGGAATAAAATTATCAAGGCCACACAGGCAGTAGAACCAGAACAAGAAGTCAACTCTCCAAGCGCCACTGCTTCTGTACTTTTAAACAACATATTTTAATGATATGCTAGGTGTTCTGACAGCTCTTAATGAAGATTAGTTCTCTATTGAGCAGTTTCCCACCAGGGTATGTGATCACAGACATCATCTTTAGTAACCACATACCCTGCAGGAAGGACTTGAGCCGTTGTAGCCCAGCATGCCAAATCCATCCCCCTAATCCCTAGAAAAAAATTCATTCCTAAACTGCCCCTTCTTAAAAAGCTAATACTCTGAAAGTCATTAAATAAGTCCTTAGTACAATCGGAGAATTCATCTCCGCAAAACCAGATAAAAATCAGGATCAAGAAAAAGGACAATAGAGGAGGGTGCTATCTACTACAGTGCTGTTTGGCCACGAGATAAAAGGTACTTTCAGCAGAGAATAGCTCTATGACAGTGGAATAACTCTCCTTCCTCCATTGTTCTGTTTTGGAGCCTATAATAAAAGCTTAGACTCCCCTGAGGAAAGTTTATGTGTGCAAACACATTTATAAATTCAGAGGATCCATTGCTCCTTGTCACCCTACTGAAACTTCACGGATTATGGTTGAACCATTGTTCTAAATAAAGCACTAATCAGTTGGATGCTGGTGTTCAAACAGAACAGGCAAAAGTTCTCAAGCTTTAATATGTGTGTTAGGCAATTTCCCCTGGGATTTGGATTCAGCAAGCGCATATACGGTGAAACTTGGGAATCAGCATTTTGTATACTCCAAAGTATGAATGGGATTTGTGAAAGCAAAATAGTTAATGGGATAGAACACTGCTCCTTTACTGTCCAGGACATTTTTTGTTTTGGGGTTATTCAGGTTGTTTGTTTTGGCAGTACTAGGGGCTTGAAGCCAGAGTCTTCACAATGAACTCCATCCCCTGCCTCACCCCATTTTGAGATGGTCTCGTTAAACTGCTGAGGCTGGGCTGGAATTCAGGATTCTCTTGTCTGAGCCTCCCAGGGTGCTGGGATTACAGGTGTGTGGCACCATGCCCTGCTTCCAGTATGCTTTGATAAGAGGAGTCCCAAGAGTATTTGTGGAAGATGGAGCGTGTAGAAGAATTGCACACATTCACCAGTTACAGATGGATATGTAGTTGAGGCTTCAGGACAAGTGGTACTCCCAGGGTACTCTCAAGTGTGGTATCTGCCTGTCATGGGATGCTCTGTAGCAGTGATGGTGAACCTTTTAGAGCTTTGAATGATAACAAACAACTGGCCATGGCATGCACCATGGGTTCACCACTGCTAGTCTGTAGGGTTGACTATACCACCCTGAACACTAGAGGCGGGAAGGAAAGAGCTTCCTCACCGTACTTTTCTTTCTGTTTTTTTTTTTGTACTGGAGACTGAACCCAGGGCATTCACACTGAGCGACATCCCCAACCCTTTTGTACTTTCACTCATTTTTTTTTTTTTCTGTTTTCTTGTTTCTTGTTTCTTTTTTGTCTTTGAACGCAATCTCATAATGTAGTTTAGGCTGACCTTGAACTCACTATAATGCAGGGTGGCCCAAAACTCACAGCGATCCTTCTACCTTGGCCTCCTGAGTTTTGGAATTATAAAACACATGCCCAGCTTGTATTTTTGCGATAGGCTGTCAATCATTAAAGTGCCCAGGCTGGATTCAAATTTGTGATCCTCCTACAGTGCTGGGATTATAGGAGTGCACCTTTGGCATCCTATTCTGAAGCTCCATTCCTGCTGCTTAGTCTCTAGAAAATGAAGTGCTTTTTTTTCTTTTTGTACTGGGGATGGAACCTAGGGTCTTATATACATGTTAGGCAAGTACTCTACCACTGAGCTATCCTCCTAGTCCTTGTTTTTCCTTTAAACATGCTCCTGCTGGCTTTAGCCACCAGTGATACCTGCATGACTGTCCCCTCGGGTGGCTTTTTATTAATTGATTAGTAAAAAGACCAATAAAAGTAATTAGATCCGTTTGTACCACCAGTGACACAAGACACCCAAGGGGACAGTCACGCATGCACCATCAGTTGGTCAAGCTGCCTGGCAGACACAAAAATTATGATCCTATTTTGAGCCAAAATGATGCAGTACTGATATTTTTTATCAGACTAAGCTATCAAACCCCTCCTCCAACTCTTCCTGCTCCTCTGTCCTTCAAGCTTTCACTTGGATTTGCTAGATCCCAAAAGGATGGGACAGTAGCAAAGAAACCCAGTGGCTTTCTCAGACTCTTAAGACCATTTCTGATTTTCAGTGGTGACGTAGGAGTCTGACCTGGCCTGTTGTCATTCCTGTCAATGATCCTATTCAGGATGGGCACAATAATTTGAGTACTAGTTGATGTACCTCTAAGAAGAAGCGGGTGGCAGTGCTTATATTGTATCACTAGACAGTCTCAAAATCGCCTGGTTTTAAAGGGTCTTTTTAGTTCTATGAGGAAGCGTCCGAGGATGGAGGTGGGAACGTACTCGCTGGTTCCTGGTCTTCCCGCAGTGTCATTTATTGAAGACCGTGTACTGGAAATGATTCCATCCTAAACACTTTCCTTGGGCAAGGAAGATAGCTCAGGGGCACAGTGCCTGCCTGGTAAGCACGAGGCCCTGAGTTCGATTCCCGGTACCAAAACAAAAACAAAAAACTAAACACTTTCCTTAAAGTATTTCATTTCCCTCAACCCCGTGAGGTAGGTATTGCCCCTGTTGTACAGATGAGAAGCGTAAAACTCACACAACGAAGATCACCTGAAACGGCAAAACTCAGACCTGAGTTTAGGAATCCGAATTTCATCCTGAGTTCAAGACTTAGTGTTCTTATTGGTAAAAAAAAAAAATTATTCAGGCCTTCAAAACACTTATTATTGAACAGAAGTAAAACTTCCCCTCCCCATCTCACACATCCCTACCCACACCCTGATTTCCTCACCATCTTTCCCAGAAGAGAGTTCGGAGACCAAAGGAGAGCAGGCATCATTTCTTTCTGTACAGTTTTTAATTTTTTATTTTTTGATGTTTGTTGTTCAGATGAATGACACACTCAAGTTACAAAAATGGGGCCTTAAAAGAAGCACATTGTACAATGAACAAGCAGATTGGAGTTAAGAACACTGAAACGCTAACCCGCTACCACGCGAAGAGACAGGGAAGGGGGTCTGGGGTGGGAGAGGAGGGGCTACCAACACAAGGGTCAGACAACTGAAAGGGGGGCTAACCTGGTGGGAAGAGAGGGAAGGCGGGTGTACTCCAGGACCTACTCAAGTTTTGGACGCTGCTTCGTCTCCCTTGCCCGCTACTGGCCACCCTAAGTCTCCCTTCCCCGTTCCAACCCAGTCGAAGTGAGTAGGTGAGAGACACCCACCTCAGGCCTGAGCCGGTGAGATCTCTACAAGGTGGGCGGTCACCTTGTCCCAGCGCAGTCCTGGATTTGGGAGGTGAGGGAGGCAGCAGTGGGACAAGAAGCCAAAAGAACTAAAGGAGCTGATGAAAGATCAAGCCCCTGCGTTTCCCCAAAGACTCCTGCCTCTTTCCCCACCCCACCTGATTCAAAGGCTCTCTACAGGTTGTCTAGAGAGGCCCCTGTCACCCTGCAGTTATATAAATAAATAAATACTGGGCCCCAGGGTTTGAGGGGCAGGTTGGGGGAAGGGCAGCAGGGACAGAGGGAAGGAGAGCGGGGAGGAGGTCAGGGAGGCAGAGGGGAGGGTCACAGACATAGTAAGTAGTTGTCTCGTCCCAGCAACTCTTCTCTCTGGATTTTTTTTTCTTTTTTTTTTTCTTTTTTTTGCTCCTTTGTTTGTTTTTCTTTACAAAGGAACGAACATCTCAAGGACAAATACTTAAAAATATACATTATTTTTTTCTTTTTTTTTTTTTTTCCACCTTTGTCATCATCGTCTTGCTTTGGAGACTGCTGAGGTCAAAGTTTAAACCGCATGAAGGAAGTGCGGCTTGGAGTTTTTGTGTATTTTTTTTTTAAATTTTTATTTTAAAATTTTTTTCACTTTTTTTTTCCAACGTATAAAAAGGTAGCGGAGTTGTCTGTGGGTTTTTTTTTTTTTAATGGTTAAATCTTTGGTTTGTTTCTTTTTTTTCTCTTGGAGGCCTTTATCTCTCGCACTTGCCTTTCCCACTCAGAGACCGGTGGGGGCCCGCGTGTCCCAATCTTGCTCCGTCTGTCTCATTCTCTCTCATTCAGTACCCCCTACTCTGGGCTAGAGGAAGAGAGAGGCACCCTTGGTTTAGGGTGGGTGAGAGAAAACAGTCAAGAGGTCCCCACTGCTTGGCTAGTTCCTTACTAGATCTTCCCAGGGTGCTGGACCTAGAGACACTCTTGGCCTTCCCCAGGGAGATGTGTGGAGAACTCATGCCTTTTCTGACCTCAACCCCAACTTCTCAAAGATCTTGGGAGTCCCTATCACTACCCACCCCCACACACCCTTCCAGCCCTTTCCTTCCACGTCAAGGGCTCTACCTTCCCCCTCCCCAAGAAGAGAACAGAGAGGTGGTTTAGTTACTGGCATCTTTTTTTTTTTTTTTTGGCACAATTAAAAGGCCCCCTCTTGGGGTAGACCCAGTCTCTGTCCCTCCTTCAAGTAGGAGGTCAGGGGTGAGGAGAAGGAAAATTCAGAGGGCTCCCTCTTGCCCTAGTCCACTGACTTCTCTCTAGCCCAGTCCCCTGGCCTCCCACCTGACATCTTGAGCTAGCCCAGAGCCTGGCCTGGGGTCTCCTCCCTGTCCCCACATAAAGCTCCCCAGCCCTCCAACTTGCTCACACACAGACACACGGACACAGGCTCTGTACAGACCACAAAATAAAAACGATGAGATAGTTTTGTTTCCCGGAGTCAAGTCGGGGGTCTGGAGTGGAAAGGGTAGGTGGGGGTGGGGGGACAGGAATTCCCCCTTCACCTTCCCAACCCTGGCTCCTTCCAGCCCCCAGCCCCTTGCCCTGGCTGGCCCCCAGCCAACGATATTTGGTTTCCTTTTTTAACATTAAAGTTCTATGAGGTATTTGGTGCCTTATCTCGAGTCCTCGGGGGAGGGGTCCCAGGGGGGAGACCTGGGGCTCACCTGCCCCTCCCTCCCTCCCTCCCACCCCCTTCCCAATATTTGGTTTCACAGCTGTAGTTAAAGCTTGGGATTTGGTTATTTTTCCCCCTCCCAGGGATTTTCTTTTTTCTTGTTTTTCTTTTCCCAGTTTTGGGGGTTGGATGGGGAGGGTCCCCATCACCCCCAACTGCACGGGGGTCCCTCCACCAATGTCAGGGCCTTGCCCCGTACTGCTCTGCTTCCTCCTCTCTTGCCCCACTCCCCCACGCTGGGGTGGGGAAAGGTCCCAGGTGCTGGGACTGGACGAGGAGGAAGCAGGATGAAGTGGGTGGTGGTGAGTCCTGGATTTTCTTTCCTTTTTTTTTTTTTTTTTTTTTTTTTTTTTTTTGGTCTAGAATCATAGTTTTTATTTGAGTCATCTCCACCATGCCTTCCATGCTGCCTGTCCTCTCGGAGGGGGTTTTTGGTTGTAATTCCTTTCGCTCTGTTCTGCTCAAATGTCCTTCCTATCTGGTCAGGAGCCCTTGGCCCCCTTTCTACCCTTGGGTGGAGGGCCGGGCCCGCTCGCCAGTCCCTTTTCAGGAAATCAAAATGGACAAACTCAGAGGTAGGGTGAGGGCAGGGAGTCAGTTCAGTGGAGATGCTTACATTCCAGCAAGGATGGGCTGACGAGGTGCCAGGCCCCATCGGTGCCAGGGGTGGGAGGGGCGGCCACTCCATCACTGCCCAGACAAGGCACCCGAGGCCCCTGCGACGGCTGAGTCTGCTGCCTCTGTGGCCCAGCCTGATAGTTTCATTTCCTGGGTGGGAAAAGGGAGACCAGAAGAAAAGAGAACGCTGAGGCCTGGGGCTCTGTCTGCCTCTCCTCGGAGTGTCCAGCAGAAAGTACGGAGGCCGCCCAGGCCGTCGCCGGGCTCTCCCCTCCCGCTGCTCCTGCCCAGCCAGGGGCGGGGGCCACTCTGATTTCAATGGCTCGCGTCCTTCACAGCAACACTTTGGTTTGAGGAGAGACACAGAAAGAACGAGATTGAGAGAGGTGAGAGAAGAGTGAAGGAAGAAGGGAGAGAGGAGAGGGGAGGAGACAGAAGAGAACAGAAAAAGAAATCAAAGGAGGAATCAAACCACCCAAAAATTGTTAGTTTTCCTTTGTCCATTCTTTTTGCTTTCTTCTTTTTTTTTCCTGTCTTTTTTTTTTTTTAAAGCTTTTTCAGTTGATTGGGGGGGCGGGGAGTTTGAGGCTCTTCACCCCTGTCCCTGACACCCTCTCTCAGCCCCGCCCACCCGCTTCCGTCCACCCTGGCTGAGGGACAGGCCCTGCCCCAGCCGCCCCCACCTCCGGCTTTCCCGAAGACAACGTCCATGAGGTATTTGTGAAGAGAAAGAAGCATCCTTCCTTCCATCCGCCTTAGGGACCAAGGGCCTGGACCACTGGTGCAGGGGCTTGGCTCCACCTCGCGGCTCCTTCTTATTCTTGAAGAGTCCTCATCTTCTTTCCCTTAAATATATATATATCTCTATAAATTCTTTTTTTTTTCTAGTTTTAATTTATTGTTTGTTTGGTTTTCTGTTTTTGTTTTTTGTTTGTTTGTTTGTTTTTGGTTCGAAACTTTGTTGGCCTCCACAGTAGCAGGAGGGCAAGGCGGCTCCCAGTGGGGTCTCTCTGTCCATTGTCGAGACGTGTCCAGGGCCGGGCAAACACAGGGTCCAGCCAAGACTCGTAGAGGTCTCACGGGAGCGGTGGCCACCAGAGCGCCCTCTTGAATGGGGACCACAGGTCATGGCACTGTCCCCGCCTCATGGACCCTGATGGGGTTGCCATCCAGAGGAACCCACCACTGGGGTGCGTGTGTGTGTGCATGTGGGGGGAGGGAGAGGCATCTGCCAGTGTTGGAGGGGCACAGGGCGGGTGGAGCGAGGCGAGTCATCTTTTTGGTTTCCGGTTAATGTCAAAGAACATGAAGGATCCCACGGATAGGCACTGGAATATGAATTTGTTTTCAGGGAAACTGACAGACAGGATGGAAAAAAAGACAATTTGAATGCCCTCACCTCATCTCCTTTTGCCTGAAATGTCCACCTTCCCATAGTCTGGGGAGGAGGTAGATTCCAGCGCAGAAGAGGGTGACAGGGCTGAGGAGGGACTTGTGAGAGCTGAACTTGGCAAAATGGCCTAGCCCACCCTTCAAAGGAAAAAGGGGGAGGTACAGGGGTTAAAAAGTCATCCCCAGGCCTTCCCCCGAACTCTCCCGGGGCCGGGAGGAGGAAGGAGGTTAAAGCAAGACCCCCTGCCCAGATGAGGAGAGTTGTGGTCAAGGAGGGAAGTGGGGACACATGATAGGGACACATTCCGTTGAGCACAAAAAATTCTGTACATCCTTTGGATGAAGCTACTGAATATTTGGTGTGAGGTTGTTCAGGCCCTTTCTCTTTCACCTTCTGGAAAAGAACATTTGGTGGAGGGTTCTGGGCCTAGTTCCTCTGCCCCAGACTGTGCCCTGTCTCTGCTGGCCCAGGGTTGAGGCTGGAGGCAGCAGGCTGGCACATTCTGTTTTTCCTTTTCCACCCCCGCTGGGAGGGGCAGGGTTGGGGGTTGACCCCACAGCCAGGGCTCACGGCCTGAGGTCCAACCTGCAGGAGGCTGTTCTGCGCCTGGCTGGGGTTCTTATTTGGCGTCGTAGCAGTGAGGGTGAGCACTCTGAGGTCTGGCTCGCGACTGGTTTTTTGGTTTGATTCTGTGGGGAATTTTTTTTGTTTGTTTTTGGTTTTTTTTTTTTGGTTGGTTTTTCACCTCTGGTTCCTTTGGGGCAGCTGGTTTCTGTTGTGATTATTTTTGGTTTTCTTTCTTGTTGGTTAGTTTCTTTCTTGTCTTTTCTTTCCGTCTTTCTTTCTTTCTTTTTTTTTCCTTTTGGTCGGTTGGTTGGTATTTTTGGTCTTTCCTCCCTTGTTACTCCTGTTCCGAGGACCCGCTGCATCCCCACCAGTGGCCTCTTCGCCCTCTTCCCAGGCTGGGGACCAAGGTGGGGGTCGGAGGAGTGGGAGGGGAGGCACGGTGGGCCCTCACTCAGGCTTGGACCCTGCCTCGGGCCCCCCTGGGCCTCCAGGGGTCTGTGCTGCCCCCTCGCTGCAAGTGGAGGAGGACGAGGATGAAGAGGATGAGGAGGAGAGGCCAGGAGACTTGCTGGAGATGGAGGCTGCCACGGCCGCAGCCGCTGCTGAGACCAGGCCCACGGCCGGAGGGGCGCTGAGCAGGGGCAGTCCGGCGTGGTTCAAGAAGAGCGGCGAGGTCACCAGGCTGGGGCTCCCTGGGGCTGCGCTGGCTGCCCCCAGCACCAGGTTCCCGCTGCCATCAAGGCTGGTAAGGGGCAGGGTTCCACCAGAGGCCAGGGCTGGTGGGGAGAGAGAGAGGCTGGGCTGGGGGCACGCCAGGCCCGGGGAGACCTTCGCCCCCAGCTGTCTCCCCGTCCTTCCTTCCCAGTGCCCCGTCAGCACCCTTCACACCTTCCCCAAAGGCGAGATGGGGATGAAGAGGCGAGCGATGCAGTGAGCAGGGGCAGGGCGGCATGGTTGGAGCAGCAATGGGGGGCTCGGGGCCCCAAGGGGCAGGACTGGTGGCGATGGGGGTGACATGAGGCAGCACGCACCTTGGATAGTGGCCAAAGGGTTGTTGCTCACCAGGGCTGGACTCAGCCCGGAGCTCAACCCTACCATTGTGCTTCTGCAAGAGCAAAGCAGAGGTGTTAGCGGGGCGAGAACCTGAGGCGGCACTGGGGTGCAGCTCCCCACCCTGGAAGCAACAGCGACCCTGCTTCTCCCCACAGCCTCCCCGCCAGTAGCTGCACACTTACCCCGTGCTGGGGTTCAGGCCCGACAAGCCGATAGCCGAGTGGCTGCCTTGAGGGCTGGGGTTTGTGCTGTTGGTGGTGGCCGGGGGTGGGGGAGTGACAGAGGGGATGGAATTGAGGGGGGGCACGGCCCCGCCGCCGCCCCCACCCCCTCCAGCTGTCCGGCTGGGGTGGAGCGTCCCCACAGCTGAGGATAAGGTAGTAACTGCCAGAGAGAGACAGAGATGGGGTCTTCAGCTTCCACCGGTCCCCATGGAGGAGGCCAGGGTCAAGCCCTGCTGGTCATCCGTCCCTTCCACCTCACTCAGGATCTCCCCAGCCAGGAAAGACCTAAACTTCCCTGCCCATCTTCCCAGAGCCCGGATGCGTTTCCTTGTGCCTCTGCCATGGGTACAGCGCTCACAATAATCTTAGCAGGAGCAGCTGCCACTACTGACCCTGTGCCCTGAACTGCGTCCAAGCAGACAGAAAGAGGGGCACCTAAGAGACAAACCCTGAGGGTTCTCTCCAGGCTCCAGGAAGCAGGGAGCAAGGGTCAGACACAGCTCAGGAATGGGCAACACAGGGAGGGGGGAAGGCTCAAGTAGCCTGGTGGGGACAGAGATTCCTGGCTCTGTATGTCCCTGCTGTGTCCCTGGCTGAGTGCCTTAACCTCTCTGACCCTCAGCTCCCCTATCTGGAAAACGGGGATAACAGAACCTATCTCGTTAAATGGATGTGAGAATTAAATCAGTCGATATATCTTCTTTTGAGTTTTTTTTGGAGGCAAGTTCTACCTGTGCAGTACAGTGGGCTGGCCTTGAACTCACTGTATAATCCAAGCTGGCCTCAGACTCATGATCCTCCTTAGCCTGGTGTGTGGGCACACGCCTGTAATCCTAACACTCTGGAGCTGAGGCGGGAGAATCACCACGAGTCACCTGAACTACATAGCAAGATCCTGTCTCAGAAAAAGTAGGGAAAAAAAAAAAAAAGAACCACATGATCCTCCTGCCTCAGCCTCTGGAATGCTAAGAGTAGAAGCATGCAGTGCCGGGGCTGGGAGTTTAGCTCAGTGGCACAGTGCCTGCCTGGCGAGTACAAGGTCATGACTTCGATTCCCGGTATCAGGAAAACAAAACAAACAACAAAAAAAAGCATGCAGTTCCATGTCTAGCTTTTTTTTTCCAGGATTGGAGATTGCACTCATGAGCTCGCACATGTTAGGCAAGCACCTACTACTGAGCTACATCCCCAGCCACTTCTTGTTTTGTTCTTTGAGACAAGTCTCCTAAATTGCCTGTGCTGACCTGGAACTTGCACGTCTTCCTGCCTCCTCCTCCTGAGTAGCTGGGATCATGGGCATGGGCCACCATGCCCAGCAGTCAATATACTTTATAAAGAGCTTAGAACAGTGCTAGGCATCATCCTCTTACTAATCCTGAGAGGGCAATATGAGATATATATATATATAAGTGAGATATATATATATATATGTGTGTATATATATATATATATATGAGATACATATATATAAAAAATTTTTCCCTGTGCTAGTGTTCAAACCTAGAGCCTTGTATGTGCTAGGCAAGTGCTCCACCACTGACTGATATTCTCCATCCCTACGCTCTTGTATGTATATATTTATGGATATATACATTCTGTGTGTATTATACATTCATAGTAATTTCATAAAAACTGAGGCTCAGAGAAATAAAGTAACTTCTTGAATTCACATAGCTTATAAAAACCCAAAGGCCAGGAATGGTGGCCTGTAATTCCAGAACTCCAGGAGGCAGAGGCTGGAGGATCACTCTGAGTTCGAGGCCAGCCTGGGCTACCTGGTGAGGTCAAGGCCAGCCTGAACTACACAGCGAAACTCTGTCAAAAAAACCCAGAACAAACAAACAAAACCCAAGGATGTCCTGTTTTAGCAACCCCATGTTTTTCCTTACAGGGACTCCTGTAGCAGATGAGAGTCCAGCTGCTCTGGTGAAAGAGGAGTGGGGTCTGCCCTCGGTCTTCCCCATGGCCCCCACCCCTCCAGACTCAGCTTTGAGGCCCATGGCCACCCAGAGCCACGGGAGAACCTCAGGCTGCAGCCCGTGCTATGTCCTCCCAGCCCCCCTCACCAGCTTCTGCCCTCCCTGACCTGTTGTGCTCAGGCTGCTGGAAGCTTGGGACAATGGTAAGGTCCCTGCACCCCCTTGGGGTGTGACCTGCGGAGAGAGGAAAGGAGGTACAGTTAGGCCGCTGTTTCCTACTGTGCAATCCCCCATGCTTCCTGGGCTTAGAACACCCACTGCCCTGGCCCCAGGATTGGCGGGGGAGGCTTTGAATATAATGCTACGTTCATAGTATGTCTGCATTTTCCGTCACATCCTTCTTCACATTTAGCTTAGGTCAGTGGTGGCGAACCTGTGGCACAAAGGCACATCAGATAACAGCTGTCTTTTCTAAACTAAAACCTCCGTATTCAAGTTTAACCATAGTGCTGGCACTTTGCGATAAATAAGTGGTTTTGGGATTGCAGTTCGGACGCTCAGTCTCTAAAAGGTTTGCCATCACTGTCCTAGGTGATCCTGAGCCACAAGCGGGAGGGAATAGTTCTCCACAGAGAGGGCCTCCCGCTTCCCATCTGCTCCCACCCAGGCTGAGTGAAGTGTAGTATCCTGTCTGCACCTCAAGAGCAACTGCCTCAGTTCTCCTAGAATGAACACACTTGCCCTTTTAAGAGTGGGGCCGGCAAGCAGTGCAGGAGAAGCTGCCTGCTGGAACTCAGGCAAGGAAGGAGCAGGCCTGAAGGGTGTCTCTGTATGCGTGGGGGGCTTGAGGATGAACTGCTGCAAGTCTTTGTGTCGCAGTATTAGAATGTCACATTACTTGACTTTCTGGGATCACCCTCTGTCCTCCTTCCCGGCTTCCCTCCCTCCAGTCTCACCTTTCTACCAACCTCAGAAGCCTCGCTGAATTCAACTCTGCCCATCCCCAATTTAAAAGTCCTCCTCACCTCTTTCCTGCCCGTGGTTCAAAATCATTGTGAAACTTAACGTGTCTGCCTCTACCTGGCCCTATGTTCATTCATATAAATTGTGACACCAATCGCACTGAACTGCACCCGAGTTCCTTCAAGCGGGCTTGGCACTCTGGTATCTATGCAAACCGGTCCCCTCACCTACGAGGCTCTTTTTCATGAGACTGGCTAATTCTCTTATCTTCTGTGGCTCAGTTCAGAGGGTCCTTCCTTCCTACATGACCTGGGGCAGGGGACCCTTCTCTGGAGCACCGCAGCCCTTTGCATGAGTTGAAATACAGGAATGGCATAAAAGATGTTCCAGATATTTGCAGTACCAAGCAGGCCTGTGTGTAGCTGTGATCCTGACGGGACCTCCTTGGGCACAACGATGTGCCTGCCAGGTAAGCAATACCTCTTCCAGTCTGTGTGGACACTGAGTGTCGCTCCCTGGACCATTTCCGGGGCGTATGCATCCGCCCCTGTGTGGCTATGTCCCTGTGATAACTGGCTCTGTTGGTATGTATCAGCGTGTGCTTGTGACCCACAGAAGACCTGGAAAATGTGTGTCCCTATGTGACAGCCTGTCTTCAAGGGAAACTCTCTTGGCTCCAGTTCTAGGCTCCGGACAATCAGGTAGGTTTGCTTCACACAGGTGCCTGTCCGGCTTGCCCTCCCCACCCCCACAGGGCTCTCAGTACCAGATGGGGGCTGTAGCTGGCTGGCTTTCCCGGGCTGGGCAGCATGGGGGCTGCGCTGCAAGGGTTGATGCGCTTCTCCTTCTGGCGCCGGTTACAGAACCAGACTCGGATCACTTCCTTCTCCATGTGCAGCTGCTCAGCAATCAGCAGGATCTCCTCTGAGGTAGGCTTCTGGTTCTGTGGACAGAGGACTGGTTAGCTCCGGCCCTTCCTTGTGCCATCCCTGTGATCCACCGCGGAGGGTGAGATCTCACCGCTAGGAAACTCTTCTCTAAGGCGAAGCGGACGTTCGTCTCGATGCTGGTCCTCTTCTTGCGCCTCCGGCCCGGCAGCCCATCAAAACCCAGGCTGGGGCTGCTCAGCTGGTTGGGGCTGGGCAGGCTGGAGTCCACAGACATAGTCTCTGCGCCAGGGAGAAGACGTGGGCTTCAGAAGCCACTTCCCCAGGCCACCCACCTCCGACCCACCTCCTGCCCTCTGTGACCTGGGAGTCTCCGCCCAAGCCCACCTGCGTCGTTGAGCCACTTCTCCAGGAGGGGCTTCAGCTTGCACATGTTCTTGAAGCTCAGGTTGAGGGCCTCGAAGCGGGAAATGGTCGTCTGGCTGAAGTCATTGCCATAAAGCTTGCCCATGGCCAGGCCCACATCACCCTGGGCCGGTGGGGTGGAAATGGGGCAGAGGTCAGGGTAGGGTCTTCTGGCACCGGGCTATCCAGCCAACTAGCAGCCCACGCTGCCCCTCACACTGCCCACTGCCCGGCCGGCCAAGTAGTCCCAGACCTGCGTGAAGCCCAGCTTGATGCGGCGTTGCTTGAAGGTTCGGGCGAACTGCTCTAGTTCCTCCAGATCACTGGGCTCCTCGGGGTGGGATGGCGGCTCCAAGCATTTAGGGGGCTGCGGGTGTGAGAAGTGCGGGTCGGGCAGCGTGGGGCGCGTCACGGCCTGGTGGGGCAGGCGGGTGAGTGGGATGCAGGACGGAGGAGCAGGGTGATGCTCAGCAATGGCTGTGTGGTCCCCACTCCCTCCAACAATCAAGCCCCTCTTCCCGCAGACTGCCTTCCCTTGCCCAAGGAGCCTCTCCACACTCGCTGTGGATCTGACCAAGGTGTGACTGCTGCCTCGCAGGGAGCAATGAATGCCTGGGACTCGCTGCACTGTCCCTCCGAGCTTGCAAACGCTCAGGAGGAGCAGCTGGCTCCTTTGCTAAGCGCTCTTTCTCTGGATCTCTCTCTGGGGAGAGATCTCATGTTCTTCTTCGCCTGCCACAAAATAAAGACTGGCTCTGCCACTGCACTGCCGCGTAGTTTGGGGTAAGCTCCTTAACCGCCCTGGGCGCTGCTTTTCCCTCTGTAGGACAGACACCACTGCTGTTCTGCCTGATGGGTTGGTGTAGGGTCACAGATTGTAGAACATGTAGCACTCCGATCAAGAGTGTTGATAATGGGGAAGGCAATGTATGGGGGGGTGGAAGGTGTATGTGATCTTGATCTTTCATGTAGTTTTGCTGTGAGCTAAAATCGCTCTAAAAGATAGGTCTTAAAAAATTAGTACACAGCATGTGAAGTACAAGTATTTAAAAACGGTCAGAGAGGACAATTAGGGCCACCGACAAAGAAACAAAGCTCTGCCTGTAAGGCTTCATTGCCCTGAAAATAAAAAAGGTCTGAGGCAGGTGGTGGGTGCAGTGAGGTCTGTCGTGCAGATCCCTGACGATCCAAACCCCTGCAGCCCCAGAGCTTTTGTGGAGATCAGAAGTTTTTCAGATTTTAGGAAGCCTGTCTAGGGCACAAATTATAAACAGTGTGATGCCCCAGTCAGGATCAGGGGTCACCGCATAATCAGACACATTAGTACTTCTGCAGTAGCAGAACCACACCAAGGGGGATAAGGAAAGGTCATACACCGCTTCATGGCAGGCAGGGCAGCTTTTGGTGCCAGTGTTCCAAGAACACCTTGACTTTCGAAGCATTTTGAATTTCAGCACTGCAGCCAAGACCTGGATTGGCCTCTGAACTTTTCAGTCTTTCTGAAACAGTTCATATATATTTTTTTGGTTCTGGTGCTGGGCATTGAACTCAGGGGCCCAAGCATGCTCCAGCACATGCTCTACCACTAAGCTACTCTCCCACTCCTGCAACCCTGATATATTTTTGAAAGGACTGGAAAAAATGAATAGGAAAAATTTTAAGTGCGTCAAGGGTGTCAGAAGATTCTTCTTAAAATCTTAAACCCAGGCAGCAAACTGAAAGCTTTAGAGTCCACGCCGTAGAACACTGAAGTGCCGGGAGAGCTGGGCTCCCACCTAAGGGTGCAAGTGTGATGGCCGTGGGTCCAGGCCGGCCAGATATTCCAGTTTGTGAAGAGAAGCTGAAAATTGGCCCTTTCTGGGAATTAAGTTGACAAAGGCCAAATGGAGCTCAGAGAACTCTCAGTCTCAGGGTTAAAAGAGACCTCTGAGGTATTCCTAACCTAGAGGCTTGCAACCTTCTGAAATTTTGTGTTTGTGTAGATGTACATTTTGGGGGAATGGGGATCAGACCTAAATCCTTCATCAGATTCTCAAAGGAGTCCATGAGCCTGAAAGGATTAAGACCCACTAGCCTGGTTCAGTTCAGTCACCTAGCCAGGAAATGTGCCTTACTTGAGGTCCCACAGCAAATCAGTGGCAGAGCAGGCTGGGCCCCAGCTTCCCCAGTTGCTATCTTGGCCCCGTGGCTGTGGAGTGGGCCAGTGGAGAGGAGATTCACCCCCTCACACCACTCGCACTCCCCCAGTCCTCAGCTGGCCCTGCTGCTAGCTTAGCCTGGAGAATTCAGTAGACAGTCTCACCTGTGTGGGAAGCCCGGCCCGGGGCTGGGAGGTCAAAAGAGCTCCCTGGGTTTGCTGAGGTAGCTGGAATAGATTTGGCGTCGGTAGCAGGCCTGGGGAGACAAGGAGGGGACACAGGGGATGAGGGGGGCAGGTAAAGGAAGACTGGTGGAGGCGCCAGGGAGGCTGTCTGTAGGGCCTTACCTGGCTGACTCTGCTGGGCCTGCGGCAGCAGGAACTGAGCAGGTGTCTGGAGGTGGTGGCCTGGCACAAGCACTAGCTGCTGGAGCTGCAGGAGCTGCTGTATGTCCTGGCAGGGAGGAGATGGACAGAAAGACGGCCTGAGTCCTGGTGGCGTTCCTCCTTCTCTGCATTATCTGAGCCACAAGGGGCTGAGAGCAGGAAGGAGGCCATGTGGCACCAGGCAGCGAGGGTCATCCACCTGTCTGAGTAGCACTCCGAGCTGAGAGCACCCAGGGGCTTCTCTCAAACATGGGACACCGGAGCGTCCCAAGTGGGTGGTCCCACAAGGGCTCACTCTTTATTTACTTTTTCCTGCCTGGTGAAATTTTTACCTTGTCTTACATTCCTACCAAATAATAGACTTTTTAATAAAATATAAACCAGAATAAGTCATCTTTTTAAAACACAAGGAAATGATACTATGTCTGGAATCAGCTTTACAATCCCCAGAAAACAGTGAGTTTGTAAGTTGATACAACCACCACTATAGATTGAAAAAAGATATGATGGACTCCTCACCCCCAGAATCTTGGGGTGCGAATGCATTTGGAACTAGGGTCTTTGTAAGTGATTACATTAAAATGAGGTCACTGGGGTGGGCTCTAATCCATTATGACCCATGTCCTCATAAAAGGGCAAATTTGGACACAGACACAGATAGAAGAAAGGTGTGAATAGGCACGGAACACAAGACCATTGAGAAGTCAAGGAGAGAGGCCTGGAACTGATCCTTTTCTACAGCCCACAGAATGGGCCCTACCTACCAACGCCATTACAGATTTCTGGCCTCCAGGACTGTGAGACAAGAACTGTCTGTTGTGAGTCAGCCACCTTGTGCTTCTCTGTCACAGCAGCTCCAGCAAACCATGACAGGCACTGTCTACCGAAACCAAACATACACCTCCTTATGACCCAGTAATTCCACTCTTGGGTTTAAACCACCATAAATGCGTGCATGTGTCCTCCACGGACATATACGAGAATGTTCACGCAGACCATCTGAAATAGCCAAATCCTGAAGATGGCCCCGGTGCCCATAGATAGCTAGCCTTAGTAGAGTGGGTCAATTCAATGGGATACCTCCACAATGAGAACGAGCAGCCACGATCTAAAATGACATCCAAACGCAGTAAGTGAAAGAAGCTAGTCACAATGGAGAACGTCCTGTGTGATTCTGTCTGTGTTCCATCTGCATACTGGAAGTTCAGGGAGCTTCTAGGTGCCCGTTATATGCGTATGCTCAGTTTGTGGGTATGCGGTGAGCTGTATACTTGAGACTTGTGCATGCTGCTGTATTCGCTGTACTTCAGTAAAAAGGTATTTTTAAGGGGAATGAGCCGGGGAAAGAGGAAGAGGGAAAAATCCGCCCCCCTCTAAGTCTAATTGAAATCCTATTTGCCAGTAGGACTGGAAAAATGTTCCTATCTATTGAGTTGGATTATGGGTTTGTTGGGTTCATTAAAGCATTCTCCCTATCTCCGTGTCTGTGTGAACATTTCCAAAAGAAAAAAAAATACACACACACACAAACACACGCATGCTCAAATAATCAAAACTCTTCACCTGGTCTGTCAGGCCTTCTCTACTGAGGCCTGTGCTGAGCTCCCTGACCTCACTCCTTCTGCCCTCTTCCTCTCTGGCTATGCTCCAACCATTCAGCCCCTTTCTCTTTTTGAAAAGCACCGAGCTTGTTTCTGCCTCAGGGCCTTTATAATACTGTTTCCTAGTCTATGGGGGGGTACAGTTCTTGCACACATTATATAAATCATCCCACCACCATGTCCGCCTTGATGACCCCCCTTTACATCTGCTTTGGAAGACTTTCCACACCTCTAGGTGTGGCTCTTTCCATTCACTCGTTCACAGCATGCCACCCTCCCTAGCATGGCAGCTGCAGGACAGCAAGATCTTCACGTGGGCACTACGCTAGCCTCAGCATGAGAACCACGTCTGGCAGCAGTAAGCGCTCTGCATGTGTGTGTGATGGTCCCAGACTGATACGTCATCACTTACTTTGCAAGTTTTATGTATACATAGTTGAAAGCGATGTTGTTATTTTTCCCTTCTGTGAAATCTGGGGTGTTGGCACACGCCCCCCCAATTCCTCTCAATGCTGACATTATTCTGAAGGCGTTTAACGTTCCAACACGTGAACTAATTGGGAAAAACATGAGCAACTTGAAAGAAAGGCTCACTTCTCTAATATATAAAGAGCAATTATAAATCCATAGGAGAAAAAAAAAACTAACGACATAGTACAGGTAGGCCTAGAGAGGGCCCATAAAGGAAATAAAATCAGCTCTGAATCAGAACATATTCAGATTGCTCACAGTAAAGTAAACAGAACTACAACCGCACTAAGATACTATTTTTACCTCTTGAATTCACAAAGATAAAAACACTGCAGCACAGCACAGCACAGTGGGACTGTGGAAAAACAAACACTTGCACATGGCTGGTGAAGGGAATCAAAATTAAAAATTACACGCCCTTCGACTCAGCCACTTTACTGCCGGGAATTTATCCTAGGGCTATATGTACACATGTACAAAGTGACCTCCATAGAAAGCCATCCCCACAGCAAAGGGGATTCCAGCAAGAGTACGAGCCAGCTGGGCACACTGCAGCAGGTAGACTGCTATGCAGTCATTAAAAAGGACAAGGATGCTCTTTGGGAGGGATACTGGAGATTGAACCCAGGGCCTTTGCACTGAGCTATACTCCCAGCGCCTTCTATTTTTATTTTTTTTTTATTTTGAGACAAACTCTCACTACATTATAATATAATCACTACATTATAATATAATCACTATTATAATATAATCACTCCTGCCTTGGCCCCCTATACCACACCCACCTTGGGGATATTCTTTGTGTTGTGATATAGAACAATTTCCAGAATGTTCTGTTGAGTGGAAGTCTCAAGAGACAGAACAGTGGGTGTAATGTACTGCTGTTTGTGCAAAGGAAAAAATATCTAGGTATTTGTTTAATATTTATAAATAACATCTGGAAAACTATTTTTTAAAAAGCCACACTGTAAATCCTTCTCCATTTTGTGAATTTGGAACATTTACCTGGTCCAAGTAAATAAACATTCAGGTGTCCTGTCCCCATCCCAATCAGTACTTGGGGACCAACACGCTTGCTTTACCAAGCAGTCATCTTACAAACGTCCAGAGCTGCTGCCAGAACCCTGGAGGGCGCTCCGCTTTCTCAGTGTCCTCCAGAGGAGGGAGCACTGTGCCGTCCCGTGAACTGCCAGTCACCCCGAATCAGCGAAGCGGAGAACCTTACCGTACAGACTTCACCACAGAGTCCACACTGCCTTCCTTCTCCGGGCTCCTCCAGCCCAGTAACCCGCAAAGACCGGCTCGCTCCCGCAAACTCAAGCTTCTGGGCCTCCATTTACAGTGGGCACAATGGGCCCTTCTAAGCCCTGGATCACAGTCTTGGTTTCATATTGTGCCTTTCTTTTTCTTTTTCTTTCTTTTTCT
>NW_004955555.1:737286-777794 GCF_000276665.1 Chinchilla lanigera | reverse complement strand
TATATATATATATTTTGAGACAGGGTTTCACTAAATTTCCCAGTCTTAAATTCACTGATCTTCCTGCCTCAGCCTCCCAGAGTGCTGGGATTACAGACACCACCAAACCCAGCTCTGTGCTGCGCTTTCGAAAGGCAGCAGTTTTTCTGATGTGCATTTTGGCTCTGCTAGATTGACACTTTAACAGCCAGAAGCATGTCTTATTCTTCTCATATTCCAAACCCTTAATGGAGCCTGAGAAGCCCCCATTAAATGCTCACTGAATTGAATCCAATGAATAAAACCAGAAATAATGTCTTATTTCAAGTATAGAGCGTGTGTGTGCGTGTGTGTGTGTGTGTGTGTGTGTGCGCACGCACCTTCCTCCATAGTAAGCTACAATCCAGCCCTTTTAATTTTTTTTAAATTGAAACAGAGTCTGCTAGATTGCTAACGTGCCAGGCTAGGCTTGAACTTGAGATCCTCCTGTCCAGCCTCCCAGAGTGCTGGAATTACAGGTATGTGCCACCATGCCTGGCTCTTACCAGTACTTTTCTCATTTGCCATAACCCTTAGTGTGTTGATGAAAATGTTTATTAACTCCTATCTCTTCCAATCATAACTCTGAGTGAAAACTCCCCTTTCCTTCCAGAACCTATAGAAGGTTTTCCTTCCAAATCAGCAGGAGAGCGAGGGATGGGGACAGGACATCCTGGGTTGCACAGGGTCTTACTCTAAGAAGTCCAAATGAAAAACATTTAACCACCCAGCGAGTCAGATGAAGACTTGGGGTCAACTTTGATCCCCACCTTCCATCCCTGTTCTCCACTTACCCAATCCATCCTCACTTTTTCTTTCTTTTGGTATCAGGAATCGAACTCAGGACCTTGCATTTGCCAGGCAGTCACTGTGCTGCTGAGCTATACCCCTGGCCCCATCCTCACCTCTCACGGGCTCTCTTCTCAGAATTAAAAATACATAGAACATACAGGGCTTGAAATGAAATCAACTGCCTTGAAATCCAGTCATCCAGCATTTTTAAAATTGTGACATAGTAATCCGTGGGCTTCTTCATTAGCATATTAATAAGACCCAGCAATGGGTCTGATAACTACCATAATTTCAAAGCAATCAGTAAAAACAGTATTTTAAGAGATCTGTAACAAATAGAAGAGAATATGAAAATCTCTGTGCATTGTATTAGTGACAAAGTCCTAATACTACCAACACTATGCTGGCCTATTGCCTACATTCATAATAAAAAGAACGTACATTTTCAGTTAGAGTATAGTAAAAATAGAGACTATTTTTTCCCATCTAGGTTCACGGAGCCTCTGAATTCTATCCACAAACTCTTCCTGGGAACAGATCTGGTCCCTGTTCTAAAATATAAATAGAAGCCAGGCGTAATGGCTCACACCTGTAATCCTAGCACTCGAGAGGCTGAGTCAGGAGGATCACCGTGAATTCGAGGCCAGCCTGGGCTACATAGTGAGTTCAAGATCAGCGCGAACTACAAAGTGAGACCCTGCTAAAAAAATTTTTTTTAATACATACATATATATATTTACTAATCTTCATCACATTTGTAGTAGAATCCAACTCCTTGGCTTAGCTTTTCCTGCCCCAGTCCCCTGCCTCTCCATCTGTCCACCGCATGACCCTCTCACCCCTAATCTTGGTCCAGCCACAGGGGTCTCTTCCCTGTTGCGGAACCCAGAAAGGTCTCCCTTGCTCCGGGGCTTTGCTATTCTTTTTAGATCTACACTTGATTAATTCCTCCCCGTCGCTCAAGGCTCTGTCCCTGGCCACCTGCTCCGATTTTCCTCTGTTATGGTTATACCACATTCTTTTCTGTCCTGTGTCACACTTATCTGCTTCTTGTCTACCGTGCAGCTAGAGTTGCCATCAGCTCCACGGGTGTACAATTTATCTACCTGTCCCCGCCCAGAAAGATGCCTGGGACCGGGGATGTTCCCCAAATATTTGCTGACTAAAGGAATGAAAGAATGAGAAAGAGAAGATTCTGGGTGATCGGTGAGCAAGGTCAAGACTGGATTTAGCCGGTAGGGGGCCCCATTTCTCCATAATCTAGAGGCCTCATGGCACTGTGTGGCCACTTGGGGGCGTGTCACACCCCAGAGAGCGTGGAGAAGTTACAGTACATTGACCAACGCTGGGGAGGGGGTCCCTGTCCAGCACATTTTGTGGATCAACTGCTCTGTCTCTCACCTGTGAGGAAAACTGGCTCCGAGGGTTAGCACATCCCATTAAAGCTGGGAAGGGAAGGGACCAATTCTTGCTCATCACTGTATTCTGATCACACTCTACCCCCAGAGCATACACCTAACTGGCAATCAGATGAAATCATTCATTGAAATGATACATTTTCAATGAATGACTGAGGCAAAAAAATCTCAGAACATATAGACTCTGTTTTGTCGGGCTAGAGTGTCAGCCGCAGACGGGGGACAGAAAGACAGTTTATACTTGATTAGGGGAGGGGGGTGATTGCTCACTTTCCCATCTGGGCTTGGTTCCACCTGGGGAGAGAGAAAGCCCTAAGAGTAAACTTGAGGAGGCCTGGGCCCCAGAGCTGGCCAGCTGTGACACAGCCCAGGTGCGGTGCCGCACTCCAGCGCACAGGGCAGACACCCCACACCCTTGTGGCTCTGACCCCTGGTGGAGCCTCACCCCATGACTGCCATGGTGCTGGCATGTGGCTGAGCACTTGTTTGCTGCCCCTACAATGGCAAATTGTGATCAGTTCTGGACATCTGTACTAAGACATGGACGGCTTCGGGTTAATCCAGAGGGGGGAACAGAAAGATGGGGTCTGGGAACCACGTAGAGGATAGTGTGATAGATTATGTGCTAGATGCGGGGGTGGGGGTGCAATACTGGTCAATGGGTACAAAGTTTCAGATAGGAAGAATAAGTTCTGATGTTTTATTTCACAGTACAATGTCTATAGTTAACAATCATGTATACTTCAAAATAGCTGGAAGAGAGGAAAAGTCTGACACACACCTGTAATTCCAGCACTCGGGAAGCTGAGGCAGGATTGCCCTAAATTCAAGTCTAGTCTGGGCTGCATAATGAGTTCAAAGCCAGCCTGAACTACATACCAAGATCCTTAAAAAAAAAAAAAAGTAAAAATGAAAGAGACAGAAGACAAGAGAAAATAAGAGAAGAGAGAAGAGGAGAGAAGAGGAAAAGAGAAAAGAAATTTTTTTGCAGTGCTGGGTATCAAACCCAAACATGCTAGCAAGCCCTGTACGGCTGAACTGTACTCCTGGCCCAAGCAGGATTTTAAATGCTTTCACCACACAGAAATGGTAAGTATTTGAGATTATGTACACAGCAAGAAGCTTAACTTGCTCATTCTATACCATACCCACTCCCTCTAGGGGCTCGCCCACCCCCATGCTCAGGCCCCAAGGGCCAGGTGCGGCTGACCCAGCCTTCTCAAGGGATGGACCAACCACTCACCTGGCCAGTGGACATGGCCGGTCCCCCTGGGCAGGATGGCTGCCAGTCTGGAGGTGCTGGCACCATTTTTTGTTTGCCCCAAAATGAAACAGGGAGACAGATCCCTGGAGCTGGGCCTGGTATTCCAGGTAGGGCTTTTCGGTGATCTGAGCCAAGTCTTCCTATTTCTTCATCAGCCTCCTGGAGTTGAGCTTTGGCCTGACGGATGCCCCTCCTCCCAGCTCCCCTCACTGTGTTCTGCCCTCAGCTCCCTGAGCCTGCCTTCGCCCCTCACTGTGGACTGCTTGTTTCCCACTGCCCGGAAGCCCTTCCTCTGGACAGCCACCGAGCACACTCCTATTCATCCCCTCAGTTCCAATAGCAATTCCTCCCCAAGCCTCCCTGACTCCCTCTGAGACACTCAGCACATTCCTATCACATCCAGGGTGGAAACTTTTATTCATTAGGTCCTACCAGCCTAAAAGATTTTATAAGGTTTATTTTCTATGGTCCTATTAGGCAAATAGGGATATTTTCTCCCCCCATTCATGAAATACAAAATGATTTTTTAACAGCTAATGTACATTTTCAGTCAATGCCAACCCTTACCCCAGACATTCTGAAATACTCCCCTGGAGAGATGTCTTCCCTTTCCTTGATTGAAAAAGTGCAACAAAACATCTTTCATTGATTCAGTAAGCATCCACGGAGCCTCCTTGATAGAAGGCAACGTGCTGAGCATTGCACAGATTATAAAACCGTATTAGAATCAACCCTTTGTCAGTACATGCTAAGAAACTGCAGGAAAAGATCCCGCGAAACTCTCTGCCAGGCATTATGGCAGAGGGACTTTCCCTCCATACTTCTGAAGTGACAGGGCTTCTGAGTGGTTGTTGTTTGTGTTTTGGTTTTTCAGTGCTGGGGACGGAACCCAGGGCCCCACATATGCTGGACAGATGCTGTTCCACTGGGCTAGCTGATGGGTTCTTTTGACTCTTTTTTCTGGGCTCCTCAGTATTTTTCCAATGAAATATTTCCTAGTGGTGCTGCTCAGTAAAGAGTCATATGTGCTAGGAGGGAAGCAGACGGAACACCCGCCGCTGCAGTCTCTGGGAGCCTAACCTGAGAAGATGACAACTAATTAAGGCAGCAGCTACCACGCCTGCGGTTAGAGACCTGGGCTCCCTGGCCACTCCTGCTCACAGCATGACACAGGGGATGTCACTTTGCCCTGGGGAGCCCCAGCTGAGGGAAGGATTCATGGTGTCCTTACAAGAAAAAGACATTTAGATACAAGGACAGGCATGCGAAGAGAGAAGGCCATGTGACAACAGAGGTAGAGGCCGGGGTGATCCATGACCATCCACGGAACACCAAGGATTGCCGGCACCGCCAGAAGCTAGAAGAGGTGAGCAGGGCTGGGGATTTAGCTCAGTGGCACACCGCCTGCCTGGCAAGCGCAAGGTCGTGAGTTCAAGTCCTGGTACTGGGAAAAAAAAAAAAATAGAGGAGGCGAGGGAGGTTTCAACTAGAGCTGGCAGAGAGACTGGGGCCCTGCTGACGCCTTGATTTCGGACTTGTGATCTGGGATAGTATATTTCTATTGTTTTCAGTTACTTAATGGGTGGCTTTTGGTTAGGACAGCCCTAGGAAACTAACGCCACCGCTAATTCATGATTCATAACTGAAAACTCCAGAGTGGGAAGAAAGAATGCAGCGTTTCCCAACACACAGTTCACGGACCTCCTTTCTGGAAGAGCATCTTGTTGGGTGAACCAGAGGACAAGACACAGAGCGCTCATTCTGATTCTCGGCCTTTGGTGTTGTGTCCACACAGGTACCATTCATGGGGGTGGCCCTTGCTTTCCTCACTTGTGGGAGGAAGATAATGATATCAACCCCCCAAGGGGGCCCTGAGCCACACGTAGGGAGATGTGCAGAAGCGCTTAGCCAGGGCTCCAAGGGTGGGATACTCCTCCTGTGAATCTTACTGGACCCCTCTGAAAGACGGGATGGCAACAACTCCCAGGGCTTCCTAGGGCTGCTGAGACCCGCCCGGCACATGGCTAGTAGTGAGAGGGGTCCGGGGGACTGGTCAGCACCCCCACATGCGCGCACGCTCGCTGCTTCTGCAGGCCCTTTGCTGGAGGAAGTGCGTGGCCCGGTGGTCCCCTTACCTGTGCTGTGAGCTGGATGGGTTGGGACAAGGTGAGCTGTGGGGTCCCAGGGGGCTGGCTGGCAGGCTGTGGTGGTGGCAGGTCGCCTCCCCCAGAGGAGGCTGGGGGCTGCGAGGTCGAGGAGGAGGCAGAGGAGGAGGAAGAGGAGGAAGAGGTGGAGGAGGCGGCGGCGGCGGCGGCGGCGGCACTGGACTGCTGCACAGCAGCGGCCAGCAGCTGGGCCTGGGCTTGCTGCAGGAGGAGCTGCTGCTGAGCTGGCATCAGCGCCGTGAGCTGTGGGCAGGCAGCAGGGCCGGAAGGGGCAGAAAGCAGAGAAGGCAGAGAGGAGTTAGAGCCTGAGCCAAGCAGCTTAGGGCCAAGTCTTCCTGGAGGGCAGAGGAGGGTAAGGAGCAGGCGTGACAGAGTGGCCATGGCCTTGGTGGGGCTCTTCATCCGCGAGTCCCGTGACAGAGGGGAGGGGGCTGGTTTTTGCCCCTGTCCCCGTCCTTCCCCAAGCACTTACCCCCGCGAGCTGGCTGCCCGTCAACATGAGTTGGGCCTGGGGCAGATGAGGCTGAGCCGGCTGGGGGGGCGGGGGTGCTGCGGGGGCTGAGTCGCCGCTGGGGTCTTCAGCCTTGATCTGGGGAGGAGAGAGGCAGGGTCCGGGACCCCAGAATGTTAAGTGGAGGCCAGAGAGAATGCCCACCTGCGAACCAAAGAAAGGGCACGTGTGTGGCAGCGGCAGCCTCAGGCTGGCACAGGAGATGACCGAAGGAGTGCGAGGTGAGGCCAGGGACCACGCCTTTGGCCGCTGTTTCCGCATCAGTCAGATAAGGCTAACACATCACCCGCACCCAAATTCCCTACAGGAAGCCATCTTCCTCCCTCTGGAGAGCACCTGGGAGTCAGTTTTCCCATCTGTAAAATGGGAACTGGTGCTACTAGGAGCCTAGAATAACGGGGCTTGGGGTCCCACACCCCTCGTCTGCTTTAGCCAGATGTGTATCTCTTATTTGTCCACTGGAGTAAGACTTTGTTGGAGGGAACAGTGTTAGGGTATTTAACAAAATCACCATCTCAGAACCTGGGCCAGGCCGGGCCTGGTGGCACAGGCCTGTAATCCCAGCACTTAGGAGGCTGAGACAGGAGGATCGTTGCAAGTTTGAGACCAGCCTGTGCTACAGAGTGAGCTCAAGGCCAAGCTGAACTGCATAGCGAGACCCTGCCTCAAAAAGAAAAAAAAAAAAAAAAAGAACCTGGGCCACAAATTCAAATGATGATGGAGACAAGCAGAGAACACAGGTGGGAAACCGGGGCCGGGTGCATGGAGGAGGGATGGACAGAGCACGTCCCGCTGAAGGGGAGGCCTCAGCTCCTGTTCTGCTCCCACTGACCCCTCATTTCAGAATGCAAAACAGAAATGACTGCAGGACAAGCCAGATGTGGCCCAGGGACTGCCAGGAGCCAGGCGCACACCGGACGTCCACGAGTCCCTCCCTCTCTCTCTACTGTGTTGCCATATCTTATATCAGCCACACGGAACAGACTGGCACAGAGCCATCCTGGCGTTCTTCTCAGCCAGGCAACAATGGCTACTGGCTGAAAGGCTGCTGGTAATAGACACACGGGGTGGGAGAAAGCACAGCTTAATGGATCACACACTCTCAGGCCCAGCCTGGACATTAGGGAAAATACCTCACCATTTTGCAAAAGGAGGTCCAGAGAGGGAAAGCAACTTGGGCAAAGTAACCCCGGAGGTTGTCAGAGGGGTGACATTTTAAATGTAGACAGAGGGCTGGGGATTTAGCTCAGTGGCACAGCGCCTGCCTGGCAAGCGCAAGGTCGTGAGTTCGATTCCCGGTACCAGAAGGAAAAAAAAATATGGAAGTAAAGGTATGGGACATTAGCCTTGGTGATGAATTTTTGGATTCACACCAAAAGCTTAGTTAGGCTATAAATGCAAAAATAAATAAATAAATAAATAAACACAGACAGAGATAAACAGAGAGGCAGGAACACAGGAAAAGACAAATGAGACATCATGTCCCAAACTACGGGACACAGGTGTCAGGATGTTTTGGAACTATGCGGATGCGGCATGAAATGACACCGAGCATTAGAAGTCAGGGCAGTGGACGTCCCTGGCATTGTTAAGGCCTCTGGAAGGCTGGTCACGTTCTACTTCATCAGATGGTGGTGCCACAGCTGTGCTTGGTTTGTGAAAATTCAGCCATATGCCGACAGCCTGTGAATGTTTGGATATGTCCAATATTTTAATATGAAGTTTAAAAAATAAAATGGTGGGAACGCTATTATTTTTTCAGGGCTTTTTCATTCTTTTTGGTTAATCTGAAGAAAGTCAGTAGGTGGTTGAAAGATGTCTTAAATATCTCCAAAACACTGGTTAATCTCCCCTTTCACCCAGTGGGAGAACAGGTTTTGGGTTTGATCTTTCAGCCTGTAAGAGACTCCAGCTAAATTTTATTTTGTCTTTTTGAGACAGGGTCTCATTATGCAGTTCAGGCTGGCCTTGAGCTCACTTTGTAGCGCAGGCCAGTTTTGAATTTGCAACAATCCTCCTGCCTCGGTCTCCTGAATGCTGGGATTACGGGCGTGTGCCACCACGCCCAGCTTGGTTTAATTTTAATAATCATTGTATTTATTTCCACGGCAAGTGACTCTGGTTTTCCATTCATGAAATTTCCATTTAAAAACCATTTACTCAAGCTGTTGAAAAAGCGAGGCAGTTTGTGAGTTGATAATTGATGCTGAAGCTGATTGATGGGTTCCGGAGGGGGGGTGTTTTCATTTTAGCCTTTCTATTTCTGTATATGCTTCACACTTTCCATAATAAAGTGCTTTTAAAAGTTGAGCCAATTAAACAACTATTATGTAAATACTTGTACACAGCGGTAGGTGGATGTGTCTGAAACCATCTCAGTAGCACATGAATGGCTGCAGTTGGGGAAAGACTGGGCCAGAAGAGATGGAGAGAGGTGGAGAAGCAAAGGCCTGGACCGGAGAATCAGGGTCGGATTCGGACAGGATGCGGGCCCGGGAAGGAGAGGGTAAGCCCTTCATCTCCCCAGTCCGCTGGCTCCCTAAGCAAACCGAGGCTGCTGCTGGTACCAGGCTCGTGGGGGAGACACTGCTCCCAGGGCTAAAAGCCAAAGCCATAGAGTTCTTTTCACCTCGGCTCAACTGCAAGTGCTCAGCACCAAAGAGAAGGTGCCTGCTCAGGAGCTTCATGGGCCCCCCGGGGCAGCACCTGGGCCCACCACATCTGAAAGGAGCCTCAGGCACTGTCCAGTCTGACTACTCCCTTCCCCCACCAATTGCAGCGAAGAGGAAACTAAGCAGCCCAGAGAGGGGAAGTGACTTTCCCATGGTCACAGAGCAAGGCTGCAGCTGGGTGGGGAGCAGTTTTCAGCCTCCCACCCCATCCTTCAGCCACCTCTGGTCAGGGTTAGGCGTCCTGCTCGTGTCTCCTCTGCCCCGATCTTTGGGGCTACTTTCAGATCTCTGAACACACCTGCTGCCCCCTACCAGGCTGGAGGTGGAGGCCTGGACTCAAGAGAGCCCCTGGAAGCCAAGCAACACCCCGTACAGGACCCCATGTGGACGTGGAACGGGTACCATCCAGCTGTCCCTGGCTTCCCGAGCCATCCTCTCTTCCTGCATCTCCAAAGCTGTCCCTTTTGGGTTTGCCGACCCCTCTGCCCTGTGCCGTCCCCCAGTGAGTATGTGTCGGGGGACTGGATGGTGCAGGTCCCTTTAGTCAGGGAAGTCGGGATGGGGGTGGGGCCCTGGCTTCCTGTTGTTCATTGCCGTGGGGCTCTGGGGGGGATTTCCCTGGCCGCCCCCACCCCCTAGGGAAGGGGAAGGAGCTTGGGTGAGTCACAGACCTGGGGCAGGAACCCGAGGGTGAGAAGGGGTGGGAGAAATCTTGTCACTGGGTGCTCTCTGGCCCTGGGCCCCTGTACCATGCACGGTCCCCTTCCCTGGATGTCCCAACGAGTGCTTACCTTGGTGCTGGGGCCAGTTGGGGACACGGAGAATGGGGAGGCCTTATTCTTCGGGTTCTGCAAAGAGAAAGTTGGGGCCGGGAATGGGAATGGTGCCCCGCAACAGCCTCAGACACCCACCTCTCCCAGTGGCTTCAGAGAGCCCCCTGGGCCCCTCCTCCCCCTGCCACCTTCTTGCTTATCCACCTGCTCCTGACCTGATGGTTACTGTCTGGTCCATTTCTTTCAGTGTCTGCAAAGAGAGGGAAAGAATGTACTGTCATCAGCCATTCTCCCCACACCTCCCCTCCCACGGGCTTCCCAGCTGCCACATTTCTGTGACCCTGCCCTCCCCACTCACCTGTGTGCTCTGGCGGGGAGTCCAGACCTTGTTTCTCGGCCTCCAGGGGCTTAGACATTCTTATTTCTAGGCACAAAGAAAGGATGAAAGGGGGGTGAGGTAGAAGAAGCCAAGAGGGCTTTCAGACCCTTCCTCTGCAACCCCTGAGCCTTTTTAAAATCTTTCACCCTCTGCTGTCCTTGAAGTTTCTCTTCCTGAGAAATATTCTCCTTGTTCTGGGCCCCTGCCCTCCTCTGGCAGGACAAGTGCGTGCCTCTCGGGCCTTGGAAGATCTTGCCTTAACCTTTCACCCCCCAAAAAAGGTGGCAAAGTGGTGTCACCCACGGGGAGGCAGTGGGCACGGAGGGAAGGGAAAGGTGGTCGTGAAAAGGCATCAGCTGCCTGAGAGGAGGCCGGTGAAGGAGCAACTTCCACCTCGGCCTCCTCTCCGGACGCCTGCTGAGGCTCCCGTTCTGCCCCACCAGGTTTCGGGTGAGACATGTTTTCCACTCTGAGTGGCGCTGGGAGATGTGATGGGGCTCTAGTGTTTCCAAACAAGGGAGTTGTCAGATCTCGGGGTGTGATTCAGCCGTCCTCTTGCTCACCACTTTCCCTGTCCATATGTTACCCCCAAACCTGCCTCCTCGCGTGCAGTGCAGAGGCCTGGCCACTCCATCTTGCTGCTGTCTAACGCCAGATCCATCCGCCTCTCCCCTAACTCTACACCTTACCCAGGACTTCCGCCTTGAACCCCAGCTGCACCCTCAAATCCACCCTACAAATAGAACCCTGATCTATGGTTCCTGAAATCCAGGAAATGAAAGGAGGTGATCAAGGGGAGGTGGAAGCAGCAAGCAGGGCACCCGGAGAAGAAACCAGTGGAATAAAAGCTCCTACACACCACACTGACAGCGGGCGTGGGGAGCCAGTGCTCACCAGCACCAAGCCCTGGGCTACACAGGACTCAGAGCACACGTAAGTGGTGGGTGCTGTCATCACCCCACTTTTCAGAGGAGGAAGCTGAGGTTCCAGAGGGATGTCCACTCCCCAAGAGCACGGCAAGACACAGAGGCACCCAGACTGGACCCAGGTCTTTGTGACTCCAGAACTTCTGTGTCTGATCTGGATCACTCCAGTCTAATGGGTCCCAGTCTCAACTCCCACTCTAGCAGTTCCCAGCCTAAGCTCCCGACACCAACTCCTACCCTTCCTGGTCCTGGATCCCCGCACAGATCTGGGCTTTGGCCCAGACCACCCTCAGTCCCCTTACCTTGTGCCCAGACGGCTCAAGTCCTTCATCTGACTTTAGCTCCCATCTGGCCTCAGATCGCATTTGTGACCCCAACAAGTTACTCCAAAGCCCCCACTTAAGCCATGACCCCAACCCTATCAAAGGAGCTGTCCAACCTTCGTGCGCACTGCACCCCAGACATTTAAAGAAAGCCAGCTAAAGTGAAAACTGGGAAAAACTCAGCAGTGGGGAAAAAAAAAGTCTAGGAATTTTGCAACTGAGAATTACTCAGCATGAAACCCTGTTTGAGTTTTAAATTCCTGATTCAAAAGCCAGGCCATCGCCTTCTGGTGGATGTCTGGATTGATACGAGCACTATCACGAAAGCTGAAGAAACGTCCCCCTCCTTAGGGCAGAGCACCGTCACTCCTGGGCATCCACTCAAGACATACATACTTCCTGTCACCAAAGGACATCAGCACGAATGTTTCTACCGCCTTTCTCTAATGGCCTCAAACTGGGAAGAACCCAAGGCCCATCAACAGGGTGAACAGATAAACAAAGGGTGGTAGGTTCATAAAATGAAACAGCCCACAGCAGTGGAAAAGAACAAACTTCTGCTTCGCCCTCGCTGCTGAATCTCACGGACTGAGTGCAAGTCACCCAACACAAAGGCTAACAAACAGTTATGATTCTAATTCATGGAGTTCAAAAACAAGCGAGCTGATCTCAGATGATCGAGGTCAGATTGGTGGGGACCTCTGGGGAGTGTGGGCCAGCAAAGGGCATGAGAAGGCCTGTGGGAACCATACATATGTCAAAATTCATCAGGCTGTACACTTGAAATTTCAGTACCTCACTATGTGCACATTATGTTTTAACAAAAAAGAAAAAAGTAAAAGCTTAAGAAGAAAAGCCAAAATATAGCCCTACTAAGATTTAGGCTGAGAAAAGCAGGAGTAGAGAGCAGAGGTTTAGGGTACCGTGGGAGTCCTGGCACTGTTTCCGGGCACTGGGGTGGGGGCCCTGAACAGCTAATGATCGTGAGAAATATGAGAAGACACAAAGGGCAGCTGGGGATTGAGGCACACGCCTGTAATCTCAGCACTTGGGAGGCTGAAGCAGGAGGATCGCTGTGAGTTTGAGGCCAGCCTGGACTGCATAGTGAAACCCTGTCTCAAAAAGGCAAAAAAAAAAAAAAAAAGACACAAAGGGAACCAAGCATTGAGGCCACTATCTTAGCTCTAACTCACCCAGGTCTTTGGCCTACTCCAGGTAAACACGGACCCTCATAGGGTCCTAAGTCCTGCCCTTTGTAGCATTCCTGGAGCACCCCCCGCCCCTCCATTGGTGTCTATATTACTCCAGAGCAATCCTTCCTGCACCCAGCTCTGGTCTCCGTAAGAAGCACTCGGGCTGCCAGCCTGGCCTTGAGGGTGCGGCCCGACACCCTATCTTGTTCATCCCTCACCATTCATGCAGGCTGTTTCTTGAGTCCAGCTGAGCATCTCTATCTGCTTGGTGGCTTTTCCTGACAGGGAATCTGGACCCTGAAGGCTCTATACTCCCTGCCTAGCTAGCAAAGGCCCCTCTTACCCACAGAGGAGGAAGACTCCGACCTCACATTCTAAAAGTTGTATGCGGGCCGGGAATATAGCTCAGCGGCACAAGCGCCTGCCTGGCAAATGCAAGGTCCTGAGTTCGATTCCTAGTCCCAAAAAAAACCGTTCTATGCTTATCTTTGGCCTCTGCTGTGGAGTGAGTTTGTCCCTTCACTTTCATATGCTGAATTGTAATTTCCAGTATCTCTGAATGTAACTGTATTTGGAGACAGTCTTTAGAAAAGTAAGTAAGGTACAATGAGGCCATTAGGGTGGGCTGTAATCCAATCTGATAGGTATCTTTATAAGAACAGAAAACTGGGACACAGACACACACACACACACACACACACACACAGAGGAAAGATCATGCGAACACACAGGAGAAGATCGTCATCTGCAAACCGAGGCGAGAGGCCTCAGATGAAACCGACCTCGCCAGCACCCAATCTCTGACTTCCAGCCTCCAGAACTGTAAGAAAATAAATTTCTGTTGCTTCCGCCTCCTCTCTGTAGACTTCATGACGGCAGCCCCAGCAGACTACTTCGGCATTCCAGAGCCCCGCTGTCCCAGCCCCGAGCTCCCAGGGACACAGGCCTGCTCCCTGCCCCACCAGCCAAGGACAGCTTCTGAACGTTTGCTGACCCTCCCGCCCTGCAACTCTTGCTGCCCCTGGCTTGTCTCTGCCCCCTCCTGCTATCTCCCTGCCATTTAACAAATGCTTTCTGAGACACTGGTGTGCGCTGGTCCCTGTCTGGAATGCTGTCCCCTACCCTGTCTCCCGTCCACCTCTGGCGCATCTTTCAGGATCCAGCATGAGCTCTGTTCTCCGCGAAGCTGCCTCGCTGATGCCCCCAGCTCCCAGCAAAGAGTCTCTCCCCACTCCCTCTTGGTCCTGGCTCCCTCAGCCCAGTGTGTCGCTATCGCTGTCCTAGAGGTTGTGGCTTTGCGGGTCTCTGCATGCCCCCCCAATCAGGCCAGGAACTCCTCAAGGGCAGGTCTGACCTCGGAGTCCCACCACTGCCCAGCAGAGGACATGCAGCCCAAGGACAGCCAGGGTTTCAGTATGCAGTTCTAGGCGGTTCCCTCTGCTGCTCCCCTGGGAACCTTGTCTTGCTCTACAGGCAACTCCCGCCCCACTTCGAGGACCAGCTCGCATCTCCCCTTCCCTGCAAGGTCCTCCCTGACCGCCCCACTGGGTGGCTGGTGTCTCTCCTGCACACCCGGGCACACCTGTCCATCCCAGGCTTCTCATTCCCACCGTGACTGTGGGCTCCTTGAGGCAGAATCAAGATCGCTGCCTGGGACCCAACTGTGTCTTTGAAATGAATACACACGAGAGGATTCCCCGATAATATCTAAAGCAAATTCTCATCTCTACCATCTCCCTGATACCTAAAATCTCCACCCCCATCCCTAAGGCAACTTCTGCTACAAACATAATTGGTTTCTGGGGTTTTGTTTTTTTGTTGTTGGTTTTTTTTTTTTTTTTTTTTTTTTTTGGTGGTACCTAGTCCCTGTGGATGGAAACCAGGGCTTCGCACATGCTAGGCAAGCACTCTACCACTGAGCTACCTCCTCAGCCCTTTTTATTTTATTTTAAGACGGAGTCTCACTGAATTGCCCAGGCTGAGCCAAGTGTGGTGGTACACGCCTGTAATCCCTGCACTTGGGAGGCTGAGACAGGAGGATGGCCTTGAGCTGGAGGCCAACTTGGACTACATAATGAGTTCAAGGCTAGCCTGTTTCAAAAGTTAATTAATTAGTTAATTAGTGAGCCCAGGTTGGTCTCTAATTTGGCCCACCTCAGCTTCCCATGTAACTGGGATTACAGGTGTAATCCCAACTCCGCTGTAAACCTTTCAGGTGAGATCGCTCTGAAGAGAGCACAGCTGGAGACAGAAGTGGTCCGAGGAAAAATGTCTGCTGTTCTGTTTCCCTTACTCTCACTCCGGGTCCCAGGCCACTCCTAAAGAGCTCCAGGACTCTGAGCCTCAGCGAATGCTAGAGTGCTGCCCTGGCCTAGGGCTCTCTTGCTCTTCTCCCTCCTCTGTCAGGGCCCAGCCTGGGGACAACCAAGCCATTCCCACCAAGGATGAAGAAGGGTTCCATATTCTCCACGCACCCAAAGCCCACTGTTGCCTGGATAGGGCCTTGAGGGCGCCAGCCCCTGGGGACTTGGAGAGGCCATCAAAGGTTCTGTTCCAACTCGGGTGTGTCGATGCACACCTGTAATCCCAGCCCTTGGGAGGCTGAGGCAGGAAGATCACCATGAGTTCAAAGCCAACCTGAGCTATATAGTGAATTCAAGGCCAGCCCTGCAGTACAAAGCAAGACCCTATCTCAACAACTGCCCTCGCAAAAAAACCAAAAAAAAAACAAAAAACACAAAAAAACCCAAAAGATTCTGCTTCAGCCCATGTCCAGCCCTTGAGGGCAGAGAAATGCTGGTGCTACTCCCTCCGACTCCGGTTTCTATGGTGCAGCGGGCACCGTGGGCCTCCAGGCTCTAAAAGCCTTTCCAGGGGATTCTAATGTGCACAGTGCCCTGACACCTCCAAAGCCACTGCTGAAGCCTCATTCAAATAGAAAAATCGGTTGGTTATTTATGGTTATCCCCTCCCTGCCATTCCAGACAGTGTGTAACTTCTTAGAGGAACTGGCAGGGAATAGCGGTGCGTACACGACGGGCCCCTTTGAGCTGTGCTTCCCCTTGAATCCCACCTTCCTTGGGGCAGATTCACCCAGGCTGCCCAGGCCCGGAGCTCACCCTTACTTGCCTCACTGCCTCAGGCCTGGCCCTTTGGGTCCCCTCGGGCCTCCCTGCCCCTCCCTCCCCGGACTTTCACTTCTGCTCCGCGTTTCCCCCAGCCACTTTTAGCAGACTTAGGGCCAGCTTCTCGTTAGCACTTACCGAAAACGGGGCTAAATATAGAGGGCCCAAGGACTGCCCCTCACCCCTCCTGGCCTCACTTGGCCTGTCCCCTGGGTCCTCTGCCTGCACAGCCGGCCGTGAGCAGGGCTATGGCCTAGGAGCCCCTGTGGGCAGGGTTAGCACTGCCGGGAACCTCTGTGCAGCGAGCTGGCCCAGCCTCCAGCCTCCCTAGGAGCAGCACCTCACCCCTCCCAGCCCACAGCTGTCCCTGGGTGGCCTCAGGGGAGTGAACACTTTTGCGCTGTCAAGAGGGAGGGCAGGAGATGCAGGCAGCAGACACAACAAGAAAGGTGGCCCACAGCTGTGCGGACAACAGGCAAGCGCTACCACCCAGCTCACACCAGAGTCACAAGCCAAAGGGCCCAGCCAGCACACACATGACACAGGTGTGCACGGACCCAAAATAGAAATGTTCACAGATCTGCAGACAAAGACACACGTCCAGATGTGATGCCATGGACAGGCCCACCACACACACTCAGGTATGCGTGCACAACGACACATTTGCACATCTGCACCCGGAGTCATCCACAGATGTAGAGACACACACCCAAAGTCACACATAGATACACAGGCACAGACACGCACACTCGCACCCAGATACACAGACAGGCACAAACGCAGGGTCACTTCGCTCTGAGAGGGGATCACTGCAGACCACTGAGCCGGTTCACAGACGTGGAGCCTGACACAAGGCACGGCAAGTGATCTGCCCACAGTCAATAAGGTACGAATTCACGTCTTCATGGTGTGCTGATTCCTGTCCAGGTAGGGAAAGCTCAGGCCAGTCCTCCCAGGTAGGGGTGTTTCATGAGAAATCTCAACTAAAGGGTCTAACCTATTGTCCAGCACCCGTGAAATCCCCACACAACCTAGGCAGGGACAAGACAGTGATGGGGCAGATACCACGGATTTCAGACACCACGGACCTCGTGCTCACTCTGTGCACGCACATACACAAGCTGCTCAGGAGGTAAACACATGCCTTCCTGCAATCTCCCTTCCCTCCCTCCACCCTACCTCCTGGGCCTTTCTCATAGGGATTCATCCTTCACTCCCAACTTAGACATCTCTAAAGCGTCCTCCTTGATGCCACACTAGCTGAACCGGCTATCTTCTGAGCTCCCATAATCCCTTGTGCCTCCCCATCCTGGCCCCAACACTTCTGTGCCTCTCCCACCCCAGCCCTGGCCACTCTGCAGGGTCACTGGTGACAGGTCTGACTTCACTGAAGCTGTCTCTTCCAGTCGTGTTTTTAAAACCCAGCCCAGGAGCCGGGCATGGTGGCACAGGCCTGTGATCCCAGCACATGGGGAGGCTGAGGCAGGAGGATCATTGAGAGTTCGAGACCAGCCTGGGCTACAAAGTGAACTCAAAGCCAGCCTGAACTGCATAGCAAGACCCTGTTCCAAAAAAAAAAAAAAAACAAAAACAAAACAAAACCCAGCCCAGAACTGTTCAATAAATACATGCTGAGGGAGGAGTACAGGGATGCCCGGACACGCTGATGCACACAGGAGGACACACGCAAGCCAAGGCGCACATCCATGGACAGCCAGAAACATGTCACATACCCACAGTCATGCCCATACAGCCAGAAAGGAAAGAATCATGAAGTATCAAGTACTGGCCATGAGGGGCTGGGGATTTAGCTCAGCGGCAAAGCGCCTGCCTGGCAAGCGCAAGGTCGTGAGTTCGGTTCCCGGTACCAGAGAAAAAACAAAAACAAAAACAAACAAACAAAAAAAAAAACAAGTACTGGCCATGTTTCAGGCACTGTGCTAAGTCCATCACACGTATCACCCCATTTAATGCTCTCACCGACTTTGCCCAGTGATGATTCACTGTGCAGAGAACCCGCATTTTACTCAATGAGCCAACCAATATAAATCACCATGTACAGTGCCTGGTACACAGTGTCCACTCAGTCAGCTGACGTTCGGTGGGGGAGACATTTAACAGGCACACAAACCTATAAAGAAATCTCAGGTGGTGGTAAATGCCATGAAGAAAAGATAAAGCAAGGCGAGGGCTCTGAGGATGGGATTAGTGCCCGTTTACATGGAGATCAGGGAGGGCCTCCCTGAGGGAGTGACAGCGGAGGTGAATGAAGTGAGCCCAGAGGTCACCCCCAAGGCCAGCTCCACAGTGGCTCACACAGTAGCCCCCTGCACGAACTCCTACACAAGCATACAGCGGCCACACTCAGAAGACTCAGAAGTACTACACATGCACACACACACACACACACACACACACAACCTCTATGCAGATGCACACACACTCAAGAGGAGGAGGCCACCACTCAAGCCCAGCACCTTGGCCTTCCAACCCCTTTGCAGCCCCCTCCCAAGAGTCGCGCCCCCCCCCCCAGCTTCTCCATCTGGAGCCCCACTCCGGTATCTGGCTCCATCCCGCCGCCCTGAGACCCTCAGGACAAGACAGCGGGCACGGGAGAGCAGACTGGAAGTACCTGTACCTGATGTGAAAGGTGAGGGCAGAGAAAGAAGCCAGGGAGGTGGGGGGGCAGCATGAAAAGAGGGGAGGTGCTGGGATACAGAGCAGAGGGACAGGAGCCAGCTGCGGAGAAGCAGGCTGGGAAGCCCGGCGGAGGTGGCCAGGAAAACAAACCCAAATGCGTCGCCTGTCCTCCTCGCCAGCGCGCAGCCACCAGCTCCCTTACCTGGAGCCCCCATGCTGGAGCGAACCATGCTGCCCGCCCCAACAGGGCTGGGGGAACAACTGTGTCATCTCCCCACCCTCTCTGGGGGCCAGCACTCCCTACCGGAAGTCACCCAGGGAGGAAACCACAGGGCTGGTCCGCCCCCCTTCGGAAGGGAAAATACCCTGCCCCAGCAGCCAGCCAACCCCACATCATGTGTGTGTGTTTGAGGGGTGGGAGTTAGTGAAGTGGAAAGCAAGAGGGCTGGAGAGCTGGCTCCTGCAGCCGCCATGGCAGGCGGTGGGTGACCCCCGCTCTCCTGCTTCCAGCTTTTACCGGGCAAACACACCCGGAACAGCGCGTGAGGCTCTGGGAGAGAAGGTGGGCCCGAGGCAACAACAATAACAATAACAATTAAACACCAGCTGGCAATTTATCGGGGGAGGGCTTTCTCAGTGCCTGGTCCTGCACTCGTACTTGATAGCTGTCATCTTGGGAGGTGGGCACTGTTATTTGCCCCATTTTACAGACGAAAACATTGAGGATCACAAAGGAGAGAGGCAGCTTTCTCAAGGGCCAGAAACACTGAACCCCCAAAGTAGGACGTGGTGGAGATGACCAATCCCCACACCTATCCAAAGGTAAGGCGTCTGGGGCCACCCTGGGAGGAAACAGTGACCGTGGACAGTGGCAGTATGGGTGATGGATGGGTCGAGGCCTTGGCCGGCGTTGGCAAGAAGTCCGTCAGTGGGCAAACGTGGGGGCCCAAGGTGGCCCCGGTGGAAGGAAGCACCGGGTTGCCTGGCTGCCTGCCTGCGGGCTTCCCCTTCGCGCTGCGGTGCTCCCAGTCCGGTGTCTCCCTATTCGCCCACCAGAGGGCGGCAGCGCCCAGCCAATGGGCCGGAGGGCGGGGCAGGCTGCGGAGGAGGGAGCCCCGCCCTCCGCTCCTCTCCCGCCCCCCACCCTGCCCCCGCCCCGCCCCCGCGCGCACACCTGCGAGGGTCACACAAAGGCGCAGGACTCCAGGCGCACCGCGGCACAGACAAAGGCGCGCCGAGACTGCTGCCCTCGTCCTCCTCTCCGCGGCCAGGGTCCGAAGCTGCGAAGCCTCCTGGGGCCTCCAAACAGCCCCTCTGCCCGCCTGGCGCACCACGGGACACGCTGCGCCCCATGCTGGAGAGCCCCCAAACCACACGTGCCTGGACTCAGACACACACGAACACTCAAGTATCCCTACACACGGACCCCAGCTCCACAAACGCACTGACAGCTCTGTGCGCATATGCCAGCCCTTCCTCCTGACCATGGTCATCCTGAGCTCACGCACACCTCTACTCTTGGACCCATGAGCACAAGGGCGCATCTACACGTATAGCCGCTCCAGGTCCGGCCATATGTATCACACTCACACGTGTGCACACCCGCAAAAGATGTGACCCACAGGCGGAGCTACGTGTGGTGCACCAGACACGCCCGGGCAGACAGACGGCATGACAGCAAGGACCGGAGCTCTCACATCTGCACACAGAGGGGGCGGCTTCTAGACATCGACATTCCACCACATCCCATATCCTGAAGGCATTTCATACAGGACATCCACAGACCGCACGGTCGCGGCTGCAGGGTTTTATCCACGAGGGCCCTCCGGAAAGCAGCTCCGAGGCAGGGGGGCACTGGAGCCTTGTGTTGAAGCTGCACTTGCCCAATAATCTCTGTGCTCATGTAGGACTTATGTTTGGGGGGCTTATAAATGGGGGTCATAGGACATTAAGGGGGAGACCACAGGCCACCATCACGCCCCCCTCTGGACATATTCAGCATCCTGCATCTCAGGAGTGCACTTGGGGACGTGACTCCAGGCCAGGCCCCTAAGGCGAGCAAGGAGAGAAGGGCCACCTGCTTCCAGTGCTACTGCAGATTCCCAGGCTTCCGGGGCTGGAGTCGAATCCCGCACTGGGAAGGCCTTACGTGACCCCCAGGGGTGAAATCACCCCAGTCCTATCCCCTCCCATGCTGCCTCTGCTACGAGCGCCTCAGACCAGAGCTGAGTCCCTGGGCTCGGGAGAGGGGACCTTGGAGGAGGGTGAGTAGGCCCAAGAAGACAGAGGGGCAGAGTTTGGGGCACAGCAAGTGGCTAGGACCTGACGGCTGGGAGTGAGGAGGCCCAGCAGCGGGCATGGTGGGCTCCTGCCAGAGAAGAGGCCTCCGGCCGTGCTGCGCCGAGTGAGGCAGGTAGGGCGTGGGCACTGGGGAGCAGTGGGGGCCGCTCGAGGTGCAGGGAGCCTGCGGGGAGGTGGCACAGGGGAGGCCGGGCTGGGCTCAGGGCTGAGCGGTAATTAAAGGAGACGTCGGGGGCTCCCCAGGGCCAGCGGGGCTGGTAACTGACACGCGGGCCCCATTGCTCCGCTCATATTTCTCACCGGATCGATACGTTTGACTCCCGACAAGACAATAATCGCTTGTACGCGGCCGGCGAGTCGATCAAATACATTATTAGAGCGAGGTCCCCCGGGGGCCCGCCGGGGAGCGGTGGGGGGAGCAGCTGGCCCACCGGGGACAGCAGAGTGAGATTCTTCACCCCTCAGGGCCCCCCTGCCATGGCCTCTTCCTCCTGGCACCCCAGGGGACCCTCACTGTGGCTAGGTTCCCTACTCACGCTCTCTCTCTGGACTCCTGCTATCTTTGGCAGTCTCTCGGCTCAGCCCCCAGACTCAGCCCGCTCTGCGTGGGGTCTCAAGGGGTCCTTCCCCATAGGTACTGCCCTTATCAGCAGGCTTGTAGCAAGTGGGACCTCAGAGAGGCCTCTCAGACCCCCATCCTGGTGAGAGACTGCATGGCAGGCCACGCTGTGAGTCCATGGCTGGGCTATGAGATGAACGTGGGCGCGAGATTCATTACCATTAATTTCCCTCTGCCCAACCTCCTTTCTGCATCTAAGTGAACACACTGTCCTTCAGCAGAGACCAGGCCAGGGAAGGGATCTGGGCAGAGGGTAGAGAAATCTGTTTTAGGGGCCTAAACAGGTAGGAAGTCAGGATGGTAGGGGTGGCAGAAAAACCGACCAAGGGCTATGTGGCCAGTCCTGCTGCCGGCCCTGCAGTCCTCCAGGGTCCTCAGATATGTTCAAACCATGCCCATCCTTGGCATGCCCACCCTGGTCATTGCTTGCCTACCTCTTACTCACTGTCCAGTTTTCTGGGCTCAGCCTATTCCCTGTTGACATGCTGCCTTATCTCCTGGGCCTGAGGTCCCCTCAGGATTACGTGGCCAACAGCTCCAAGTCAAAATCAAGCTCTGTTTAGGAGCACCCTGTACCTAGGGACTTAAAATATTTCTTCTCCATCATTGTCATCAATATCAGCAAAGTGGCAGTGGCGATGTCTATTCTGCTATTGAAAGCATTATATTATTTCTAAATCTTCACAATTTTCTGAGGAGGTAAGATTTGTTAGTCATCTCCATTTTATTGATTAGTTGAGGCCAGAGAGGTTAAGTTACCTGCCTCAAGTCACACAGATGGGAACAGTAGAGTCAGGAGCTGAACTCAGCTCTGCCTTTCCCACAGCTCCTTCCATCTCTCTCTCTCTCTCTCTCTCTCTCTCCCCTGCCATGGCCTCCTCTTAAGAGCTCTGTAATGCTCCCCATTATCCAGTAGACAGCAAGCATGGCCACAGAGAGAAGAAATAGCCAAACCCTGCCCATGAGAAATACAGGAATCCTCCACAGCCCCAAGCCCCGCTCTCATAGCTCTTAGAGTGTTTCTTGATATTCAGCAAGGTTCTGGACTCCTTCAGACCCCATCATTTCCTGCCCGGAAGTGAATCGACTTTTTGCTACTTCCTTCAATCCAAGTATTTCCTACAGAACCCTCAGTGCCAAGCTCTGTGCTGGGATCTGAGAACCCAGGGATGAGTCAGACCTGAAACTGCCTGCAAGGATCTTGAAGTCTGAGGGGAAGACTGGAGCAGATAAAATATCCCGATCCCAGGATAATCCATCCCCCAGCAAGTATCCAGTAAATGCTGCTGTGTGCCAGGACATTGCTAGGCTCGGAGTATACCGGAGTTGAAAGCAAAATGAAGACCGTGTTCTCCACCTTACAGCTCGGTCTTTTGGAGGGAGAAACCATTTTTAAAAGCCACCAAATAAATACATAACCCCAAGTTGGGAAAAGCCAAGCACAGGTAGAAAAGGATACCTGATATAACAGGGATGGTAGCACCTTGCAAAAATCTGTCCTGGGGATGGGGCATTTACACAGCAATTTGACACAGCACTCAGGAAGCAAAGGATACGAGGAACAGCCCTCCAGGCAGTAGGGGCAGAGGAGGTGGTGGTCCCAAGATAGCAAGAGTAAGGTGGCAATTTCAGGAGCAGAAAGGAGGCCTGTAGAGCCGGAGTAGACTGAGTGAGGATCAGGATATGGAGACGAGGTAGAGAAGTGGCAGGGCCAGACCACACAGCACGGCCATGGTAACTGTTCTGAAATTTATTCCAAAAACAGTGAGATGCCACTGAGGGGGTTTTAAGCATGGGGGCAGGGCAAGCTTCTGTGAGCATTTTAATGGATGATTATTGCTGCTGGGTGGCTACACTAAAGGCAGAGGGTGAGGAAGCTGATGCAGGACCCACACAAAGGACGATGCGGGCAGGACCAGGTCAGTGGCAGTCAGGGGAAGAAAACAGCAGATGTCTTCGGAAACAGTTTTGTGAGTTAGACAAAACAGAATTCGGTGACTGGCTGAATGTGGGGTAGGAGAGAGAGGAGGAATTCAAGAATGAGCTCCAGCTACTTGGAAGTATCTTTTCTGCCTTGGGAAAGTAGAAGAGGAGGGAGAGCTCAAGCTTGGATGAGGAAGATCAGGGCAGGAAGAGATACAAACCTCAAGGGTGGGTTTGATGTTGTAGGCAGAAGACTTCTGAGAGGGAGGCCGTGGGGGGGGAGGACCATCGGGACTGGTGTGGGGACAGACTGGCAGGTGAATGTGGAATCAGGATGCTAGTGACAGACAGGGTGGGAGAGTGATTCGGGCTGCTGGAGGGGGTGGAACCACAAAGGTGACGATGAGGGCACACACTCAGGCTAGAATCTGGAAGGCCGGGAAGCGGAAGTGGAGAACGCCTAGACCATCCCCAGTGGACAGTGGAAAGGGAAGCAGAGGTGTGGGGAGATCAGGAAGAGACACCTTGGAAGATAGCTTGGAAGCAGCCAGGTTTATGGCCCAGGTTGAGGGCAGATGCGTAATAAATACACGGGGACACACACACCCCTCACCTTAACCCCTACTGCCACCACCTTCCCAAACCCACCAGGATTTCCAGTTCACCTCAAATGCGAAGAGAAGTTCTGTTATGTGGTTCGAAGATAAATGTTAGGAGACCAGTCTGGTTACCGTTCTGACATTGGCCATCTGGCGAACTGGTGTTAGCCCTCTGCACTCTTGGGCCTCAGTCTCCCCAGCTCTAAGTGGGGAGGGGTGCTAGGGGAGCTTGAAAGAAACAAGGACAAGTAATACAGCTTGATGATTAGCTAGCTGTGGGACAAAGGGAGAGAGAAAATGAGCTGTAGGCTTACATATCAAGGAAGTGGCTGAGTACACTCAGAACCCAGTCACTCCTCACTTCCACCTTAGAGGTTATTATTATCCCCATTTTAAAGATAAGAAGCTGATATCCATAGTCACTCAGCTGGGCTAGACCCAGAGCCTCTTTGACCTCCAAGCTTGTGCCTAAACTGCTGTGCTAAGCTCACTACTCCTTATTCTGGTTTGCACGTCTCCCCCAGACAGTACCCCTCAGGGACAGGTTACTTGGTATCCACTGCCACAGGCCAGTCTCCAAAGGAGCAGGTGCCTGCCCTGGGCCTTTCCCTGAAGAAGCTCCAGCCTTGGCCCGGGAGCCTTCACAGCCCCTACCGGGCTTAGACTTTCTCTCGCTCAGCTCTGGAAAGCTCCCAACTCACCCAGCGCGAACCGCACGGGCTCTCTCCCCTGTGCGGGGAGCTGTCCAAAGGCTGAAATGTAACCTCGTCCTTATCCATTCAGAGCCTTCCAGGAACTCCCTGAAACTCCCAGGACAAACCCGACCCCTTTTCCGCAGCCACCAGGGCCCAAAGGACTTCCCCTCTGCACACAGGAGGTCATACTTTATCCACACTGGAGGAAACCTGACGCGCTCCCTCCTTGGGGCTTTTGACCTGGCTGACCCCACGGAATTCTGCCCACCTCTTCTCAGTCCTTCCATCCTTCAGGACTCCGCCCAGAAGCCACCTCCTCAAAAAAGGCGTTTCCTTCTTCACACTCCACTGCCCATGTTTATTTTCTTGCTAGCACTCGGGAAATCAGTCACTGTCTACTTGTTTACTGTCTTTCTCTTTGCCTAAAATGCAAGCTTTCTGAAAGCAAGTGACCTTTTCCATGTTGTTCCCTGTGCTACTCCTGAAATGTTATCAGCAGTGAGTACATAGTAGGTTCGCAAACTTTATTTTGGAATGAATAGATCCCTCCAGGCTCCTGTGAGCCACAAGTGGGTGTTCGAGGCTGGCTGTCCAAATCCAAATGGATGTGGCTCTGTGAGCCTCTTCAGCCATTTGCTCTGAGGCCACCTCCTTCCTTTGTTCAACAGTGTGAGTTCCCCCGGGTGCCCTGTCCCTCCCGCCTGCTTTGCTGCACAGACTCTACTTCCTGCTTAAGTCTGTCCTCTCTGGAAGCCTTCCTGTCCATCAGAAACCCAATTGATAGTAAAGACCTCAGTCTTCCCACAGCTCCAGGCAGCACCCTGGGCTTTAGTGCCAGTCATCCTGCCTTGAGTTACTTCCCAGTGAGGGTGGACCCTGCAGACCACAGGCTCCTTGAGGACAGGGCTGAGCTTGATTTGTCCTTGTAGAATGAGAGGCTAGTCTTGGGCCTGCATATAGCCAGGGCTCCAGAAATGTAAGCTGAATGACACTTGCTCTACAGACAGTAATAATGCACATGGGTGAATTTAATGACTAGTTTGAAGGTTAGAGAGATGAAACACTGGGTTCTTCCACTCCTCTGCTATATGTCTCTAGGCTAGTGACTTCCCTTTTTCAATCTCAGTCTCCTCATCGGTGAAATGGGGGCAGTAACATGGGCTGAGGGGAACTTCATTAATCATAAGGATAATGTTTATCAGTCCACCCTGTTAAGGTCTGAGGCTAAAAAGACTCAGGAATGATCTTGATGCCATGAATAGAATAGTGGCTACATAAATTATAGTATATTCATGCTCAGGAATCCTATGTGGTTATGAGTGAGAATGAGACAGATCTATGGATACAGGCATGGAAAGTTCTCTAAGACACTGCTGAGAGAAAAAGCAAGCCGCAGAGCAATGTGATATCATTTATGTAAAGCACAGACCAAAAACACTATAGATTTTCTGTGGCTCTGCAAGTGTTATGAAGATGCAGAGGGAAAGGTCTGGAGGGTCATTCGCTAGCCAGTGACTACCATCTTTGGTGAAAGGACCGTGACTGAGGAGGCAGAAGGGACTCAGAGGATAGTTTAACTTTTCCTGTGATAATTTTGGTTAGAATGATTGATTGTCCCAATGGTGAGGATCCTGGCTACCTCTGGCAGGGAGGGAGAGGCATGTTTGAGAAGGGAGACAGGGCCAGGGCCTTTGGGTGCCGTGTGCCTTTGACACCTCCAACCCGAGGGGTGATTATACAGACATTTCCTCAGTTATCATTCATAAAATGGTACGTTTATGTCTCATTCAGTGACTGCGTGCTTCCTGCAGCCAGGGACTCGTTCCTACTCCTGGCGATATCATCCGCTTCCCCTCCGCTTCCCATTCCACTGCGCAGAAGCAGGCTCAGTATAATTCTTTATTCTGCAGGGCGTGCGCCGTCACTGCCTGCGCTGAGGGGCCGAGGCTGCTGTCCAGGGTACTAGCATCCCAGTCCTGGGAGGCCATAGGGGAAGCTGGCCAAGCGAGCCCGCCCAAAGCTGTTCTGACCCGGGCTTGTGGCTGGCCCCACCCGCCTATACTACGCTTCCTCGGCCCTCTCCCACCCACTGCGCAGCTCACTTCCTTCCCTCGGCCTGGCTCTTGGTTCCTGCAACCCAAGCCCAAGCTCTTCTCACTGTTGCAGAACCTCTGTCCTTGCTCTCCCCCTGCCTGATACCATCTTTCCCCACGTGTCGCCATGGTCCTTCTCTTGCTTATTGCAGGATTCCAGCTAAACGCCCACTCCACAGAGAGGCCTTTCTAATCACTGTCATGTGTAGCCCTTCTGCCCCATGTTGCATGTTCTTCTAGCGCCATCTGCTAACATTCAAGTCTTCATGTGCTATATGCTTGTTTATCACCTCTCCGCCCCCACTTGAATGCTTTTGGCTGGAGGACAGGCAGCATGTCTGTCTTGCTATGTTTTATCCTTCTTTTTAAAAGCGCACAAAATCGGATTAATTATAATCTTTGGTTATGCCATATTCCCATTACTGGGCTGGACAGAGCCCTTTGGTTGTTGCTGTTGATGCTGGAAGTTTTTTTAGGTTTTTTTTTTTTTTTTTTTTCCAGTACTGGGAATCAAACTCATGACCTTGCACTTGTCAGACAGGTGCTGTGCCACTGAGCTAAATCCCCAGCCACTGGAGGTTTTTTTTGTTTTGTTTTTTTGAAACAGGGTCTCGCTATGTAGTTCAGGGTGTTGAACTGACTATGTAGCCCAGGCTGGCTTTGAACTCACTGTGATCCTCCTGCCTCAGCCTCCCAAGCCCTGGGATGACAGACATGTGCTACTATGTCTGGCAGTGCATTTTATTGTTCATTTGTTTACTTCATTTATTTATTTTTAATAATGTGGTTACTGTGAACCTACCACTCAACCTTCAGATTAGAGCTGTGACAATAATTACTCTGACTTGGGTTGAATCCTACAGTTTATCACTGTACAGTTTATCACTGTGTCGTTGGTGCCTGCAGCAGAGGGGGTATTCAGTGTCTATTTGCTGAAGAAGAAACTGGAGGGATGCTGACCTCCACGCTCCACCAAAAGGGAACTAATGCGATATCCGGCCGGCCTCACAAGGACATGGATGGGGGTGGAAAATAACTCAAATGCCAGGCCCTCTGCTAAGCACCCCACTTTACAGGTGGAGAGACTCACACTCAGCAAGGTCAAGTCGTTCACCTGGGGTTGCACAGATGGAGCTACGATCGGCACAGGCAGATGGACTGCAAAGTGCATGTTGCCATCACCCTTCTCTTCCTCACCCTCATCCCCTTGCCTACCTCTTCCATTAGGCTCCGATGTTAGACAGAGACCTGGACTTCGCTGTCGAGACATCCATGTGTCTCCCCTCCCTGTCCTGTAATTGCCTCCTGCCAGTAAGAGCTGCTCACTAAGAGCTTCCACGTTGGTTGCTGCCATAAATCCAGACAATTTTCCCTGCCCCTACTTGTGGGCCTCTCGTACATTCCAGCTAAGAGGACACCCAGTGCCTTGAAATCCACTTGCTCCCGGCACCACCTTGTTTGGAGCTCACGTCCTCCAAGGAATCTCCACAGGGAAGGCTTCCCCTTCGCCTTCACTTGTGTCTCCTTCTCACCACAAACTTCTCGGTGCCGAGGACGCCAGGCACTTCGGGATTCATGAGGAGGCCACCAAAGAGATGCAAGCCAAACCCCTGCCTCCCAGAGGCTCCCCCTGCCCACTGAAGAAAAAGCAGTACCTGTTCTAACGAGAGGAAAAGTGCAGATCAGACCCTCACTCTGTACACATCTTTGAGCCCGAATATCATCACCAATTCCAAAAGTGCCCTCTGATTCTTCCACTCCCTGCCGGTCTAGGCCACCATCATCTCCTACCTACAGTGTCCCTGCTTCCACGCCTGACTCGGACAGTCTCGTCTCCTCCTGACACCTAGGGAGAATATCTCCAGTGCCCAAAGAGCACCTGGCACACGGCGATTGTTCCACAGATGCGTGAAAACATGAGTTAAATAGACTGTCATGGAGAAGAGGACCTGGGGGAGAGTGCCTGGGTCTTCTGAGCCTCCGTTTTCACTTTTTTTTTTTTGGTACTGGGAATTGAACTCACAACCTCGTGCTTGCCAGGCAGGCACTGTGCTGCTGAGCTATATCCCCAGCCCCTTTTTTTGTCTTTTTGAGACAGAGTCTCGCTATGCAGTACAGGTCTGGCCTTGAGGTCACTTTGTAGCCCAGGCTGGTCTCGAACTTGCAACAATCCTCCTGCTTCAGCCTCCCGAGGGCTGGGATTACAGGCGTGCGCCACCACACCCGGCCCGTTTCTACCTCTGTAAAACTAAGATGATAACTCCTCCCTTACCAGGCATAGTGAGGGTCCTCAAAGTGAATAGAATACTGGCAATGCTCCAGAAAAGTTCTCTACAAATACAAAAGCTTGAAAGAGCCAGAACTCACATAGGCAGGATTCAGGGAAGAGAAGAGCAAGAAGGACGAGAAAGAAGGTCACCTCTTGCCGAGTAACCTTATTGCATTTTTATATTTCCTACTTGACTGACTCCTATGGGGTGGTAATTATGACCCAGAGGAGGAAACTGAGGCTTAGAGGGGAGAAGCCGCAGGCCACTGCCAGTCTGTGGCACAGCCCGATGTGAACCCTTTGTGCTGGGTCAGTCATATTCCCCAAGCACCCCCCTAACCAAGGCCTTTTGACACAGACACTTCTGGGTTGAACCAATGAAGAAAGCCAACTGGAGTCAGTGGGCCTAATGACAGTCCTAGCTCTGCCACTAACTAGTCAGTGACCCTGGGCTCACCACTTGCCTTCTTCCAACCTCAGTGTCCCCATCTGGAAAGCAGGAATAGTACGCCTATACGCAGGATGGTTGGAGTCACCAAGAGCACATAGTTCAAGTGCTTGCAACAGAAAGGAATCCATGAGCAACTATCAGGATTGCTTCTTTTCCACGTGAGGGAACAGGGTGAGCAAAGGATGATGAGAGGCTGGTGGAGAAAAAGTTACTATGGAGGACCTCACAAAGGTGGAGGCACCTAGAGCCAGTGGAAGGGGACACCCAACATTTCACCCAGCTGCTAACACAGTAAGTGGGACGCCTGAGTGTATCCTGAGCTATAGGGAACGGCCAGGCAGAGTCTAGCATGTGACATATTGGTAGGTGTGTCTATACATGACCTTTAAAAATAAATAAATAAATGGCCTCATCCTGAGCCTTCAGGACTCGCTAACGCAGAGCTCCTCACTCCTTTCACACCCCGGGCGGTATGAGGCCAAGGCAGGGAGATGTGAGTGCTGCCTCACAGCTGGAGAGATGCCAGATGCTGGCGAGATCTGTTGATGTGGGCTGGGGAGGGCTCGCTGGGTCACTGAGTCCTGGGTGAAGGTGGCAGCTTGGAGGGGAGACACAGGGTCATCTCAGGATCTTCCTCCTCCCAATTACCCCCTTTGTCAACTTCTATTTAATTCAACCCAGGGAAGTCTGAGTCCTCTGCCCCTTCCCCTGCCTCCTCCACCCCCGCCTGCTCAGTCCAAGGCCACCTTTGTCTCTCTCCACCACGTGGCCTGATCTACGGTACACGTTCTTCCTCACCCCATCACTCACTCCGCAGATATCCCTCAAACCCCATCCAAGTGGTGGACACCAGGCCCGGGGTCAGTGATGTTGTGGACCCTGCCCTGGGAAGCTAACAATGGGGGTGGGATCCAAGGTCTTCAATCCGTCCCTTCCATTCCTGCTTAAAGCTGACTCTAGTCAGGTCACCCCTTTGCCCAGACAGGGAAAAATCTTGGCATCCCAAGCATGGCGACTTCTCCAGCTTCATCTTCCCAAGTCACCAAGGAGAAAAGGTGAAAATAGGACTGCCACCTTGAGATGTCATTACGGGGGCCCATGGGGTGGCCATGGGCTGACCATGTTCCCCTGAGTCCTAGGGTCCTCCTAGGGTGGCCCTGAGTCCCTCCCCGGGAACTGAAAGAACCCTGGGCCTTCAAGGCACAGGAGAGGCTGTGAATACCATCTGAACAGCTTATTTTTCAGGGGAAACCCAAGGCTCGGGGCAGATAAGTTGACTTAAGCAAAGCCACATAGCACGTCTGTGGCAGACAGATGGATTCATCCTGCAGGTCTCCCGGTCATTGTTGACATAGATGAACTCTCACGCCCACAGACATCGGCCCTCAAAAAGAAAAGGTAGGGGTTTAAGACCCTTTTTCCACACTTCCTGCTGATGTTCCAAGGAGCTGGGCCTCTGTTTATTTTTACAGCTGGAGAGAGTGGATGAACCAGAGAGATGTGGGGATGTTGGGTGAGATGAGGGATACGGAGGGCAAGGACATGGGGAAAAAGTCTGGAGCAAAAAAGAGAGGTGTAGGAAAGGAATAACCGGGGCTATGGAATAGAACGGAGGGTAGAACAGAGAAGCGTGTAAAGCTTTTGAGATTCCTGGAGGTAAAGGCAGCAATGAAGGCGAGTCAGCGCCAGAGAGAGACAGAAAGAAGCAGAGATAGAGGAGAACAGAGAGACAAAGAGAAAAAGGGAAGAGGAGGTGAAGGAGAGGAAGCCGAGGTGGTGCTCCTGGGGCCCCAGTAATTTGCCTCCCCAGCACCCTCTCCCTGGCCCTGTACACCAGAGTCCTGCAGGGTGTGCAGTTTGGCCCCCGTCCTGGGCAGAGCTGAGACGACGCCAGGAGGGCGTCCAGCTCCCAGCCCCGTCTTTCTCCCGTCATCCAGCTGCCTCCCAGTGAAAGCGGCCAGGTTCAGCGTCAAACAGGCGAAGGCGGCACGAAGCGCTGCCACAGGGGCCCAGAGACAGGGCCTGGGGTGCCCCACCTGCCCGGGGTTACTGTGTACCCCTGTGGCTGACGTTGCTGGCCAGGCTGCTGCTCCCTCTGGCTAACATCCCCTTCAACCTGTGGCCATCACCTTCCTGCCGCCCACCCCAAGACCCTGCCTTCCTCCTCCTGCCCATCCCAGGAGCCCCCTCAAGTCCACTCATCCAGAACCCACCTTTCTGCTTCCCTAGGGGGCTGAGGTTATGGAGGGGAGCAGAGCGGCCTAGGTGGGGGCCGAGGGCTTGGTGGATTATTGAGGATCTGCGGGGACTGCAGCTGCCATGGAGGAGGAGGAGGAGGAAGAGGAGGGGGTCTTGGTGATGGACGATGCTGATTCTTTGGTGGGGTGAAGGCAGGGAAGGGGGATGGAGGAGGGCTGGGGGAGGGGTGGTGAGGAAGCGGGTTGTGGGGGGAGCAGGACCAGTCTCACATTTGGCATTCAGGGCAGCTGACAATAAAAATGCTTTATTGCCAAGAAACTGGATCGATCGGGGCTGGAGGGGGCCGGCAGGGGGGACGCGGAGGGCTCAGCGCAGAGGCCGGCTGCCCGGCCTCCGCAGCGACCAGGGCCCGAGCCGCCCTCCCCCCTGCGCCCCCCTCCCCGCCTCCTGCCCTTTCTCTCTCCTGCAGCCACCGCTTAGTTCTTATTATATTTTTTCTTATATATTTTTTCCCCCAGCTTCTCCTGCTCCTGTTTTTTTTTTTTCTTTTAATTTTTTTTTTTTTAAACTCACTGCACTCCCAATGCCGCAGGCCAGGTGGGGGTGGGATAAGGGCATCTGCCTAGGCCAGGCTCTACCCACCGGGCTTCCAACGCTGCTGGTTCTGGGATAAACCCCACGTTGCCTCTGTACTCCCCAATTCAATCAAGCTCCCCCAGCGCCTGGCCTGTGTGTGCCTGTCTTCCCCTGCCACCTTCCAGAGGGCCTCATTCCACCCACAGAATGGAACCTGCTCCCTGGTGGGCTTAGGACCCTGGTCAGACTTTCCTCCCCTCCCCCTTACCTGGCCCCCTGCTCACTCCCTGAGCCATTTGGCTGATGGTCAGAACTGTCCATCAAGGGGGCTCTGAGCCCCTGGGGACCCAGATAGGAGAAGGGAGGGGGAGAGGTCGGGGGTCAGGCCACGTCCCCTCAGCTCATCTCTTTCCCCTCCCCCTTCCTAACAAAGGGAGCAGCAGCCTGATGCTGGGGGGGTGGCTGGTACTGGGAAAGTAGGAGAAGGGCCGTTGGATGGCCATGGGCAGGAGGCGGGGTGGGGCCGCCTGCCCCTCCTCTGCCCGCCCCCTCGGGTCAAGGCTAAGGTGATTCCTCAACCTCTGAGGCCAGGCTGGAAGGGGAGGAGGATCTGGGCAGACAAAGAGCTGGAGCCCAGGGGAGCTGGGGGGTGGGGGGATGCACCTGGGACCCGGTCAGTCTTGGCTGAGGGAGGGGTATCAGGCACCCTCCTGGCCCTGGTCCCACCCTCCTGATGGCTCTGCCTCCCATCTGGACCCATCTCGACGAATCCCAGCGCTAGAGAGAACCTGCAAGTTGGGACAGGGAGGCCTGGGGGTAGAGGGGAAACTGAGGCCCTGAGGAGCCTGAGCCGAGAGTGGGATCGAGGACGAAGGCGCAGCTCCCGGGTGCTCATGCTGACGCGGAGCCTTTCCCCTCCCACTCTTCCTACCAAGGGAAGACACCTTTCCCTGACTGTCCGCTCCCAGGTCAGGGGGGCTTAGAGGGTAGGGGCAGGTGGTAGAAGGGCCTGAGGGTAGGGAAGAGCAGGCTGAGATGTCTCTGCTCGGACCAGTGGGAAGCGTGATGGTGCAGAAGAAAGAAACTGTGAATGTGACCTGTCTCTGACACAGCCACAGCGAGAGCTCAGCCCAAAGGAGCAAGGACCCGGGGAGCCCGGGCACTTTTGAACAAGTGATGGGTAGGAAAGAGGGGCCTCGGCAAGGTTCCCCTCGTGCTTATAGTCACGGAGCACAGCAGTCCTGTCCACCCCAAAGCCAACAGGACATCGCCTCAGGCCGCTCATCTGCCCAGCTGCCTGTGGAGGGCAGGGTGGAGCTGAGGCCGCGAACAGCTGTGAGTCCCCCTGCCCATGGGGCACACAGAGCTGCCAGAGAGACGGAAAGAAATAGGCAAATTTTCCATGCTTAAATTCCCCTACCAAGGCTGAGGTGGCTCCCAGGGAGAGGGCCGCAGCCGAGGGGAAGAGGGGGAGGGCCGGGCAGGCCTCTTTTGGGGGGGTCAGCCCGGCTCAAACATACCCCACAGCCTGTGCAGGAGGCCCCAGATGGGCAGAGGACTATAGGGGTCCTGGCTGCCCTCCCCTAAACCTCCCCTCCCTTCTCTCCCTCTCTTTCTCGGCTGGCTATCGACCGGGGCTGTGACATGGTAGATCAATACGGCAGGGATATAAAGCCGGCTGGCTGCCTGCCTGCTTCTGCTTCTCTCTCTCTCTCTCTCTCTTTCTCTCTCTCTCTCTTTCTCTCTCTCTCTCTTTCTCTCTTGCTTGCCTTGCTTCCCTTTCCCGGAGCCGCACCCAGGCCCCCTGCCCCCATGTACCCCTTACCCCAGCAGAATGCTAAGGGGCCAGGGCCCCCACCACCACTCCCCTACATCGGGAGAGCTTAGGGAGGCTGAGAGCTTGGACAGCCAGGAGAGGGGGTGAGTATGGGAGTGGGCAGGGAAGTAGATGGGGATGGGGGTCACACTCGCAGGTAAGGATCCTGGGATAACTTGAGAGGTCGTCCCCTTGGGAGAAAGCAGGCATCCTCTCAGGTGGGAGCAGCTCCAGGAGTCGGGGCCCTTGGAAGGTCTGAGAGGGATAAAACTGTGGGAGGTAGGCAGGGGCCCCTGGGAGGGAAGGGAAGATACTGTCCGGAGCCCATGAGGCAAGGGCAGACCTGGGGGAGTTGGAATAAGCTAGAGTGAAAGGATGCAGAAAAGAGTGGACATCCCAGGCAAGTCTGCCGCCCACCCACAGAGCCACGGCTGCCCCATCCTGTGGGTCTCTGTTGGTGGAAGCTACCTTGGCCCTACCACAGAGCCTGGCCTGCATGGATGTGGATGGGCGCCCGTGAGGTGTAAGGACAGAATATTCCAAAGGGAGGGCTACGGAGACTGAGTTGCCATACGCATAGGATGTGTACAGGTCCTTAAGCTTTGCTGGGGGATTCAGGGACTGCGTCCTGAATGTCCTGGCTCTTGAGTCATGCCTGTGTGTGGCCATGGGTCTGTGTCCCAGGGGCACTCAGGGACAGTGTATGTGGGTATTTCCCTGACCCTAAGTGTCCCCACGTGTCCGTCTGTCCTTTGGGGAGTGTGGCGGTACCCCAGGAGCATCTCAGGGGATATTCTTTCTCCCTAGGAAACATGGAGGCTTTGTTCCTGTGTGCGCGAGGAAATCCATGTGTGGCGGCATGTCCACGCCCCCACCAAAACATGTCTGAACATAGATGTTTTGGTGAGTGAGTGTGCCCGAGCCTGTGTCCGTGGGTGGCGGTACGTGTGCTTCGGGACCTGTGTGGCTGTCTCTGTGTGTGTGAGAGGCTCTTTCTCTTTATAAGTGTTGGAGATTCCATGTGGTCTCTCTGTGTCTCCGTGCTCTGGGTGTCCCTGTGTGCTGATGGCCGAGTGCGTTTCCACAACTGGGATGGAGGCTCTGGGTGTGTCCGTGTGTGTATCATGGTGATTCAGTGCACATGATGGTGTGTGTAGGGCGGAAGGGGAGGGCTACATTCCCGAGTCTCTGAGCTGGGGAGGGGGTGAGGCAGCAGAAGCTGCCACCGAGACACGGGCTAGCCCATTTTATCGCGATATCGTCTCCAAGTACAAGAGTAAGGGCCTGCCTGCCTTCTTTCCCTTCCCTGCCAGAGGCCCCAGACCCCTACCAGGACGGGCCCAGGCCCCCCTCCCTTCTTCCACCTTAGGCGGGTAGTACCTCTGCTCTCACACACCCCCCCTTTGGTGGACGCCACCTCAACTCCACCAAGCGACCTCCGTCCCTCCCAACCCCCCCAGCGCCACCCGCTCCCCCCACCCTCCCCCCACCACAAGTCCAGTCCAACCCAGACAAAAGCAATTACTCCTGAGGTAGGATGTGAGTGTGGGTGTTAGAAACAGAAAAAAAGGGGGGGAAGGGTGGGGGAGCGAGAGAAACACACACAGAGGCAGGGATGGACAGCCAGAGACCCGGAGAGACACGGATCGAGAAGAGACGGACAGAGTGAGAGACAGAGGGACACACAGAGAGATGCACAGGGAGAAGCAGGCACGGAAGATGAAAGAAACCAGAAGGGACATAGACACAGGAACGGAGGCAAAGGCAAAGGGAAAGAGCAGAGGAAGGGGCACAGGGAGAGAACACGCCAGAGAGACACAGCAAAAGAGACCGTGTGGATGCAGAGAGACAGAGAGAGAGAATACGGCACCACAGACGCCCCGCAATGAACCACACTGAGAGAGGGCGCAGAGAAAGAACGGGAGCCAGAGGCAGGGAGAGCTGGAAAACAGCGGCAGTGAGAGACAGCACGCAGTAGACCAAGCAGAGAAGGCTGAATGAGCCAACGAGGCAAGGCGGGAGACAGAAAGGAGAGACGGGGATGAAAGACAGACAGGCAGACAGAGGCGGAGGGAAGTTGGCGATGCACTGCGGACGGAGCCAGCAAAGCCAGAGAGTTGCCGAGGGAGGCCGAGTCCCCGGTGCTGCACTCCTCTTTCTTTTTTTCTCTCCGTCATGTACACACTCAGCTTTCTCTCCACCCTTCAGGCCGGAAGGCAGAGATGCCCGAGCCCTTCTCACTGTCCTCTGGATCCTGGCCGGCAGTGCCGGAAGCGGACAGGATGGACAGGTGGTCTCGGGCAGCGGCAGGGACTGAGTGAGCTCCTGACCACAAGGGCAGGTGAGAGCAGTGCTCCCCCTCTGCCACACACCTGTCACTGTCCCCTTCCACACACAAGGAAACACACGCTGGGGCCCTTGCACAAGTTCCTCAGTCTGCCAAGCACAGCCGCCCTAGTGAGGGCTCAGGAATCCAGGCATAAGGCGTTTCCTTCCTGCCCCCTTCCTGCCCACCTTCCCTGGTTGCCCTCACCCCGGTTCTTCCTTCTTTCCCAAGTCCCTCACCCACGTCCCATCCTACCCAGGCCCTTCAACCTCCTCCTGAAACGCGTTCTCCTGCGCTCACACTCAAGCATGGCTCTCTGTCTCACTCTCCCGTCTCTGCCTCCCTTGCTGTGCTTTACTCCAACTTTTCTACTGATCTCCATTTCTCTTTGTCTGTTCTTGGTTGCTCCCTCTCCTTCTGCATTTCTCTGTCGGGGTCCTCTCCAAGCCTCCCTCAGTCTCTCTGTCACTCTGCGCCCTCAGGCATAAATCGGGACTCCCTTTCCTCAAACGCTCCGTCTGGCCCTCATAGCCACCACGTGCCCCACCCGAGAGGGCTACAAGAACATGGCCGCGCAAGAGGTCCCAGAGGCTGTCCTGGAGTGGCTGGGGGCACAGGGGACGCCTCCATTCTTGTTTTCACCTGGAGTGCCTTTTTCCCCTCCTTCCTGTGATTGCCTCCTCCCCATCTCCACGTGGCTGTCCCCGGAGGTAGAAGCTAAGGCACAGCCTGCACCCTCCCCAGACAGGACGCACGGGCAAAGACTCCCTCAGAGGGAAAGGAGGCGGCCAGGGAAGAACGGAGAAGCTAAAATACAGATGCAGACTAAGAAAAGGAAGAAGGAAGAGGATGCAGTAGAACTCCGGGGTGAAGAAGAGGAAGGAAATGAAGGCCAGGCACAGAGACCTGCCGGGCAGGGCCAATGGGACCGTCCAGTGGAGGCGGGGCCCTCAGGAATTCCATTACAGAAAACTTGTAGGGTCGGACTCTGAGATCTTCCCTCTGCTTGCCGGTCTTCACCACAGAGCTCAGAGGAAGGTCTCCCTCTATCAGAAATCAGAGCCAAATACGTGCCCTCATACCTTGAGGCCTACGCTTGCCAGGATGGAGGGCACTTGGCCTTCGTTTGCCGTGGACTACCAAGGATCCCAGGGATCCATTGTTCCCAAACCTGCTAAGAAATCAAATCCATCTTTACTGCCCGCACATCTGTAAGCCCCGCTCCGGTCAGCAGACTCCCACCCTGCAGCCATCCCCATCCATCCCGTCCTGTGACAGCAAACACAGCCAAAGGGATCAAGCAGTGTCTTGCCTCCTCCCAGCACCCCACAGGAGTGATCAGCCACTCACGTCGGGACTGTTCACCCAGGGAAGGGCGCTGCTGCCCTCGGCTCCTGCCCACACCCTGGCTCACAAAGCAGCCACTTACGGAGCACCTTGTGGGTCCCACCCTGAAGCAGTCATTCACTGGCATGCAGAGAACTGTCACCCCACTGAACCCCCCAAGTCACATGTGTAGCAGCACACTCCCCAAGCCTACAGCCAAAGTCCCCCTGGAGGCTGATTGAGCCCAGGGGTCTGCACAAATCCCTGACACGCATCCTTGCTTCCGGGTCTTGTCAGCAACCCCCACGGCCCTGATACGCTCCCTTCAGGGAGAGCACCCCCACCCTGCGGCTCCACGCCCGCTTCTTCAGTCCTAGGTTGTGTCCACGTCACCTCACCAGACACAGCCATGGAAGCTTTCGGCCATAGCTAAGCTCCTGCTTCCCAGGCTGTCAGGACTTCCTCGGGGAGCTTGGGCGCCCTACGGCACGCCCGTGGTTAGTATGTGAATCATCTCTGTGACCCTGGGACCTGTTTCACGTGTCCTTTTGTGGAAATATGGAAGGACAGAGGGAGGGAGAACAAGGTGTAGCACAGACCTGCTCCTGCCCTGGTACTCAGAGGGCATTGGACCTAGGAGACTGTAGCCGGCTATGGGGGCTCCAGTTACCACAGTTTCTACTAGTGAGAGAACCAGTGGGCCAGCCACCCCTCCCTACCTGTAACTCATGCCTTGTCCTCTTCTAGGACCTCACCCCACTGCCTTCCTGCCCACGAGGCAGGTCAATCTATTCTTCCATCCACTCCCTAACCTAGCACCTGCAGCCCCAAGTCCAGGCTGATAGTGTTTGAGTCTAACTTTTCACCTCCTGGCGGGCGTGGGGGTCTTGTAGACCTCAGAGGGTCTGCCTCTTCTCTACCTCCAAGGGTGCTTCAAGGCCTAGTGCAGAAGAAATCCCAGGAAATGTTGGCTGCAGGAATAAATGGATGGATGTGAGTTTACGTGTCTGTTTCCTCACTTATTAATTCGCTCAACAAATACTTGGCATTTACACTGTGCCAGGGACCGAGGAGAGGTGTGTTAGGCAAATAGATTTGTCAGGTTTCCCTTCCCTGTGAAGCTTACGGGGCACACACTAAACACACAACATGTGATCAGACATGGTGATAGCGCTCAGCGGGGAAGAGGGCTACAATCCAGCCCAGGGGTTAGGGAGGACTGTCCAAGGCAGGGGAACCTTAGACGGCTGAGGGAGGTGGAGGGGGCTAGAATGGAGAGGAAGCCCTGACGTGGCTGGGAGGAGAGCCAGAGGAAGGGCACAGCGTGTGAAGGAGGAAGCCGGACCTCGGCAAGGCGGCAGAGGGGTTTCCCACTCAGACTGGCAGAGGGTTCCCCACTCGGGGCTGGCAGTGGGGTCTCCCTCATCCTGGGGCTCCGGCTCCCTCACGGAGCACTGAGGAGGCCTCGAGTCATCTTTGGGGAATTACTAACCTTCCAAGTGTGGCTATAAAGCTAAAGCTAGTGGGGGTGGGGCACTGTTTGCTGTACAACAAAATTATACACCTGAAAGAGTGTGGCTTTCTTCAAAGATGTCTCTCTGGGGGCTGAATTTTTCCTTGAGCCACTCATATTTTGGCAATAGCCTTCAAAGCTAGTTTTCAAACTCGGCTGGCAAAACACATCTCTACTGTATCCATCCCCAGTCTTACTAAAATCCACAAGTAGCCCCGGTATTATCCAACCCCTTTATTGCTAGGTTTAGCAGAGTTGGTGCTCAGTCAAACTTCAGGTGTTCTCCCAAATCAAATGCACCCCCAAAGCACAAAGAGTTGCCACTCTGTGGAGATTCCAAAAACTATGGTGGGTTTTGGTAAGGTGGAAGAATGACAGCTTGAAAATTGGGCAGACCTGACTTCAAATTCTGACTCTACCGCTGATTTGATGTGTGGCTTTAAGCAAGTTGCCCCCACCTTCCCCGTTCCTTGGTTTCCTTCTCTTCGAACAGGTGGCTCACACCCACTTCACAGGTTGAAGAGAGGATTAAAAGCTAAGTGTTTAGAATGGGCAGATGGGTGGCCTCAATACACACCAGTTTCCTCACTGGGACACAAGAGTTCCGTGTTATGCATTAGCGACTCTGTCATGCATTTGTCCGCACAAGCGTGGTTACTTAATGAACATCTATTTGAAAACAGAGGGCCTGGGATGTAGCTCAGTGGCACAAGTGCCTGCCTGGCAAGTGCAAGGTCCTGAGTTTGATTCCCGGTACCAAAAGAAAACAGAAAACTAAAATTATAGACCTGACTGCAACCCCTACCAATTTTGAAACATAATCCAAGCCCTCTGTTACTTTAGCCTAATTTTCTGGCCCTCCTCCAAGCCAGGCTCCAGCTCCCAATTCTGCAACTTAAAAGTTCTTAGGCCCCTCTTTTCAACCTCAGGGTATCAGAGGACATGAGGATTACTGGGAAAGTTACAATTCTGGTTCCCTGAAGAAAGCATCCTAGAGAAAACACATGTCCTGGAACTAGGACACTCATGTTCTTAACCAGCTAGAACAGGGATCTGTGAGCGAACTTCCGGGGTTAGTGAATATCCCCGGTGTAGCACAGTAGGGTAGCTATTTGCTTTCCTGGGAGAAGGTCTACACTGCAGCAAAACAGACATCTATGGGCCGAAAGTGACCTTAAAAGTGCGGTTTGGACCACAGGGAGATTTTTGAAGATTTGCATGAGTTGCCAAACTTTTGAAATTGGTGTTTTGTTTTGTTCTGTTTTGTTTTGTTTTTTGAGACAAGGTCTCGCTACACAGTTCAGGCTGGCCTTGAGCTCACTTTGTAGCCCAGGCTGGCCTTAAACTCACAACGATCCTCCTGCCTCAGCCTCCCGAGTGCTGGGATTACAGGCGTGCACCATCACGCCCGGCTAACTTTTAAACTGGGAGACTTCACATAAAAGTCTGGGTTTCTCGCTTCTAGGAAAACTAGAAAATCTAGTTTCTGTGTCTGGGCAGTCAGTGCCCACCCTGTGCTCCACACACTGTTCAGTCCACCAAGCTCATTACCATATCAGGTAGACAATCCTGAGCTACAGCTTTCATTTACTTTTTTTTTTTT
>NW_004955555.1:717970-736981 GCF_000276665.1 Chinchilla lanigera | reverse complement strand
GTGCCTGGTTCATTTGCTTCTTAAAATGAGCTGGTGATTCCTGGTACAGCAAAGGATTCCTGGTCAGCAGGCTTCTGAGGACAGCCAGCAGCCCCCCTGGGGTCCTGAGGCCTGTGTGGGTTAAGTTACTTGGGTTGAAGGGGTGGCAGCGTGGGGAGCTTCACAAATCCCCTGGTGCTCACTGATGGAGCTGCACCAAGCTGAGCAGAGTGAACACCAAGGGAAATGCCCAGGGCCCCTGCTTTCCAGAACTGAGTGGCTGGAGAACTCCAGTTTCAGTCTGTGAGCCTCACTGGGCTCCAAAGAGGGGCTTCACAAACCCTTATTGGTTCAGGGGACAGCTTCCTGCTGTATCGCAAGCCCCACTGAGGCTACACGTTTTGGACAGTAACTTCCTTCATCTTCACAAAACCTCGGAGTGGTAGATGCTATGAATCCCCGTCCTTCGACAGACGGGGAAACTGAGCCACGCCTGGGAGCTCGGAGCCACCTGCCTATCCTTCCTCTACCCTCTTCTCTCCTTAGCACAGCATTTAAGGTTGGCCCTACAATTATTCTCACTTTTAGATGAGGAAATGGAGATACCAACTTTCCCAACTCCCTTGCAGTTAGGACCTGACCCCAAAGTTGTGATCGGAACCAAGTTCTCCCTGTTTCTCTTCTACTGAGTCCTAACACTCATCTGAAGAAACACTCAGGGTCACTAACACCCAGAATCCCTGGTTTGTCTAAAAGCCACAGTATATTCAGAGGAAGAAGATACAACCAGTCAGACTCTATCTCTGGGGGACAAGGGTAGCAGAAGCTGTCAAGGGGAGGGCCGGGGGAAGGACGGCAGAGCAGGAACATCTGTAAGCAAACAGGATCCCTGGATATAGCAATAGGCAAAAATTGTGAGGCGTTGGCCCTTACCTCTTGAGCAGACCCAGCGAAGCTAATACATTCAGGCCACCAACCCGGTCCAGCTGAGAACCTGGAGAGAGAGAGAGAGAACGGAATCAGCATCCTGAGGAATTGGTCTCAGGTTCATGCAGCATGATGTACCTGTTGAGCAGAGGGACCCGCTTTCCTGTCTCACCATCGAGAGCTGCAAGTTGGTGAGCTGCAGAGGCAGGTGCCTGGAACTCAGGTCCTGCTGTCCCCTTGTTGCCTTCAGCGGTCATTTCTGGCCTCTGAGCCTCAGGGGCCCCTTTCTCACAATGGGCAAACTGGTGCCTGCCCTTGTTGAATATCTGTTTTCCCCATCACACAGGAAGCTCCTTAAAGGGCAGGAACTGTGTCTTGCAGCCTTAGCATTTGGCAGAGGGCCTGGCAAATTTGAGATGCTCTGTAAGTACATAATAGATGACTCAATAAATAGATGGGAGGATGAGTTAGTTAATTAGCAAACTGTGTATCTGAAAGGACCACTGGGACATTTGAAAGGGTTACTTATTATGAGGTGCCTATGTGCGGTGGGGAGATGGAAATAAAAGTCATGATGATGATATATATGGCACGCACATTTGTCCACTTATTTACTCATTTAGTTAGTTAAGAAATGGTAAGGTTTTTCTAAGCTGGCTCTAAACCAAGTGTAGGGTAGAGACATGGGCTACACAAGGTCCCATCCCTTGTCCACTGGGGGCTCACAAACAAGATAGGGAGACAGAATAAACAGTCAGTGCCAACACAATGCAGTAGGCAGAGCCTGCCAAGGAATCCTAGAGGTCAGGGATGATTTGGGGGGCAAGCAACACCCAAGTCAAATCTGGAAGACAAACTTTAGTCAGACAAAGACCCAGGAGGAATGAAAGTGTATGTGAGGCCTTTGCCTGCATAGGGTTCAATGACAGAGTCGGGGAAGGATGAGTCTTTGGAGATTATAAGTGCTGTATCCTGCCAGGTCCCAAGTGTCTGGACCAAGCAGCTGGAGCTTCATCAGAGATGGAGAGGGACATAACGCAGCTTGTCTTTGGAAAGGTCCCTCTGCATGTTGTGTAGAGACAGAGAGGACAGAGGGATAGGTAAGAGGTGGGACATCCATCTCAAAGAGTATTCACAGAGAGCTGGGTGTGGCGGCGCACCTCTGTAATCCCAGCACTCTGGAAGCTGAGGCAGGAGGATCTTTGCGAGTTCAAGGTCAGCCTGGGCTGCAAAGTGAGCTCAAGGCCAGCCTGAACTGCATAGCAAGACCCTGTTTCAAAAAGACAAAAGAAAACCCTCCAAAAGCAAAGAGTATTCACAGAATCTCACTACAGCCCTGAAGGAAAGAAGAGTGAGCGTTGGCCTGACCCCCACTTTAGAGATGCAGAGGCGTGACTCACCTAGGATCATGTACAGCTCCAAGAGGAGCAGAGATGCTTAGAGAGCTCAGTTCTGCAAGCCTCCTACTGAAACCTGGTTTCCTGCTTCTTGGACAGGCAGTTTTCTTGGAAAGGCTGCATGAGGCCACCTAAGAACCACCATTGCCTCTGCTTGCTATGGGCATTCAGGGAAGGAGCCACAGGCTGTCGGAGAGCTCCTGAAGGAGACAAAGTGCAGGGAGACCTTCCCACTGGACAGGTGCTAACGAGTGGACAGTGAGTGGAAGCTCAGAGAGGCAGAGCCCTGCGAGCAAGGTCACTGGGCCAGTAAGCCCAGCCCTGCCTGACCTCGGTGTGCCCCCGGGGGTGCACTCCCGAGGGGAGAGGGGACCCTGGACGTGGACTTCAGGGTCGGGTAGGCCAATTTTCTATCTAACCACAGACTTCCTGGTACAGACTGGGAGACTAGAGCCCAGGACCAGCCAAAGGCAGATGGAATTACAGGAAGCATCAGAGTTCAGGAGGAGAAAAGAGAAAGGGAGAAAGATGAACAGAGACAGAGAGAAGAGAGAAAAGAGATGGGAGGAAGAGACTGAAAGGAGGTACAGGCAGGCAGGGAAGACAGAAACGCCCGAACAGGATAAGGCAGGGGGAAAAGGAGCCGGGGTCCCCCAAGACTCCCACTCGCTGTCTCCCCCTGGGCCTCCATCCTCAGGGACAGAAGGGGATCAGGACCCTGGGGTCTGGGGCAAAGGAAGGGCTGGGGTTGCTCCCCCTCAGGGGCTGCTCCCCCACCCCCCGCCCCACCCCCGGCCCCAGAGCTAATCAGCGGCTGTCATCTCCACGGTGAGGTCTTGGTTAAGGAGATTTAGGGCCGGGATCAATAGGAAATTTAAAAATCGATGCAGCGCGCAGGGCAAAATCGATGGCGTTTAATCGCCTTGCCGATTCCCAGTCAAAACAATTAGCCGCGCTGAGTGTTGAACACGGTGGCGACACGGCATTAACCGTCAATATTGGTGTAAGTGATGGCGGGGCGGGCGGGGAATCCCCGGGTCTCAGAGGGCCCGGAAGCCAGACAGTGCCTTAAGGCTGGGGTCTTCCCCCCCGAGGCAGCACCCCACATTGGCGCTCCCCTCCAGCACGGCCCACACACGTCTCTCTGCCCTCTGTCACCGGCCGCCACAGGGCCCACGGACAGCACCACCCCGGCCGGCCTGCCTCTGACTCTCCCTGTCTCACCTGGGCCCCAGGCCCCCCAGTGCCCTTTGAGATGGGGAAGAAGACTCTTTGCTCAACTCCACAGCATCTCCAAGTAGAGGCAGCCTGGTGGGGCTGGCAGCTTTATTCTGCCAGTGCCTTGAAGCTGGGGTCTATTTAGAAGATGCCTTCTCCCCACTTGAGAAATGGGCACTCTGAGGAGGGCCAGAGAGGTTGGCCACTGGCTCAGTTACGGTCACAGGAAGAGGAGAAGCCAAGATTTGAACCCAAGCACCTGACGCCACAGCCTTGTCGCTTGCAGCTGCCCCACAGAAGGGGCGGATTCCCGCGTTCACAGAGGGAAGTAAGTTCAGGGTGAGGTCCTGGCCCTCAGCTCTCCTCCCATGCCTGTCCTGGTTTGTTGTGTCCTGGGGTTGGTCTGCCACCTGCCTGCCAAATGGTGAGCTACTTAGGATAAGGTGGAGCCTGGCTTCTCTGGGGGGCCCAGGATTGCCTAGCACAAGGTGTGGCCGCACACGGAAACTTGGGACAGGCCTGAGGGCGGTGCCAGCTGCCCCTACAAACACAGCCTGTCCACATACAGCCCCACTAAGGGACAGACGGACAGAGGCCAGCACGCGCACACACATTAGTAGAGCATCTTCAGTTCAGCAGCCTTAGTGAGAGCTGCCGGTGTTGCCTGGCACTGGCTATGTGCCAGGCACGGTCAGATGCTCTGCAGCTGAGGTCTCTCAGAATTCTTACCACTTCCGCTAAGTATCATCCCCATGCTAGTACTGAGGACCTGGAGGCTCAGAGAGGTAAAAGCACTTGCCTAAGGTCACACTGCCAAGAGGAGCAGCTCTGCCTGGTAGCAATCTGAGAAGCATAGGACAGACAGCAAACAAGATCTAATGACTGCAACCAAGAGGCTTAGGTGCAAGAAACCTGGAGCCTAGACAGAGGACCAGAAGTAGCCTGTACAGGGCCAGAAGGCTGCCAGTTCTAGGGCTCTGTGCGGGTAGGGCAGAGGCCCCTGTGGCCACCTGATCCCTGGCGCAGAAGAGCAGGAGGCAATGTGTGGACAGGGGAGGAGGGCCACGGGATGAGCGGGGGATTGATCTGACAAGGTCCTAATCAAATGGTCAATATTGCTGACCTGACTACTTAACCTATTGATAAGCTGGCAAGGATGGAGCAGGCAGCGAGTGGGCTGGGGAGAGCAGCAGCGAGAGGAATGGGGGAAGCTTGACGGGAGAGGGCTCGGGCATGCATCGCTCCTCGGTCGAAGGTGTTCTGTGCAAACAGCCCTGCCTCCCCTCTGCCCGGTCACGCACCTTCTGTCCGGGGGTCTCCTCTGCTCACGCAGCTTTCTCAGGAATCCCCAGAGCGTCCCTGGGTGAGGCTGAAAACTGCCCCCAAGCCCTGTGCCGTCCCCAGCTCCCCTCAAAAGTGTTTCATCTTTTCACACATGTGAGAGACTTTAAGTGTGAGCCTCAGTGTTTCTATCTGTTAAAGGGGATCATTACAACCAGGAAAGCTGAAAAACAACCCAGGTGTTGTATCACCGGCCAGAGCAGAAACTGGAACCAAGTTTGGATCATTCCGAGCACCGCATTTCTGTGAGTTCTTTGAGTGAACACTTAGGCAGGCTCCTGTTTGAGGAAAAAAAAACTATGTGGGTGGAGAGATATCAGGAAGTTAATGAGGTTTTTTTAAAAATTTTAATTAGATTATAATGGTAGGCTTTTCCTCCTCTCTTGGAATATATTTTTTCTGCAATGAAAATATGATGCATACCACACCATGTGTGCTTGCATTTCTAATTGCAAGAAGTAGGACTAAGCCGTGCGTGAGGATACATGACAGTAATCCCAGCACTTGGAAGGTTGGGCCTGGGCTACACAATAGTTCAAGGCCAGCCTGGACTATCCAGTAAGACCCTGTCTCAAAAAATAAACAAAAAAAGTGGGGCTAATGAACACTATGTCAGCTGGACTGTGACGAGGTGGTTCGGGGGCCCACAGTGACCCCCGCTTCTGTGCTCCCCTTGCCCTGCCAAGCTTATCTTGTGTCCCGCCTTTCCGTCCAAGCCCAGCACAGTTCAGTGTCCCGAGGCACGTGAATGCATTTGAAGTGTGATGCGTGGAGAAGAGTTTGCTTCTGTGGTTTCTGTCCTCAGTCCGTGGACAGCGAAGGAGCAAACCAGCTTCTCTCTCCTCCCCTCTTGAAAGACTGGCGAGGGGCGTACAGCCGTGAGGAACAGCTGAAGGAAACTGAGAACCAGCGGAAGGGAAGGGATTTTTCTGAGGCTACTCTGCTGGTTATGACAGAGCCTGGACCGGAAGCTGGGGCTCCCGACCCCTGGCTCACACCATCTGACTGCAAGGAGGGGAGAATCGTAACAGCAAGCATGCATGCGGTCTACTGAGACAGGGAACACTTCTGCAGGGCAGAAGCTGGCGGGGGCTACAATCTGGGTCCACTGGCCGCTTGCTCCGTGACTCCGGGCAAATCACTTTACCTCTCTGAGCCTGCCTGCTCAAACATAACATGAAGAGAATAACACACCGTCCTCAGAGTGCTTGTCTGAGGAGTCGACCAGGCTACGCTTATAAGGATCTCAGCCGAGGCCCTGCCACAAAGGAAGGGACAAGGCAATGACAGAAACATTATGATTGTCAGCCACAAGGGAAGGGAAAAGGTTTATTTTGGTAACCCGAGAAAATGAGCCCAAGAAGCAATGAAGACATTTGGCCAAATATATTTCCCTGCTTCCTCCCATAAGCGTTTCTGGAGTCTAATTCTAGGCCAGACCCTACTCCCGGCCCTGCAGTCCGGACACGAGCAATGGAAGTTCCCCCTGGGTTGATAAGGGGGATGGAGGGATGGCCGTGGCGGGGCCTTCGTCTCTCAGAAGGCTGCCTCAGTAGGCCTCAGGCTGTCCCTCGGGGATTCAGCTCAAAAGAGCCAAGGGTCCCCCCCCAGTCTGACCGATGTCACACACACTTCAGTTGTGTGTGTGTGTGTGTGTGCGTGTGTGTGCATGTGTGTGTGTGTGTGTGCATGTGTGTGTGTGTGTGTGTGTGTGTGCATAGCCGTGAGCTCTGCGCAGGTGGGTTATGTTCACGTTTGTGGATTTACAGCCCCGAGCACCACACTCCGGGCCCACTCCATGCTCGCTTTTCTTCCATCCACCCATTTTTTTTTTTTTTAATGAACAAAAAAGTTCAAAGCACCTAGCTCAAGGCCTCACACCCGGCAGGTACTCGATCAATAGCAGCTATTATTAGTGTCATCATAACACGTGCAGCCACTCCTCATCCCCACAGAAACCTTACTTTGCCGATGAGGAAACTCGAGCCACAAAAGCAGTGATGTGATTTACCCACGGCCACACAGCCTAGACCCAAAGGCGGCCGTACCCAGCCCGGCAGCCTGCGGTCCCTCCCTCCTTCCTGGCTGGGTGCAGGGACCAGCAGGGTGTGCAGGGCAGTAACCTCCAGGCAGTGCGCAGGTGTGGCACTGGGGTGAGGGACAAACTAGAGTGAGGGGAGTGCCGGGAATGAGCTGGGAGCAGAGGAGGGAAGCACACAGGCTCAGAATGACTCGGGCAGGACGTGGGCTAGTTTGCCAATGTCCCCCTTAGCACTGGGGGATGCAAGCCCCTTGCCTGGCCCAGCTGACATCCCCCAGCTTTGCACTGGGCAAGTGTGATGACAGAGCATCTGCCTCCAATTCACGTGACAAACATCCACTGAACACTTACTGTGTGCATTGTGCCAGGTACTGGGGACAGAGCTGTGAACAAGACAGTGTTTCTGCCCTCATGGCAGCAACCTTCGAGTGGAGGAAGAGATACAGTAGAGAAGAAAATATATGAAAGAGCCAAGAAGGAAAATAAAGTAGGTAGGGGTGGGTTACAATGTGATGTTATTATAAACCGAGTGATCAGGAAAGGCCTGTCGGAGAAGGTAGGTTTTGAGCTGCAGCCCACAGAAGTGGAGGTGAGCGCTTTCCTGGCAAAGGACACAACAAGTGGAAGGCCCTAAGGAAAGAATAAGATTTAAGGAACATGGCCGGGCATAGTGGCATACATCTGTAATCCCAGCACTTGGGAGGCTGAGGCGGGAGGATCGCCATGAGCTCATGTCCAGCCTAGATTCCATAGTGAGTTCAAGGCCAGCCTGAACTACATAGCAAAGGTTAAGGAATAGCAAGAAGGTGAGTGGCTTGAGCTTCTGGAATCAGGAAGTACGGTAAACGTTGAATAGGTGGACAGGCTCCAACTCACACACAGCTTGTTGGCCAAGAAAGATGTTCTATGTGCAGGGGAAGGATGACAGGCTCCCTCACTGTGGCAGATGAGGTTGTTCCCACCTTCAGAAACCAGGCTCCACCTTCACCCGTTCCCCCTATGTCCTGTGGGGCCTTCTGACCCAGCCCTTCTTCAAGAGCAAGCCCCCAAAAGCCTTCGGTAAATCTTTAGGGTTCCTGATAGAGCTTTGTCAGGGTCAATCTCCCCACACTAGGGAACAGGAGTCTGGCTCAGCAGTGTGCTCTGGCACTCAGCTCAGGTCTGGGCACAGGAGGCCTCGGGAATCTGTAGAGTGTCAGTAGCTGCTAAGGGGAACTGTAATCTCAGAGCCCAGCCTCAGTAACTCTCCATTGGAGGGCAAATTATAGTTTGTTCAACTCTTGCCAGTAGCCAAGAGATGGGGCCAATCCAGGCCTGTCTAGGGTTCCCAGATTGGACAGGCAGGGCAGGACCTCAGGAGTGGTGACTTACTCACTAGCTCTCTTCCCCTAGGCCCTCCCCACGCACCCCTCCTCTTCGTCTCGTTCCAAGGGATCCCTGCCTAGCTTAGCACCCAGCTCACATACCCTGTAACTTCCATGACTGCACAGGACACCCCAGTAAATTCTGAGCCTCACCGCCCCTCCCAGCCGTGTCAGGCCTCCTTTCCCCACTCCTGACACCCAGCAACCCTGGGCTTCACACCGCTTTGGGGACATTCTTTGTTTGATCACATCTCCAAACCTGCCTCTGCGTAAAAGCCCTCTGTCTCCTCGCTCCCCTGCAGCTCGCTCGCCTTCTCCAAGGCTTTTCCTCCAGACTCTCCCGCAGTGCTGCCCCAGTGCACTTTGTATACCTCCATTAGAACCTGGGCCTGGGCTGGAGCAACCCCATTTCCTCCCTACGGCTGTGTCCAGAAGAGTGTTCTAGAGGGGCAGATACGGCACAGCAGGCTAAGGGTGGAGACATCTGAGTCCTACATTATTTATGCCTGGGTAGCCTCGATGGGTTTTGGGAGCGAAATATGTGCACATTTAGAATTGGGGTGTGTGTGTGTGTGTGTGTGTAACACTCAGCTCAAATGTCACTTCCTCCAAGGTGTTACATCTGAACTGCCAGTCTAACATAGGCTTCAGCCAGGCAGTGGCACATGCCTATAATCCCAGCACTTGGAAGGCTGAGGCAGGAGGATCACTATGAGTTCAAGGCCAGCCTGGGCTACATAGCAAGACCTTACCTCAAAAAAACAAAAAATAAAAAATAAAAAAATAAACCAGACTCCTCCATGATCCCCCACACACAGCCTCTTATACCTTGTCTCCCCAGATGTTATCGGTTTTTATAGCTAACGATACACTACACCCGATCAGCGCTGGTCCTGCTGGCTCAGAGTTCTTAGAAATGGAGGTGCAAGTCGGCTTTGAAAACCACTTTCCCCAGCCTCTAACACAGAGCCAGGCTCACGTAAAGCCTGAGGTCCCAGACGATGAGAGAATTAATTACATAAAGATTTTCAAACCTGTGCATCTATACATTTTCATTTCACTTGCAGGAGACGAGACTAGGCTGGGGGACGTTTGTATGCTGTAACTCAGGGCGTGTCTCTTTCAGTCCCCTCATGCGGCTTCCCTGCGGGATCTCTGAAGGTGCCTGGTGTACACTCATGGGCATGTGGGCTTGGAAGCTGCCACATAGCTGTTTTTGTACATTTTCTGTTGAAAAAAAAATCTCCACATGAGGAGCACCCTGGTGTTTTGTATTTGTCTTGCCCTGTGATGTCTCCATACCTACGTGCCTGCATAGAAATCTGGGTTTTCATACCTGTGTAGATGTGCTTATCCTTGTTTCCAAATCTGGTGGGTCCATTTATGTATGTCTGTAGACACACACACAAATGTCCACGTGGGTCTGCAGGCTCTGGTACCAATGCATTTACTGAGAGAACCTCTGACCAAGGACAGGGGAACCTAGGTCTCACACGCATGTCTGTTGCATTTTAGAATCTGATATTTGCATGCATGTCTATGTCGGTGTTTGTGCATCTGTTCAGACTTATCTGGCCTCGCTGGTTAGGAGAGTGGTATGTGTGTGTGCTGTCCATATATGCGCGTGGCGGGGGTTGCCAAGGAGTGATACAGACATACGTATACCTGTATGTCTTTCTTCCCGTGGCTGCTACCGCCTTCCCAGTCTGGACAAGTACCTCTTCTCTATCTCTGTTTCTCATACCCACCCATGCTCATATGAGCTGTGCAGATAGGGAGGGGGCCGGGGTGTCAGCAAGCTCCTGTGTCACAAGGTTAATTTCTCCGCAGCCAGGCAGGCTGGGCCCTGAGGGGAGTGGTGGGGGAGGGGCTGGTCCCCACAGCCCCTCTGATAAATATGTATTTGGGGCTGCTATGCTCAAAGGTCATGGGGGGGAGAGGGAGGAGGAGGGCTGATCTGCACTGTGCTGGCCTGCTGGGTCCCAGCCGAGCTTAGCGTGGGTTATGTGACCCACTCCAGAGGGACAAGGAGATTCAAAGAGATTCCCTCCTCACCCTGCGCTGGCCCACCCCACCCACAGCCGTGCTCAGAGGGAGATGCTGTCGTGGACACACAAATATTCAAACTCTAGAGCAGCCAAGCACACAAGCCCTCACTCCCAGTATCCAGACAGAGGCTCCAACGCATGCACAAAGACAGCCTGGTGGGCCACCAGATGCACGGAGAGCTGAGAGCGCAAAGCCAAATCCGCCTTTCTCCCCTACCTCAACCTTCAAGCCAATGTCAATAGGTGTGTGTGTGTATGTATAAAAACACACCAGAGTGCACAGCACCTCACAATGAGAAATATACCTGTACACCAGAAGCACACACACACACAAAGGTGCACAGAAGCCAGTAAAAAGGGTTCCTGGGCACTTTATGGGTGGGTAACACATATGCACATATACACGGCATAACAAGTGTGCCAAAAACACAAAGTTCTACAGGCACAATTTGACAACTGCAGATAAATGCACAAACACACATGCACGTAAACACGCACACTCGCACTTACAAAGACCCCAAGACACCCATCTGAGGCAGGATGTGCGGGGAGAGCCGGGCCAGGGAACCCACCCTGCTGCAACCCAGCCCTGCTCTGGCCTTTCCCCACGGAGGTGAGAATGGCTGCCTGGTCTCCGGCCCGTGGCCCCCCAGCCAGCTTCAGCCAAAAGCGCCATCATTTGTCCAGCTCTGAGTCACATCAATTGTCGAGCCTCCCCTCCTCGCTGACCAGCCATCTCGACCATCGGCGGCCTCGGCCATTAGCTGGCTCCTGCCTTTGGCCTGCATTTGTTGAATCTCCCTTACCTGGAAGAGCCATCCAGATCAGTGGAGCCCTTTCGGGGTCTGCCTGACCCTTCTCTCAAGGAAGTCGGGCGTACGGTGTTGTGTGACCCTCGGCCCATGCCTCAGGGCAACCCCCCTCCTCGGCACACTGCTCAGGCTGTCATTCTTCAATGACCACCAGCCACAGTGGTTCTGGTGGATTTCCAGGATGTGTTTGAGTGTGTGTATGTGAGTCCGCTTGTAGGAACGTGTGTATGGGTGGTAGGATGGCTACAGCTCTGCTTTAAGTGAAAAGGAGCGTGTGTGTGTGTGTGTGTGTGTGTGTGTGTGTGTAAGAGAGAGAGAACAAGGGGTTTAGGATGTCAGCAGCTGTGCTTAAAGTCAAAGAGTGTGTGAGTGTTCTGTTGTGCACGCGGGGAGCGAGAGTGGCAAGAGCTGTGCTTCACACAGGTATGCACGCGTGTGCATGTCGCTGTATGTGTGTGCATGCTTTAATGCAAGAGTGAAGTGGTGCACAGGTCTGCGCTTGGTGTGGCGGGCCATGCGGGGCCGTCTCAGTCTTGGGCATGGGGGGACAGCACTGTAGAGGCGTCGGCCTCTCAGGCGGTTGTGAGCAAGTGGAGTGTGTCTCTCAGACTCTGTTGCTTATGTTTGTGAAAGTGACAGATGCTGCCTCCCTGGCCTCACTGCGGCGGATTAAGCCTGAATGCCACATGAGTCTGCACCCCGGGTGGGGGAGGGTCCTCAGCCTGCTCTTACACTGGCCTGTGTGGCCCGCATCCCTGTCCGTCATAGGATCCTGGGAATGCGGACTAAAGTACTTTCCTTATTGGTTTTTGTGAGAGGTACCAAGAGAAACGTCCGTGTGTGTGCTCACATGAGCACATACATGTACATACACTAGTCTGTGCTGTCCAAGGCACAGTGCTGTGTGTGTGTGCATGTGTGTGACTGAGTGCATGACAGCTACCTAGGCAGATCCAGTCCAAACGTCTCAAGCAGCATCTGAGCCTGCATAGATGAGGCCTTGCTGTATAAGGCCAGCCTCTGCTCTGAGGGCCAGGCCCCTGGCCTGGGTTGCTTCCTCCCCACATTTCTTGACCATCCTGATGCCCTCCCAGCATGCCCCTTCCTCAGTGCCTGGGCATCCTCAAAGACACATCCCGCAGTCTACACCCAAACTCGTTCCCCAGATTCCTAGTGATCCAGAAGCTCCCTTTGTGCTCACAAGTCAGGCACCCAAAATCTTTTCTGAAGTTGGGATCAGTTCCATTCCAGAGTCCAAGCCCAAGTCAGTGGGTGGTTGTTGCCTAACGATGGTTTTCAGGTAAGGAGAGGTCGTGCTACCTTCAACTGATCACATCCGGGAACTTAGTGTACTTCCTTCATTCAGTGACACGTGTCACAGCAGATCCCTACTGAATGCAAAGCCTTCGTATGTGAGGCCAACACCTCCAGCCTCTCTGAATGTGTCCAAGCTAGGAATGCTGCCTGCTCCAAGCAGCTCAGGAAATTGGGTGGGTAGGTAGATAGGTGGGTAGAGGAAGGGGCAGCTGCCTCCCAAAGCTATCACATGCGTCTGAAAAGGTGGCACAGGGCTCACTGGGAAGAGTTCGGCCCCATGAACATGAAGAGTTCTCCTCCGTGAACTCCTCCATAACCCTGTCTTTGAACAAGCCCACCTCCGAACCAGAACAGGCTCAGCCACGCTCCTTGGCAAGCTTTCCCTTCCCAACACGAAGAAGATCCAGGTCCCTGAAACCCTCACTGAGCTAGTGAGGCATCCATCCACTGGACAAGCCTTGGGAGACGAGTTTGTGGATGGACTTCTTAGAGGACAGGGAGGAAGTGGGGGAACAGTCAGAGCCAACGGGAGGAAATGGTGCTGGGACAGCTAAGGGGAGCAGGATAGACCTCTAAGGATGAAATTCAGCACCAGCATCTGAGAGACCTTGGTGCTAGCACCAGCTTCGGTGCTTATGGGCTGAGCAGATAATGTGAGTCTCAGAAGCCTCATCTGTAAAAGGGGCACCATCAGACTGCCGTAAGAGTTGGGAGTGTGTGAGGGGCATCACTGTCATCATCATTATTATTAGGTCAGGTGGTACTGGGCCCAAGGGGAAAAAGATAAGTGATATATTTTGCAGGAAGAATGGACCCCAGTGTGAGAAGATGCCACACCCACTGTCTTCTAACGATTCTCAACCCTTTGTACCCTGAAACCAGCTCAGGCCAGATAAGCAGACTCTTCCCTCGGCCCCATCAATGTCCAAGCAGCCCCTAGCATGACCATTTGCCCCCCATCCCTGATAGGTCACACCCTCACACACCATGATTAGGCACCAAGATACGATAAGCTCTACGCAGTGGGGTGCTCGGTTTGGACCCCTGCTTGGTCGTCACATTGGTGGGGCAGGACATGCTGTTCTATGAGCCTTCCGCAAGGCCAGGATGTGGAAGAACTAAATGGGAGGAGGCCAGGAGTGTCCACTGATGGACCCACTGGAAAAAAAATCTGTCTGGTGTGCCATCGAGAATGCATGGGCTAACAAACTCTATTATAAACAGGAGCACGCACAAATGCACACACACACACACACACATGCACACGCACACTCTGTGGCTGAGTTCCTTCTCTACCATGACCCACCACAGATATCTTCTGTTTTCCGCATAAAGACTGGTGGACAGCAGTGACGGCTACTAAGGGCCCCAAAGTAGTGCTGTAACCTGCCAAGGGATTCCAGAAACCTCAAGAAAACGAGGGTCTGGACCTCCCCAACTAGCGTGGCTGAGCCTCTCTCTGTCCAGCATCGCCTCTAAGTCAGGAAGTGGACATGGAATCCTGTCACTAGCACTGGAGACGCTGTCTATGGCCCTGCGTGACTTCCCTCCTTGCTGACCAGCCACTCTCTGACGAGCGACGTTTTGTTACCACAGAAGAGCCAGAGCAGGCTTGGTGGGCTGGCAGACTCTGGGCAGGGGAGGTCTTTTCTTGTTTTGTTTTCTTGAACCCTGCTTCAAGGTTGCTGTGCAAGCATGCTGTCTACCACCCCCCCACTCACCCACAAGCTTGGTGCACTCACACGTCCCTCAATACTCCACCCACAGCCGGCTGCACAAACCCGCACACCTTCTTTGCTCAGACATACACAGACCCCTAACAATAACAATAACAATAACAACAACAGTAATAGCTCCAAGCAGAAATGGCACTTTCACATAGGTGAGTTTCTTTAATATGCACTCTCGTGTACATATACTACACTCAGACCTAGTACCCACACACAGAGCTTCCGTTCCAGACATGCGGAACATAAGTGTCACATGTCCACTGCTGATGCCAGACTCGGCACAGACCTGCACACGCGTGGAGGCTTCCGTACAGAGTAAGGGGGCTCCTGGGAGTGCACACACAAGACAAGGGAGACACCAGTTCAGATATGTTCATAACACGCTCCTACATACGTATTACCTATGATGGGGACACCAGGTACCCCAGCTCCCCGCCACTGAAAATATATCATGATTCCACACCTTGGGCTCCTTATTTTGCCAACGTTCCCAAACCCTGCGCACAGTTAGTCCTTTCTAAACACCGCTTCCTACGCATGCAGGCCCTGTACACACGTACACGGCCGCCATGGTCTGAGTCTGTACACATCCGCCCCCCACTGCGCACTGACTCTACACCCTCCCCGCGTACCCTGGGGGTTGGGGAAACAAATTCACCTAAAAGACGGCAAAAGACTAAATGCTACTGAGTTAAGTGATTGAGTCTTCCTCTGAATCCGGGACATGCTCTCCAGTTCCCCAGACCCTAGGATGGAGGAAGAGAGTGGGGAGTGGTCCTCAAGCCACAGCCTTTCTCTTGGGTTCTTCTACCTGGGACTCAAAGCTCTAAGGACCCGCTCAGATGGACAGCACCCCCCAATTTCCTCTCCTTTCCCCTTCCCACTCGCCATTTGTGTTTTCTTCTCTGTCCACACCCTTCTCTCTTAGTGGGGCTGAGTCCACAGCCATGAGCCCTCACTTAAGACCTTCCCCTCCCCCTCTCACACCCCAGCGAGCATCCATCAGGACTTCTCTAGAGACCAGAAAGAAATAGGGGTAGCGCTAAGGGCCCCAGCCTGGAGAGGGATAGAAATGCTTGGGGCTTGGGGACCGAGCTTAGGTGAGGGCCGGGTGAGAAGTTAGAGGGTCCTTGCCTTCACACAGAGCCCCTCGCCCCGGCACCCTGTCCAGTGCTGATGCTGCAAAAGTGATGAATAAATGAAACTGAGGGAGGGGCAGGGGGCTGGAGGGCAGGAGGGCAGCAGAAACGAGTGGCAGGCAGGAAAGAATAAAAGAAACGGGGGAAGGGGGAGGGAAAAAAGAGGAAAAGAAAGGAAGGCAACGGAGAGAAGGGAGACCGAGAAAAAAGAAGAAGAAAAACTGAGAGGCGGAGGGAAAGGCGTTCGGGGAGAAGAGGAGCAGCGGAACTGGAAAACAGAGACAGAGCCGATAAAGAAGATAGGAACAGGGAGGCGAGGAAGGACACGAGAAGGGGCAGGGAACAGAAGGCAGCGAAGAGGCGCAAGGAAGCAGCCAAAGGGGCTCCTCAAGTTACAGACTTGGCCCAGAGAGCTGAGGGGGGCACCGTAGCTCCCCGACCTCACTCCGGGGCCCTGGAGCTCCGCTTTCCGCCTCTCTTCCTGCCTCAGCCGTCCCCGCCTCCCCTGCCCCATCCCAACTGGTTCCGCTCCCCGTTTCCCATTCTGCCCGCTGTCCAAGGCGCCCCTCTCCCCTCTCTCAGCCCTCAAGCCCGCCCCCAGCCCTTTCTTCTTCCCGGTGCCCTCTTACCTCTCCCCCCCATGCACCCTGCTTGCTTCGGAGCTTCAGAGAGCATCACCAACCGATATCCTCACCACCATCACACTAAACCGGCCCCCACACCCCAGGAAGGGAGGGGGAAGCAGGCAGCACTGCCACCAGCCCTGACCTCCCTTCATTTCCTCCACAGTCGCCCCTTCCTCAAACGCAGGATCAAAATGGGGGTCCCACCCAGCCCAGAGAGCCTCCCCGAAGCACCGCAGCCAGCCGGGAGCAGATGCCACTTCGCCTCTCTTCTCTGATTTCGCTCCTTTTTGTGCGCGGTGGCGCCAGCAGCGATGTCTTTTATTTTCATCATCTTTTTTATTGGTATTATGGGTTTTTTTTCTTTTTCTCTTCTTTATTTTTTTGGCCCGGGGGGCGGCAGCGGCGAAGCGCCCACCGCCCGTCTCGTTGGCCAGCTCCGGGCCGGCTCGGCTCTTTCTCTAGTCTGCGCTCCTCTGCCTCCCTCCTTTCTCTGCTCTGCCTCGGCTCCCGCTCCTCCGAGCTCCCAGTCCGTGCTCGGCCGCTCGGCCGCCGCGCTCCCTGCGTCCCCTCCGCGCCTCTCCTTCCCCGTCCTTCTGGCCCCTTTCCGCGTTCTCCTTCCTCCTCCTCTCCTTCCCCATTTCCCCCGTCCCTACCCCCCCATCTCTCTGTGGTTCCCTCGCTGCCACCAAGCAGGCCGACTCCCCCACCCGCAGCTCCCAAATAATAAAAATACCCAGCCAGGGGCAAAGCTCCGGCCCGGGCCCGGGAAGGAGGCGAGAGGGCCGGGGCCGCAGGAGCGGCGGCAGCGAGCGCGGTGCGGAGCGAGCGGCGCCCGCCCGGCTCCCGCCCGGAGAGCTCTCTGCAATAGGCCGAGCCGGCTGCATTAAGCTTCTTGCAATCAATAAAGCGCGGGTCAGATTATGCAAAGCGCAGATATTAATATGCAAAGTTTTAAAGATTTTTAAATGGAAGGGCGAGCGCGGCGCGGGCGGGCGGGCAGGGGCTGCGAGGGGAGAGGGAGGAAGGGAGGGCGGGCGGGCAGGCGCGCAGGCGAGCTGGGGAGAGGAGGAGGCTGCCCGCCGCCCGCTCGACTGCGCCGCGCCGCCTTGCCTTACCGCTGCTCCCATCGGTAGGCGCCGCTGTCTTCGCCATGCGCGTCAGCTGCACGGCTCCGAGGGGATGGCCGAGGAGGAGCCGCCGCCGCCAACGCTACCCCCGCTCCCGCTCCCGCTCCCGCGCCCGCTCGCTGCCTGCTGCTGGCGCTGCTCTGGCCGCTGCTCCTCGCCCGAGCTGCCGGCGCGAGCCCAGGCGCGCGCCATCCCCGGCTCCCACCTTGTCCCCATGGCAACCCCGGGCCCAAGGATGCTCAGAGAGAGCGCGAGCGAGGGGGGAGGGAGAGGGAGAGGGCGGGGAGCGCAGGGGACACGGAGGCAGGGAGCGGCCGGAGACCCACAGAGACACGGAGATACGCAGAGACAGAGACGCAGAGATACTCAGAGACACACAGAGACACAGAGACGGAGAGAGACGCTAAAGAGAGACAGAGGCAGAGAGAGAGGTGGGGAGCAGAGGAGGGACACGGAAACGAGGAGAAGCCCCGAGACCCGCAGAGATACGAGAGCCACAGAGACGCACAGAGCCAGAGAGACAGCGGGGGAAGGGACAGAGGCAGGAAGCAGAGGGAGGCGGAAAGACGGGAGGAACCCCGAGCTCCAGAGACTCGCAGAGATACTCAGAGATAGCCAGAGATGGAGAGATAGTCAGTGGCGGAGACAGAGAGATACACAGAGACACAAGGAAAAAAAGACTCGGGAGGGAAAGACAGGAAGAGGTGGAGGGCAGAGGGGGGCTCAGAGGCAAGGAGGCCCTCAAGCCAGAGACTCCAAGAGACACCCAGAGACAAAGACGAAAAAGAGATGGGGGAACAGGGCGCGCAGGGGCAGAGAGACGTCCAGGGACCCGCAGAGACACACAGGCGCGGGGCAGAGCGGGCGAGTGGGGCAGACGGGCACACAGCCTCGCAGAGAGGTGCCGAGAGCCAGAGACACCCAGAGACAAAGAGATAAAAAGAGGTCTCTGGAGAGAGATACGGAGGCCGAAAGACACACAGAGACCAGGAGCTGCAGAGCAGATAGGTAGGTAGATAGGCAGACAGAGATGCAGAGACGCACGGAGACAGAGATCCGCACAGACAAAAGAGATAGAGGCGCGCAGAGATGAGAGATAGACAAGCCAGAGTCGGACACAGCGGGTGAGAGTGAGAGAGAAAGGCAGAGAGAGAGAGAGATAAAGTAGCAAGACGGAGTTGGAGAGATACAGCGATAGGAAGACACAGAGACAGGCAGAGATAAGAGATAGACCTGTGCAAGCAGAGAGATATGAAAAGCCTTGAAAGCAAGAGATGTGCAGTGCCAGAAAGACACTGATGGAAACCGAGAGACACAGAGACAGAGCAGTGGAGGGGAGAAAGAGAAAGAGAGAGAGCGAGAGAGAGGGAGAGAATCACTGAGTAGACAGAAATATGCATATTCTAAGACAGACCTGAGAGATAAAATGAAATGTTCAAAGAGATGAGACCGAGACATTGAAAAAATAATAATGTGAAGAGGCGATGAGAGACAGAGACCAAAGACAGAGATAATCATCCTGAGGCAGAGAAACACAGAGACACACATGGACAGAGACTGCATGAAAGAGACAGGCAAGGAGGAACCCAAGGAGACTCAAAGCCATATGGGGCTATGGTGTGGGCCACACAGGGAGATACAGGACAGAGGCAGGAAGACACAAATCTACGTAGACAATGACCAGGGGAAGGGGTCAGGAGACACAGCCCAGGTAAAGCAGCAAGGGGCAGGTTAGGGTAAGAGCAGACCCCAGGTGAGGACAAGAGGGTCTAGGCACACCACGAGATCAGGGCAATTGGGAGAGGGAACAGCAGGGGAGGGGAGGGAAGGGAAGGGAAGGGATGGGGAGGGATGAAGAAAGGAAGGGAATGGATGGGAAGGGATGGGAAGGGATGGGAAGGGAAGGGATGGGAAGGGAAGGGATGGGAAGGGGTGGGAAGGGAAG
>NW_004955555.1:713392-716799 GCF_000276665.1 Chinchilla lanigera | reverse complement strand
GGAGGGGGGGAGGACAGGAAGATCGCTGACTGATCTCAGCTTGGCGCCTGAAGCCGCCCTTTGCTCTGTTACCGGTGCAGCTGCCCCGCGCGTACCGCCTGGGCACAGGGGACTCTTGCGCCGTGTGTGAGAGAAACGCGAGAATCACCAACTGCCCACATGTACAGGGAAGGCTCCCGGGACCTACACCACAAGTGCGTAACAGAAATAAATACAGGAAACACCTGCCCCGCGGGCGTACAAAGCGAGTACCTGGGACCTACGCCGCGTGTGTGTAAGAGACACACAAGCGCTGGACCTACTACTCCCTGTGCAGCGCAGCCCCTGGGACCCACCCTGTGTGCACAACACAAATGAATGCACGAAACGCGCCCCCTGTGCATGTAAAGTAGGCTCAGGGGCTCCATGCGCCCAGCCCATGATGGCTATATAGGCACCGAGAGCCCCTGTGTACGGTGAGCTCCGCAGGGTGTACACAACCCAGTACAGAAGTTCTCGCCCAACCTGTGTGCAAGCTTGGCACAGGGAGCCACCAGGGCACGAACACGAGGCACACAGCACCACCCAACAGCCACACAGCAAGCAGCTTCCTCGGACCCACCCTGTGCCCATCACAGATTCAGGAAGCACCTTCCCCCTGTGCCTAGAAAACAGACGCTCTAACGTCACAGAACCACCCGGCATAAACATAAGTAGACGCCCACAAGCAGGTTCTGGGGACCTACAGGGTGTATGTAACACAACTAGACATAAGAAATACCCATCCAAGGCGCTGGGGATTTAGCTCAGCGGCACAGCTCCTGCCTGGCAAGCGCAAGGTCGTGAGTTCGATTCCCGGTACTGGGAAAAAATTTTTAAAAGAAAGAAAGAAAGAAATACCCAGCCAGTCATAATAGTGGACACCTGTAATCCCAGCATTCTGGGAGGCTGAGACAGGAGGAACCCAACTTTGAATCTAGCCTGAGCAACTTAGAGACTTAATGAGATCTTGTTTAAAAAAAAAAAAAAATTAAAAAGAGCTGAGGATGTAACTCAGTCCTGAGGTCTGATTCCCAGTACTGAAAAAAAAAAAAAAAAAGAGAGAGAGAGAGAGAGACCACACTTGTATACAAAGCTATGGGGACTCAAAAAGGGTGTATGTGATGAGAACACATGAATTACTCTTTGGAAGGAGCAGCAAGGAACAATGGGCCCTGCAACGGATACACCTCAGACTCCTGAGCCCCCAGTCTGTCCTGGACAGTTAGATCCAAGAGACGCTACAGTCAGAGGAGCTGTGCACTTGCTGGAAGGGAAGCACCAAGACAAACAAGGCCAAGGATGTCCTGTTCCCTGCCTCACTCCCAGCATCTAGAAGGATGGGAAACATGGGGGGTTCAACTTTCTAACAGCCACCAAGTACATAATGGTAATTACGTACAAAAATACAAGTACACAGTAAGCACATAAATATCAGTGTTAGGGACCTAAAAGAGTTGATTTGAGCAGGATGTGGCACACACACCTGTAATCCCAGCACTTGGGAAGCTGAGGCAGGAGGATCATAAGCTCAAGTTTCAGGCAAGCCTGGGTAACTGAGTGAGACCCTCTCTAAAAAACAAAAGGGGATGGGGATGTAGCTTATCAGTACAGCATCCCTGGGTTCAATTTACAGTATAGGAAAAAAGGAAAGAAGAAGACAGAGACCAGGAAGAGAGGGAGGTCCTGAAGACAGGAGCAGATGGGACGGTGGGGGGACGGAGACAGGAAAGGAATGACTGGGAGAGAAAGGAGAGGATACCGTGAAAAGGAGGAATGGAGGTGAGTGGAGGCTGACAGAATGGTGAGAACAACCCAGGTGTGGTGACACAAGCCTATAATCCCAGTACTTGGGAAGCTGAGGCAGGAGGATCGCCATGAGTTTAAGGCCAGCTTGGGCCACTTACAAGGCCCTGTCTCAAAAAATGAACAGAAGGAAGAAAGGAAAGAAGGGAGGAAGGAAAAGAGGGAGAAAAGAAGGAAGGGAGGGAGGAGAGAAGGGAGGGGGAAAGAAGGCAGGAAGGGAGGGAGGGAAGGAGGGAGAAGAGGAGGAGAGGAGGGTGAGGGCATCAAGAAGAGGGAAGGAGGGGCTGGGGATTTAGCTCATCGGCACAGCGCCTGCCTGGCAAGTGGAAGGTCGTGAGTTCAATTTCCGGTACAAAAAAAAAAAAAAAAAAAAAAAAAAAAAAGAAGAGGGAAGGGGTCTGGGAAGAGGTGAGAGGAGACAGGAAAAAGAAGGAGGGGGCCAAGGGAAAGAAAGAACATACAAAGGCCCTGCAGTATGAAATGCAGACTCCTCCAAGGGCCTCCCATGGGAAGGTGTTTGAGTCGGAGGAGGAAGCGGGTAACGGGAAGCGAAAGAGAGAAAGGAAGACAGACGATAACCTGGCTCCCGGGAAGGGGTAGCCAGCTGCCGTCTTCATCCTACAAGGGGCGCAGAGAGAGGCCCTGAGACACAAAGAAAGATGCCCAGAGCCAGGGGGAGGGTCCCAGAAGACAGAACTCCAAAGGCTGGAAGGGGGCTGCAGTGGGACACAGGGCGGGGCTGAGGCCGCGAGTGGAGAGCTGAAGACAAGGGAAGGGAAGCAGGTGAGCGGGCGAGGGGGCCGGAGCCTGCTGAGTGGACACGGCAGGGCGAGCAGCGGAGCAGCTGGAGTTTAGCACAAAGGCCGCTGGCACCCTGCACGTGGGCCTTCCCAAACCCTCCTAGTCTTGCTGTCGCAGGACATTAGGTTCAGTTCTACTTAACAAACACGTCCCGAGCACCACTGTGTGGAGCACACCATGCTGGGAGCTCAAGACACACACGGAAACAAGATACAACTCTGCCCCCACTGAGATCCTCACCTGGGCAGGAAACAACAGTAAATACATAGCTGCTGACACACGCGGCCACAGAGGCGAACTTCCAAATCTATACGAAAGAAGCGAGACACAGACTCCTTCCCACAGAATTCCATTTGTATGAAATTCAAGACAGAGTAACACTGCTGCAACCAAAAAGCAGTTCAGGGGTTGAAAGGGGCTAAGGGAGAGAGAGCAACAGCAAACGGACAGAAAGAAATGAGGGGGTTAATGAAAATGTTTGAATCGTGGTTGGGGCCGGGGATGCAGCTCAGTGGCACAGAGCCTGCCCAGCAAGCATGAGGTTGTGAGTTTGATTCCTGATACCCAAAAAAAAACACACCCTGTCTGAATCGTGGTTGTGCCAGTGGTTACATGATTCTCTCTATACATAAACTCATCAAACTATACATTTAAAATTGGTAGATATAGCCGGGCGTGGTGGCTCATGCCTGTAATCCCCAGCCCTTGGAAGGCTGAGGCAGGAGGATTGTTTCGAGTTTGAGGCCAGCCTGGGCTACAGAGTGAGCTCAAGGCCAGCCTGA
>NW_004955555.1:705166-713007 GCF_000276665.1 Chinchilla lanigera | reverse complement strand
GCAGGAGGATGGTTGCAAGTTTGAGACCAGCCTGGGCTATAAAATGAGCTCAAGGCCAGCCTGAACTGCATAGTGAGACCCTGTCTCAAAAAGAAAAAAAAAAAAAAAATACAGAATATGACAAGAAATCAGAACATTAAGGTCCGAAATTCAAATCCATGGCTCTTGTCAGTAGCATGTTGTATAGAACCCACCCTCATCTTCTAAGGCCCAGTAGAGAGAAACTACAAAATGGTGCTGGGATTTTGTAATCTACCCTCTGTCCATTCCATAGAAAGGGTCTCCTTCACCAAGCCTTCGCAGAATTTCTTCCCCAGTCCCTGCACTTGGAGATGCCTGACCCGCACTAGGAAACATCCTTTGCTATGGACCAAACCCTTAATCCCTGCCCGCATCTTATCTCCAGGGTTGCAGGCCCCAGTGAATCCATCCTCCCTGGATTCCACGAGGCCGCTGCCCCCTGGTGGCTGAAGCGATGCATTGCTGAGGACGAAGGGACAGCTCCGAGGCAAGACCTGGTCTCCGCCCTTCCTAGACACAGCCTACCTAGGCCAATCACAGCGCTGGCCCTGCTCCCCAGCAGAATAGTCCTTGCCACATTAACAAGCGCTTTTCAGTCTTACCCACCTCTCCTCTGCAGCACTTGGCCACAACCATCTTTGAAAAAGCCTCTTAGCATCTAAGAAACTTTATTTTCATGGTTCTGCTGTCTGGGTTGTTCCCACAGGGTGAATCACCCCTCCCCAAAACTTCTTTCTCTAGTCTTGTCACCTACATTTGTCTCCAGTTTAACCCTCTGTCCTAAGATGCAGCATGAGATATCAACCCACCTCTGGAGGTCCCCAAAACTCTTCAAAAGTCATTCAATCTAGCCGGGCGTGGCGGCGCACAACTGTAATCCTAGCACTCAGGAGGCTGAGGCAGGAAGATTGTTGGGAATTTGAGACCAGCCTGGGCTACAAAGTGAGCTCAAGGCCAGCTTGAACTGCATAGCAAGACCTTGTCTCAAAAAGACACACACACACACACACACACACACACACACACAAACACACACACACAAATCGTTCAATCTGAGCATGTCACCTTCCCCAGCCCCACATGTGGCTGCTCTCTCCCAATGGTGACACCTCCATCCAATCAGACATGGAAGTTGTAAGTGGTCCACATTCTACACCTGTTCCTCTTTCTCACACTCACGTCCCCTGAAGCTTGAAATCCCATCCAACTCATCTGTGCCCTTAATATTAAAATAAACTTCACGACAGAGCAATTTCAATAGGCTTTTTCTTATAAAACAGTCATTTCATAGACTTCGGCCTCACAGTTCTCACTTCGTTCTCTTCTGTCCTCTGCTCCAGTGCCCTAGTTCAAGACTCCCCCCGCTCCTGCCTAAGCCCTCCAGCTGCCGCCATCCGGCCTCCCAGCTTCCAGAGCCGCGCTGTTCAGTCCGTTCTCCGCGCTGGACACTGACTAATCTTTCCACAACATGAAGCTGATTAAATCACTTCCCTACTTCAAACTTGCTTCAGGGGTTCCTGTTACTGGTAGGACAAAAGCCAAACTCCTGAGCCCGCTTTTGAGACCCTTCACAATATCTAGCTCTTTCTTCCTGCCCAGTGATGGCCCGCTATGCACTTTATACTCCAGCCATACCAGACCACTTCCTCTTCTTTCAGTCTGTCGCCTCTTCCCTCCTGGCCTTTGCACATGCAGTTCCCTATAACTGGAACAGCCCTTCGCACTGTTCTCCTCCCGGCTAATGAATGATCAACTCCAAAAACTAGCTCATGTCTCATATGCTATTGTGAATCTCTGACTGACACATTCACCTATTCAGGACATAGTCTGAGAACTTATTTGTGTACAAATGCTATAAAGGGCAGCAGGACACAAAGGGGAATGCCACGGTGGGCTCATAGTCCAGCAAGAGAGACAAATGCATATAAAGATCATAGTAACACAATCTGCCAGGATACAAAACTACTCAGGAAGAAATTTCCTGAGTCTTCAAAGGAAAATAGTCTCCCTAAAGTGGGAAAGGGGCATTAAAATCTAAAGAACACAGCATGAACAGAAGCATGCGTGTACAGAAGAGTGGGCTATGCACGGGCTATGTGCAGGCAGGTAATTGGGGTTGCTAAAGCCTAAACCGCCGGGCATGGTGGTGCACGCCTGTAATCCCAGCACTTGGAAGGCTGAGGCAGGACTCACAACTTCGTTGTGAGTTTGAGACCAGCCTGGGCTACAAAGTGAGCTCAAGGCCAGCCTGAACTGCATAGCGAGACCTTGTCTCAAAGAGACAAAAACAAATAAAGCCTAAACCATGACAGAAAGATGCTGCTGGGAAGACTGTGTGGGTCAACTTGGAGGCCATGGGGAGCCACTAGAGGATTTTGACCTAGGGAATCTGCATTTTTTAGAAGATACATTTGAGAGGACAAAAGTGGAGGCGAGAAAAATCAGGAAGCTGCTGCATAGCTTAGGCAATGGCTGATATGGATGGTGAAGGCCGGTTTTATGCCCTTGATATCAAGGACGTGGAGAGACTAGAGGTAAGCTAAATCCTCAGGGCTTCCATTTGCATATGAGGATGGGGGAGAGGCCTGTGTCAAAGACGATGGCGACATTCCTCACAGGGATGCCTAGGTGGATGGAGACGCCATGACTGAGACGGGAGAACACAGGAGGAGGTACAGAACTACTCGACTAAATTTTTCTTCGAAACTCTTCTTCTGAAGTGTCTATGGGAGATATCTTAGACCCAGCAAAGAGCTATATTGCTTCTGCAGTGTGTATTAGAATACATTCAGGGGCAGAATATCTTGGGAAAAAGTCTGGGCTAAAGATCTGGGCATCATCAGCACATAGCTGATAGCTCAAATCATGAGTGTCACGGATGTCTCTCGGAAGGAATAAATAGAATGTGAAGGACATGGGGCAAGGAAGGAGCCCAAAGAAAGAACCACGTCTCAAAGGTGGACAGGGGAAAAGGAACCCCTAAACGAACCAGAGAAGAAGGTGTCAGAGAGGAAGGCAGAGCTCCGTGAGCATGCGCCGTAGGGACGTTGTAGGTAGAAGCCCCCAGTGACCTCCACCTGCCAGTACTCATGCCCTTGTGTGACTCCTTCCACCAGAATGTGAGTGTGGGCTGCACCCAAAGACTCGCTTCTTTTTGTTGTTGTTGTTGTTTTAAGACAGGGTCTCGCTATGCAGTTCAGGCTGGCCTTGAGCTCACTTTGTAGCCCAGGCTGGCCTCAAACTCACAACGATCCTCCTGCCTCAGCCTCCCAAGTGCTGGGATTACAGGTGTGTGCCACCATGCTCGGCTGAGACTCGCTTCTAATGAGCAGAATGAGGCAGACATGGTGAGATGTCATTTCTGAGATTAGTTTATTAAAAGACTATGGGGGCGGACACCTATGAGTATAACTCTGGGGTAGAACACTTGCCTCGTATGTACAAGGCCCTGAGTTTGATTCCCAGGACACACAGCCACACACACACATATAGGTGTGTGCTTTGCCACTCCCACTTTTGGTTAGCTCCCTCACCCTGGGGGAAATTACACTGACCTAGTACCCAACAACTCAAGCCTTCAGAAGAGACCACAGCCCCTCAGCTCAGCAGCTCCTGGATTCCTGAGCCGTACATAGGTGTTTGTTGTTATGAGATGCTAAGTTGGGTTGATTCCTTATGCAAAAGCAATGGAAGGAAAGATTTCCAAGAGAGAAATACTGGTGAGGAGAGTTAAAAATTGCACATGAAGACTCAGAAATGTCCTCATATTTGGCCAAAAATATATCTTTCTTTTTTGACAAAAAAAAAAAAATTCTCACTGTAAATAGCTTCAGTGAGAAGATACTCAAATCGGTGGTGAAGTCCGGCACTGAGGAAAGCTCTGCTGTCATGGACGTTCATCGTTTCTCCCTCCCCATCGTCTGAAACAGCGTCCTGACTTTTCTCTGAGTAACCACCATGGCCTACCAAATACATTTCCATGAGACTGTCCATCAAGGAGCCTCGCTGTCCATAGGCCAAGGGAAAGCCACGTGACTCGGGTTGCACCAATCAGAAGCTCTCCCTGGAACTTGAATCATGAGCTAACCTGACAGGAAGCCCAAACATGGTTGGAGCTCATTTGTGCTGCAGCCAGGCCCCTAAGGAAACTGCCATTCCTTCCCGCTACCTCGATCCCCACTACTACCCATTTCTAGTCTTTTCTAAAGCCTAGTTCTTCATTCTCTCCCTCTGTTATGGGGGCCGCCCTCATTTCCTTCTAATAGATTCTTTTTTTATTTAATTTACCAAGAGTCAATCTCCGTTGCTGGCAGCCAAAAACTCCTAACTCATACATATTCTTTCAAGAATTTGGGATGAGTTGAAGAGGATAACAAAGGACAAGCACTAGAGAAGCACAGAATAGAAGAAAGTAGAGTTGTCTTGTTTTGAATTGAGGCCTTTACATGAAGCTACATCTCTAGCCCTTTAAAAAAAATTTTTTTTAAAGACAGGGTCCCACTGAGTTGCCCGGGCTGGGTTTGAACTTGCCATCCTCCTGCCTCAGCTTCCCAGAGTGCTGGGATACAGGCACGCATCACTGTACCTAGCATGAGTTAGTTGTTAAGGTTGTACAAACTTGGATATGTTTATTGGTTGACCAAGGGAAGAGGTGATGGAAGGATGCGGAAACAGACAGGCAAAGGCTGATAGAACAATATTCTGAGGAGTCATGATGAGATGGGTAACGCACTGGTAGAAGGGCAAAAATGGAGGATATATGCAGGTTTAAATAAGCAGCTGAAACCAGGCATGGTGGTGCACGCCTGTAATCCCAGCACTCGGGAGGCTGAGGCAGGAGGATTGTCGCGAGTTCGAGGCCAGTTTGGGCTACAAAGTGAGCTCAAGGCCAGCCTGAACTGCATAGCGAGACCCTATCTCAAAAAGACAATCAATCAATAAAGAAAGAAAGAATAAAAGAAGTAGCTGAAGGCGATCTTATTTGAGATTGAAAGGAAAGGGCTGGGGGAGTCTCAAGGGAGGGAAGTCACTGAGGGGGAGTCAGGAGTCAACCAAGAATTTGGAGTGTCCCATGTGTGCCACTTTGCCATCATCCTTCTCTGAGCCATGCTCAGCCCTCTGGACCAAAGTTGAGCAGTGCTGATAGATGCAGGATAAGGTTAGGGTACAAGGAAGTGGACAGCGGGTGCTGGTCATTTTCTATTCACCCTCCAGGCGCACCCTCCACCCTCGCCACCCATAAAGATGGCATCATCTGTGTGGGCCCTCTTTGCCCTCTAACTTCTAATTAAGTTCTCCCTAAGCAAAGCACAGCAGTGCATTGCAGAGTGGGGGAAGAAAGCATTCTGGGTATTTGCTCTGCTCCCAGCTCTATCCCAGTATTTGGGCTCTGGCACTGGAGGTACACTGCCCCCCACCACTCCAGCTCCTCTCGGCTATGTTCCATGGCCTTCACAGGGCTCGCGTGATGCCCTTTCTTTTCCTTGCCCCTTCAGACTTAAGGGTGCTCACAGCTCCCAGCTGCCTTAACCTCCCTTGTTGGTTCCCTCAACACTGCCTGCACCCCTGCAAATAGTCTCTTCATTAAATTATCTTCAAAATCCCAGCTGCGGTGCCTTGTTTCCTGCTGAGACCCTGACTATTAGAGAGTTAGTGAGAGAGATCAGATGGTCCACGGTGGAGCTCTAGCTGGGCAGTGAAGGGAGAGAAGCCAGGAGGGGTCTAGCAGACTGACAGACAACAGAGGGATCAAGGGAGTGGAGCTCCCTGTGAGTTGATGCTACAGGTGTGACAGCCGTGAGGCCCTGTCAGACCTGGAAGGCAGGTGCTGGGATCAAAGAGCGGGGTCCTGGATTCAGAAGACATGGAAGACAGGACTAGGTTGTGATTAAAACAAAGAAAAAATTTTCCCTTCTTTTTGCCATACTGAGGATTGAACCCAGGGCGTGCGGAGCTACATTCCCAGCTCTTCTTAATTTTTTAAATTTTGAGGCACGTTCTCACTAATTTGCCCAAACTGGCCTCAAACTTGAAATTCTCTCGTCTCAGCCTCCCCAGTAGCTGGGATTACAGGCATGTGCCACTATGCTCAGTTGAAACAAGAAATGTTTAATTTGGGACTTTGTTCTGTCTTAGAATCCTGGCACCGCGACCTTACTAAATGTGTCACCCCAGCAAGTGACTTCATCTAAGTGTGTACCCTCCTATTAGCAAAATAATACTACTAATAGGATACTAACCCATCCTGTTAGTAAAATAAGGACACCAGTGCTAATCTCGTAGATTTGTGTGAGAGATAAACCGGTGTAAAGCATTTGACGTAGCACCGAGCTTTGATACACTCAACAAATGTGTGCGTGTATGCTACACTTCCAGGTAGTGACTCACTCCAGGGTGTGGCCCTGGGAGGGGATGGCTGCAGTGGAATGAAGGTCGCCAGTGATGAGGCGGAGAGAGACTACGAGGCTAATACCTGGGATGATGGATCATCGTGGGCACTTCAATATCCCAGCAGGTAGGGAGGAAGGGTGGAAAACCCTTGCCCACTCCACGGGCTCCTCATTCAAGAATCAGCAGCTTCCTGGGGGTGACATGCAGCCAGCCTTTGGGGTGACAGCCTTCCCACCCTAGAACCATGGCCCAGCTCATCCATAACCTCATAACCTCTCGAAGGCCCCGGCACTCGTGAACACTGCCATGACTTATGTGATGCTACTGGCCACATCTTGGCACTACACCAAGGTTCAGCTGGTTCCTCCAACCCCTGCTGAGATCCCTGCCGATATTGAGAGCCTGAAAAAATGGTCAATAGTGCTCAAACTGGTAGCTTTGATCAAACAGCTCACAGTTAAGGAAGCTGTGCTGATGGTTTGGTGGCCACTGAAGTGTGGATGTGGTTTTATATCAGAGAGATCATAGGCAACCATGGCTGTAATGTTTGAATGTCTTTAACATCTGATTAGGTCTGATTTAATATTGGAGTGTTTTTGGATCGCATGTGATCAGAATATCTGCTGATTAAAATAAGATGTGTCAACTAAAAAAAAAAAAAGAACCAGCAGAAGCCCACCCTGTGATCCCAGCAGCCAGGAGGCTGAAGGATCACAGCAGATTTAAGGGCAGGCCAGGCTACATACATAGCAAGACCCTGTCTCAAAAAAATAAAACTTACTTGAGAGGCTGAGGCAGGAGGATTGCTACAAGTTTGAGGCCAGTCTGAACTACACAGTGAGACGCTGTCTCAAAAAATAATTGGGAGAAGAAAATAGACAAGATCTACTACACATGTTCACATTAAAGCAACTGCCAGTACCAAGTACTGGTGAAAAAATAAAGCAGAGGGAATTCTCAGTGTTGGTGGGAATGTATATAGATACAGCCACCTTAGAAAAATAATAGTAGGGTGAAGAAACTCCCCTAAAAGAAGTCCAAGCCTAACCCCTGGGATTTGTGAAACTTTTTTTTTTCACTTTGTAGTATTGGGGATTGAACCCAGGGGCTTGTGCATGCTATGCAAATGCTCTTCCACTGAGTATAACTAGCACACACATACATCTTTTTTTTTTTTTTTTTTTTTTTTTTTGGTACCGGGAATTGAACTCAGGACCTTGTGCTTGACAGGCAGGCGTTTGTGCTGCTGAGCCATAACCCTGGCCCTTTTTTTGCTTTTTAAGACAAGGTCTCCCTATGCAGTTCAGCCTGGGCTTGAGCTCACTTTGTAGCCCAGGCTGGCCTTGAACTGACAGTGATCCTCCTGCCTCAGCCTCCCAAGTGCTGGGATTACAGGCGTGCTCCACCACGCCTGGCTTTTTTTTTTTTTT
>NW_004955555.1:693173-705066 GCF_000276665.1 Chinchilla lanigera | reverse complement strand
TTTTTTTTTTTTTTTTTGAGACAGGTCTAGCTATGTAGTGCAGGCTGGCATTGAACTCACTATGGCCCAGGCTAGCTTCAAACTCACTGCAATCCTCCTGCCTCAGCCTCCTGGAGTGCTGAGACCGCAGTCATGTGCCACCATACCTGGCATGTAAGGTACTTCTGGATGTAGAGTGCATCTTTATAACAAGGCAAGGGTTTTACCACACTAACTGTAACTTACATCCTATACACTTTTACAAACGTTATTTCGTAACTAAAATGTATCTCAGTGGTGACAATTTGTAACAGAACGAGCAGGGAGCTTCCTAACCCTTGAAGCCTCCTGTGTCCCTCTACCCTGTCGACTGAATCTCAGCCTCTGCTGCTGGCTCTGTCCTGGCTCTGACCACTCTGGGTTCAGCACCAGAACAGGGGTTTGCTAGAGCCAGAGCCCAGGCTGGAGTCCCCCCAGGGCCCACAGCTCACCGCCTGGCACACAGAGGCCTCGTGGAACACTGCAGTGTTCCTCAGGCACACTAGACCTGCCTCGTGACACCACCTTCTACTGGCACTGTCAGGCTCCATGTCTTTCTGCCAGTACCTGCTCCCCACCCTGACAATGGCAGCAGACGACCGCAAACAAACAAGCGGGTAGTTGGCTGTTTTTTTCCACCCATCGTTCTATACCCACTCAGGAATATTCCCCAAGGCCTTGGAAAGGACCGTTTTCTCTGCCTGAAATGCCTCTTCATTCTGCTGAACTCCTAGTCATGCTTCGAAGGCCAGCTGCAGTCTCCACTCCTCCGTACAGTTCACCTTCCTCAGAGGCCGCACAGGTCCTTATTTCCCACACCCTGCTCCACAGAACCCTGTTTCCCAACTTCTGAAGCTCTTTGAATTCCTGTCATCCTCATGGCCTTGATCTGGCCCACTTCCGGGCCTTTCAGTCACCCGTAGCATCCTGTATGTGCTAACAAGTCCAACAAGGCTCCAGGGTGCTTGCGCTTAGGAATGTTCTGGAAATGTGAGGCGCTGCCTGGAGGTGTCCACCACCACAGACGTCCTGGGATGCACAGGGTTCCTGCAGCCTCCCTACTGGGCACGCTAGGCCAGCCACCAGAGGGCAGCTGATAGGGTGGGGCAGGGTGCCTACAGGGTGGAACTGAAGCGGAAGGGTGGAGCCAGAAAGGTGCCCAGGCAGGGGCGGAGTCATCATTCGCACACAGGGAGACCAGCCTTACAGCCTGAGGAACGCAGCACTGGCTTAGCCCAGGAATGAAGGTCTGCAAAGGCCAAGGCAAGCAGCAGCTCCCACTCCTAGGCAGCGTTAAACCCCAAGCAGAGCAGAGCCTCAAATCCCAGATCATGGAAAGAAAGCACATACTCCTTTCTGGCCAGAGAGCCCTCCGTGTGGAGGAAGGGCTTGACCAAGGGAGCCACAAGCCCACCCTGCTGCCCAACCTGCTGTCATCAGAGTAGAAACACTCAGCCTCTCAGCGTCTCTATCCCTCAGGAAAGTCACTTCCCGGAGCCCACTTTTTATCAAAAATGCAGATAAAATCCACAAGGAGTGGCCGAGTATTAGACTTTGACTTAGGTGTGGTGGCACATCCCTGTAATCCCAGCACTTGGGGAAGCCGAGGCAGAAGGAGCACCGTGAGTTTAAGGCAGGCATGGACTACATAGTGAGTTCAAGGCAGCTTGAACTACATAGTGAGACCCCGTCTGAAAGAACAAAATAAAAACAAGTAAACAGACCTTGAAGCTAGGCATGGTAGCACAAGCCTATATATAATCCCAGCATCTAGCGGGGCTGAGACAGAACTGCCATGAGTTCGAAGTCAACCTGGAATACAGCTGAGTTCAAGGCCAGCCAGAACTATGTAACGAGACCCTTGTCTCACAAAGACAAAAACAACCAGGCATGGTGGCACATGCATATAACCCCAGCACTCAGGAGGCTGAGGCAGGAGGATTACTCCAAATTTGAGGCCAGCCTGGGCTACAAAGTGAGCTCAAAGCCAGCCTGAACTGAATAGTGAGACCCTGTCTCAAGACAAAAACCAAAATACAATAAACAAAAATAAAAAGGGCTGAGGATGTAGGTTGGTGCGACGGTCCTGGGGTAAATCCCTAGTAGCACATATGCATATATGTGCAAAGACCTTGAGTAGGCACCAGTAGAACTTAGCAACCTCCCAGAGACAGTAAAGCCAGGTTTGGACGTACACACCTGGCTGGACCAGCCTCAGCTCCTGGATAGGGCTCAACTCTCAGGCTTGCCCTCTATCCTTGCACATCCACGCAGGTCGAGAGGCCAGGACAGGTTCTAGGATGTGGGCAAACGGTGCACCCCTCCCCCAGGAAGGTACAGTCCCAGGGAATCCCTACCCATAGCACCCCAACTCCCCAGGCCTGGGTCCCTCCCCCTTCCGGAAAGAAAACCCCATATTGTGTAACAATTCTGAGTTCCTCAGCCCTTACAGAGGAAGGGGAAAGGCAGGCCACAACCTCAGCTACAGCCACACGGCGGCAGGAAGTGCTTTGTCTCAGAAAGAGGAACAACAGACACCCAAGTTGAGAAGGTGATGAATGTCTCACGTGTGATAGCAGGAGCCACATGGGGTGCGGATTCCAGGCAAAGAACCTGCGGTGGCCTGGCCGCTCAGTTTCCAGACCTTGGGGCTTCAGCAGCCTTAGGGATGGCTGGCTCACCTCACGACACTAGTTAAAAATCCTGGGAGCCACCCTCCTCCAAGGACCTACAGGAGCAAAGCCTGTGTGAATGGGTGTGTGTGTGTGTGTGTGAATGGGTGTGTGTGTGTGTGCGCCACCCTCCTCCAAGGACCTACAGGAGCAAAGCCTGTGTGAATGGGGTGTGTGTGGGGGGGTACGGTATTGACTCCAAGGCAGTATTTCCTTCTTTGACACATGAGCCAACGGGGGCCCAGAGTGCAAGCCTGTGGTAGCACCTGGCAGATGACCTAGTATCCTATGGTGCCCTCCAGCCTCTAACATTGGCCAGGGACAGTCCTTCCCCTAGCCCATCAGAAAGAGTTCTAGAAAGGGTTTGGGGATGTAGCTCAGCAGTCGAGCACTTGCCTAGTGCGCGCAGCACGTGAGTTCAATCCCCAGTGCCGCCAAAATTTTAGAAAGTCCTAGAGAGCCTTAATGCCCACCTGTGCCCCTTCCAAGGCAGTTTTATTGGTGCCATTTGCAAAAGGTCTTTCCATCAGCCTCAAATCTTTGCCTTTCCTTTACAAGGCAGCCAGTACTGGCCCTGGCCCCACAGGCAACAGCAAACCTTGATCTGATTCTGCCACAACACCCACATGTGACACTCAGGGTAAGGGTCCCAGTAAGTGCAAGTCTGTGTCGGGCCCTGGGGAGCAGGGGGATGGCGAAGACAGCTAGGTCTGTGTGGGGACACTAGACAGAGCCCTGGCTGGCTAGAGATGCATAGGCAAGGTGAGCAGGCCCATGTGCACCCAGCTCCAGGCCCACTGGTGTGGCTGAAGCCCAGGTGGGGGCGGTAAAATGAGAGATCCTGAGAGAAAAGCCCTTAGGCCAATGAGTGCGGAGCAGGCCAGGGCAAGGGCCAGAGGGGCAGTGCATGAGTGGGTACCTGTATGCACTGGCGTACATGTGCACAGAGCCAGGGTCAGAGACACGATGGGGGCTTTGGTGAGTGTGGCTACACCGCCCATCTTTTGTGATCTGCAAGCCTGAGTCTCTGGCCTCCTGAGGCTAAGAGAACACACCTGGGGGTGGAGGGAGTTTGGGAAGGAAACTGGGCTGGAAGTGGTTTAGGCCTCAGAGCCCACATCCTGCAGAAGAGGCTGTCAAGGAGCTGCCGTCCTGGAGCAGTCTGAGCGGCCAGACGACAGTTCTCTAGGGGCAGAGATGGTCACTCTCCAGGGCAGAAGGTGGACTGGAGACTTGGAAGTGGGGTCAGTCCTGCAAGATCCACGATCAAGAGGCCTCTGACGGGCGCTGCCCCCCATCCTCCTCCATCAGCAACAGGCGGCGCCGGCCGGCCTCGTAGTCGGCCTCGTCCACACTGACCAGCAAGCGGACGGCCTCCCGGCCCACGGCCTCGCGCAGGGCCTCAGTCAGGAACACGCCCCGCAGGGCCTGCAGCAGGGCGCCACTCAGGTAGTCACCCCAGAAAGCATCCAGATAGGAGAGCTCCGAGAACTTGATGTCACAAACCACGGAGCCCAGGTCCCTCGAGCGCAGCACTGCAGTGGCCTGCCCAAACACGTCCAGCTGCCGCGCCAGTGCCTGGGGTCGCCGGGATGCCACGCCCTGCTCCAAGGCCGGCCCGTGCTCACAGTACTCTGCTCGAACCCGGAGGCGGATGTCTGCAGGGGAGGAGGAACTGTCAGTGGGTGCCAACACCCCACCACCCTTCCTCCCTGGGCCTCCTCCCACAGGCTCCTCTCTCTGCCCCTGCCTCCCACTGCAGCCACACCCAAGGGCTGTGAAGTCCTCCCACCACTTGCTCCCTGAGTTCTGGCCTGTCGCCTCCCTGATCTCGTATCTCCCTCCCCCAACTCCAGGCAGGCTCCAGCTCAGCCCTGGCTCTCACCAGCCAAGATCTCTTTCCCCAGATCCCCACAGAGCTTGCTCCCCTAACCCTTGCAGGTCTTTGTTCAAGCCTCCCCTTCCTGATAAGGCCCACCCACCACCCCATCCCCCACAGCATGCCCAGCTGTTATCCCCACGGCCGGCGCTCATCCCCTTCTGACACGCTCCACAGGCTATGATGCTCTCATGTCTCCCTCAGTGACAGCTCCCTGAGCGGACTTTCTGTTTTACTCACTTGTACAAGCTGTGGCACACAGTAGGTGCTCAGTACGCATTTGTGAAAGAACTGACACATGAACGAAATGCACCTGCCTTCAGACAACCAGCCTCCTACTCATCCCAACACAGTGAGCCCCGGAGCCAAGCACATCTCCATCCTCCCCAGCGAGCTCCAGGGAGGCCAGGGGCCTAAGAAGGACCTAAACTGACACTGCACTTCCAGGAGCCAAGTGCTCCCTGTCCACAAGGGTAAGAGGGTGGATATAAACCCAGAGCTGCTGGTGGTCCTTAAGCCACCAAAAGGAAAGAACGAAGCCCCCACAGAGCTAAGGGTAGAGGGGCAAAGATTCCAGTTTATCAAGTAGTCTTCGTGAAGGAGCATCGGAACCTTACCACGCTGGATCGTCAGCTATAGTCAACCCTCTTTCTTTTCCTTGAAGAGTTTAAAGATGGGTTCCAATTATACCTAAATCTGCCCAGGGGAGGTGGCAACTCTGTGCAAGGAATGGAACTACCCCTGGAGGTATGAACTCGGCCCTCTCCCCTCTCCTCTGAACGTCTGAATACCCACAGTGAAGTGAGGCTGCACCAGTGCCCCCGCTACACAGCCAGCACAGCGCTGTGGAAGGACGGGCTGGGAACCGCGGCAGCAGCCAGCACTCCTCCCTTTGCCTAGAGCACGCTGGCTCTCTACTGGTCACCACGCCCAGTACTTCAATCTCAGAGCTCATTTTATCCACAAATGACCCTGTCCAGCAAGCCCTACAAACGTGCCAACTTCCAGGTAAGGAAATAAAGGCGAAGTGAAAGGACTTGCCCAACACCAGGCAGCCGGGCAGTTACAGGGCTCAACCTTCCTATGCCCAGGGTGTGGGCTTCTCAGTCTGTGGAGCTGAGTCAGGAACTCAGGACCTTCAGACACTGCTGTGCTACCTCAGACAAGTTACCTCTCTGAACAAAGGTTCTTACTAAACCAGGACACAAGTCCTGCTGCAAAGTGTGGTTATGAGAACTAAAAGAGGGGCAATGGATTGAAAGAACCAATTCAGGGCTGGGGATTAGCTCAGTGGCACAGCGCCTGCCTGGCAAGTGCAGAGTCGTGAGTTTGACTCCCGGTACCGGGGGAAAAAAAAAAAAAAAGAACCAGTCCAGTGTTGTGCCGGTGCCCAGTGGATGCTCCAAGAATGGTGCTGCCGAGAACTGCGCTGCGCCAAGTGCCTGACATGTGGGGATGGAGCCCTCAGCCAGGGGCCAGGGGCCGCCTCAGGTCTGACAGATGAGGAAACCAAAGCTCTGGGAGGGGAAGCCTCGTGCCGCCAGTGCCCTTCACCCCTCACAGTGGTGTCAGCAGAGAGCAGGCAGGTCCCCTGCGCCGCCAGATGACTTCTCACCCACTACTTCCTCCTTCCACCCCAAACCCTTCCTCCTTCTGCCTTGAGGAGAGCCCCATCCTCTCCACTCAAGACGCAGGGAAGCCTGCCAGCCTCAGCCCCGAGCCCCTTCCACAGCCCTTAGGCCTAGCTCCCTCCATCCTGAGGACCAGATAAGCCCTCTGGATCCTCATCCCTGACCCCTGCAAGCATCTGGCCATACCCCTGCAATGTGGGCAGGGACCAGGATGCCAGGAGTAACAGCACCTGCCCAGGGCCACACCAGGCGGACAGAGGCAGAGGCAGAGGAAGAGGCAGAGGCAGACCCAGCCGGCGGAGTCCCACAGACCTGGAGGTGAGTCCCAGTTCTGCCACTCTCTAGCTGTGGGGCCTTGGGCATGTGACCTCACCTCTCTGAGCCTCAGTTTCCTCATCTGAAAAATATAAACAGACAAACAAGAAGTCCCTGCTGCACAGTGGGGTCATGAGAATTAAATGAGGCAACTCATGCAGTACCTGACTCAGGGGCTATGACACACAGAAGGGCCCAGAAACAGGAACTGTAATTTCAACACCCACCTCTACCCATGGCCCCAGCCCAGCCCTGCCTTCACCTCACCTCTCACCTGAGTCCCTAGGCCAGCCTCCTCCGCCATTAACGCTCCCAATTGCTATATCCTGCCCTCCGGCCACAACAAAGTGCTCCCCCAGCCCCCTCGCAGAATGGCCTGTCCACCCAGGCGTGATGGTGCATGCCTGTAGTCTCAGCACCTGGGAGGCCGAAGTAGGAGGACTGCCACGAGTTCAAGACCAGCCTGAACCATATAGTGAGACTCTGTCTCAGAAAGAAAGGAACAGCCTGTCCAGCTCCTCCTTCTGGAACACCCCCACACTCCCCACCAAGGCTCAGTTTCAGGGACCCCACTTTCTGGCCAGTGGACCCTCTTCCAGGCTGCCCTTCTCCTCAGAGCAGATGGTATTGGACCTGTGAAGAAACAAATCCTCTATCTCTTCAGCACAGTCCTCACCACGTGGGGGTACGCAGGGGACAGGCAAGGACAGACTTACAGGGCCTCCATTCAGTGGGGATTTACTGAGTGCCAGGCATTCAAGGGCGACACAAGGACACAGAGGTGTGTTGCACACAGTTAGGAAGCACTCCCTGTATGCCAGGCCCCACCCGTGGACCGTCCCTGCCTTACGGGCACCTAGTACTCCGGGCACTTTCATTACTCCTGTTTATACAATGACATCCCTCAGCAGCCACAGCCTAACTCCGATCTAGAAAACATGATCACAGGGAATCAAAGAGGGAGAGGACAGAAGGTTCCACGGGGCAGGAGAAGATGAGCTTTACCAGAGCCACCACTACCCAGCCCTGCCCTGATCCTGTGCTTTACAGGCAACCTCTCCTTGATCTCTCCTCCCCTACTCCTCCCCATCCTGCACCAAGAGAACAGGTGACATTTATATGAGATCTACGACAGGTTGCCACAGTACTGCTTTCCACACCCACTGACCCTCAGATCATCACACAACCCTGTGAGGTGATGCTGTTATTTTCTTTTTGCAGATAGGGAAATTGAGGCACAGAAGTGAGTCACCTGCCGAAAGCCAGCATTTTGAGGTGCCTGACTCCAGAGCCCAAGCTCTTAATTACCCCTGTCCTGTTCACTGCCTCTCATACAAGCACACACACAAATACATAATTAAAAGATACCCTGAAGGCAGGAGAGAAAATCATACAGAGCAAGTTATAACTAAATAGAAATGAGCAAAAATTCTTCTGTAGGAAATGACACTGAAAGTGAAATGTAAGGAGGACACATAAGATTAGCCAGAAAAACAGGAGAGAAAGGAAAAATAACTTACTGGAAGAAAAAAGAATGCTTGTCAAAGTCCAGGGACAAAATAAACTTGGGGCACTCACAAGCCAAGGGGCTGCATGGCTGGAATAGTGGAAGAGAACAGACAGAGGATCAGAGAGCTGGTCTCACTGTGCAGCAGACAAGCCTGGTTCTGGGGCCTCTGGAAGGTTATAACTTGCTCTGTATGACCACACCTCTCTGGACCTCAGTGGGCTCCTCCCTGAACAACGCTCACCCCTGCATCTGCTCTGGTGGGGCGATGGTGAGGATTACATGGCTGAACATACAGCCGGGCAACAGGACAGGGCCACCCGACTAACAGACAACTCCAGCTGTTCTGTAGGAGTGGGAGGGTGACAGGAAGAGGGCCAAGGTGGCAGACAGCAGACAGCTGTCCAGGACAGGAGCAATGGACAGGAGAAAGGTGGATGGAAGGGTCCGGGTATAGCAGTGAAGCGCAAGGCAGCACAAGTACCCAGCACCCATGCACCCGAGGCTGAGAGCTGCTCCCATGTTGGCAGTGGCAGAGAAATGCTTCCATCTCTGGGGCCGCAGGGGGGAGGGGTCTCACCCTTCCTTGAGAGAGCTGCTCTTGCTTCCTGTGCTCAAGTAAGCCCCAGCACCCACCTCACCCCAGGGTTTCTCTTCTGGTGCAGAATGAGAGGCACAAGCGGGAAGGGCTCCTTAGTGGGGCACCAGGCCCACTGGGAGCAGGCCCTGCCTTCACTGGATGTCTGGGAGCCTGAAGAGAGCCTCACTCCAGTCTTCCCTCTAAGCGCTCCTAGGTGAGTGAGATGGGGACAAAGAGGACCTCTGCTCCAGAAGCACTGCTGAGGAATTTCCAGCCTAGGAGGAAAGAGGCAGCCAGCATGCTTCCATGGAAATGCCCCACTGGCACAGCTGCTGCCTCCCCAGGGCCAGCTCTGGGAGCCCTCCCCAGCCTTCAGGCTCACTCCAGCCTCTTCCAGAGTCATCAAGTCGAAGGTGAAGCTCTCCATCTCCTACTAAACTAACGAACCAAGGCAATGAGAAGCCGCTACCCACTTAAAAAGGTAAGCAGCCACTGCCTGCTTCCTGATGGAAGAACCACCACCTAGGATGTGAGCCGCAAAACTCAAAATATCAAACCAGAGTCTGTTCAAAGTCGCTCTAGACTCAATTTCCAAAACACACAGACACAGGTGAATGCATTAAATCAGCCCTGTTCAGGATGCAATAACCAAATCCAGTCTTTGCGAGATGCTATGGGACAACCAACTGCTCTCCACAAATATAATGCTGGGCCAGGATAGGGGTCAAGATGGAAGGGAGTCCTAGGGATCTGGAGAGACTTTGAAGAACCTGTATTTACGAGACAATTATAGAAACTTGTACACTGATGACATATGTGATAGTGAGAATTACTATTATAGGGCGGGGAGACAGCTCAGTGGCTCAGCGCCTGCCTGGCAGGTGCAAGGTTCTGAGATCGAGTGCTAGCAGCAAAAACAAAAACAAACAAAGAATCACTATTATGATAATTTCTGGTGGATATTTTTAAGAATTTTTTTTCTTTTGGAGATTCACAGTGAAATATCTACCCCTTCCAGCAAGAAAGCTGGACGTGACTCCAAAATAATGTGGCTCATGACTCAAGAGCAGCCATAGGTGACAACAAAGTTTGATGGTGGGTTCTCATGGTTGTCATGCCAACGAATACACTTTGGTGTATTTTCCATAAAGTTGGCGTGGGGGTAAGCAAAACTGATCCTGCCATTCAAATACTTCAACTGCTTTCCATAATTCAAAAAATGCAAAGCCTAAGGCCCACAGTTCACAAGGCCCCACAGAAGCTACCCTGGTTACCTGTCCTGTCCTCTTCTCTAGCAGTCTGCCTTTATCCCCTTTATTCCCGCTTTGCTAGCTTCCTCACCAGCCCTTGACCACCATGGGTACACTCCCATTCATACCTCTGCTCGGGCTCTCCCCTCCATCTGGAACACTTCCCCAACATCTGAAGCTCCTGCATGGCTTTCCCCTCTGACCAAAACATGAGCTCAGTGTTGGCAAGTGCCTCCCAGTGCTTCTAAACCGGCCCTAGTAAGCTCTCAAAATACAAATGGACAGTAGGTATGGTGGTGCACACCTGTAATCCCAGCACTTGGGAGGCTGAGGCAGGAGGAATGTCATGAGTTCAAGGCCAGCCTGGGGTACGTAGTGAGCTCAAGGCCAGCCTGGACTTCATGGCAAGACCTTGTCTCGAAAAAAAAAAAAAAAAAAAATTAAAAAATAAAAGAACAAACCCAAGTTTCAGCCCACCTCTGACCCTGTCTCTCATACTAGTAACTTCCTTCCTTTTCCATGGCCTGTTTCCTCCTTTGCACTATGGCCGACGTCATCCCTACCACAATGGCTGTCTTAGAATTCAAGCCAGGAGAGTAACATATTTGGTATGGTACCCAGTGGATGGCTAAGAGGTGTGGAAGCTCAGGGGTTCTGCGTCCGAGCCCAGGACCTCCACATGCCCTTCTCATACCCTCAGGTACTCGGGAGTTTACTGTAGTCAAGGAGGGCCACTCGCTGGGGTCAACCCCACAAGTGCCACAGGTTGCTGGAGCAAGAATATCAAGCTTTTCCTCTATCAGGTCAGGAGGAGCTTCCTTCCACCCCTCACGTGGAGCCTCACAGCTTCCGTAAGGGAAGCCGTGCCCATTTTTCAGAGGGGAAAGCTGGGGCCTCAGTGGGGAGAGCCTCATTCCAGCCCCGCCCTGCCTGGTGAGTCAGCAATCAGACCTGCTTACCCATCTGAGTTAAGACCCAACCACACCCTGGCTAACAACCTCCTGGCCTCAGGAAAGACAGCTAAAGTCTGGCATTGCCTGCTCCTGGCCTCTCTGAGGCAGTGACTCCCTTACCCACCCAGCCAGCCCGGTGGCTCTGGTAAATTACTACCTGACTCTCGGAAGAGTCACCACCAGACATCCCCCCACCCAAGCGGGGAGCTGTCTGAGGACATGAGACTCTGTTCCTGATGGCATTCAGCACGGGCATCTGCAACCTCACCCACGAAGTGTGTCTGACAGCCCTCTGCCTGCAAGACCATGAGGGGCGCCAGCTAGGAAGGGCAGTCGTGAGTGCCTTGTGGGCTGCGGAAGGCTCTGCAGATGATGAGAAAAAGTACCTCTGAGCCAAGCTCTCCTACGGATACAGAGCTGCCCCATCTTCCACGCCAACCTGAACTTGGGGAATGCCCTTTCCAGCTCCTTCAAGCTTATCCTAGCAGTGGCATCTCCACAGGGAACCGGGGCCAGCAAGAAGGCTCCCCAAAGTACCTCAGCATTCATAGTATACATGGCACCTGTCACACCAGCCTGGGTAGCACTTCCTTTGTCTGACTTCTCTATAGCCAGGGAGTTGTGGAAACTGACACCATATCTGATGCCCTCTTTGCCCAACTCAGGAAAGAGAGAGCCAGAGATGGGAGAACCTACCTGTGGTTATGTCCTCCCCACAGGACAAGGTGGGATTTCCCTAGGGCAAGGACTGAGCATGAGTCTCCACAGCAGATGCCACCCTCCACTGAGCCAGTGCTGTCCGCAATCAGCCATACAACCAAATCCTCCCTTGTTCCACCCCTTCTTATGCTCTCCGACCTAACTGCCCCAGGCAGGACTTCTGCCGCCTCTGCTCGGGGGAGTACACAGCCTCTTCACGCATTTCCCTGTTTCCACATTACTCTATTTAACATGCATCCAGCAGAGCCTACAATAGAAGCCCAGGGTTGCCCTAAGCACTTCACTTACTATAATTCCCTTACTAGCAGATTTTCCAGAGGGGGTTAGAGTTCTTTTCATTTATTTATTTTTTAATTATTATTTTTTAT
>NW_004955555.1:667972-693073 GCF_000276665.1 Chinchilla lanigera | reverse complement strand
GTAATTAACTACCTCAGCTTAATTATTATTTTTTATATTTTTCAGTGGCAAAGTTTCACATTTATTAAAAGTAAGAAAAAACAGGCTCTGTAAAGCAAGTTTGGGCCAAATGTAGAAAAAATTTTTTAAAATACACCTTACAGCCAGGCATGGTGGTGCACACCTGTGACCTCAGCACTCGAGAGGTGGAGGCAGGAGGATCACTGTGAGTTCAAGGCCAGCCTGAACTACATAGTGAACTACCCTGTCTCAAAAAGGTAAGAAACAAAACAACAACAACAACAAAAAAAACACCTTACAGTATGGGATGGGCTACTGCACAATAGCCTATTTTTTGAGATAGGGTCTTACTATGTAGAGCTCAGGCTAGCCTCAAACTCGTAATCCTCCTGCCTCAGGCTCCCTGGAGCTAAGATTATAGTCATGTGCCACCACACCCAGCTTAGAGTTCTTTGAAAAAGAGGAATCAGGTCACATTACTCCCTTGCTTAAAACCTTTTGACAGCCCAGGAAGCCTACCTGGCTCCTCCACCCATTCCCAATCCTCTGCATGGCGCCTGCCGAAGTGACCTTAGTTCCACGCGTCTGTCACCCGGCTACAAGGTCAGAGCAAGGGCTTCCTGCTGCAGTTCCACCCCAAGCCCACTGCACAGCAACAGCAAGACTAAAAGCATAACCCACACAGCACATGCTCTGGGCCAGCTGCTATTCCAAGCATTATCATGTGGTTAACTTGTCTGTTCTCACAACTCTAGTCAGAACCATTATCAGCCTTGTGTTACAGATGTGGAAACAGGCCCTGAGAGGTTCAGTCACCTGCACAAGGTCAGACAGCCAACTTATTTCAGTGCCAAGACTAGGATGTAAATCAGGCAGCCTGACTCGCGGCCCTTGTTTTTCTACCCCTGTGATATTCCACCACTGCACAAGATATGACTATGAAATAAGTAGCCCCTGCAGATGTTTGCTGAACAAACAAATGAAATTACAGAAAGGGAGTTATCAGGGAGGGCTTCCCGGGGGTGGGGTAGCACATGATTTCATCCTTTAACTACGGCAGGACATGGACAAGCAAGATGGCAATGGAAAGGACAAGAGTCCCATTGTGCTATGGACTGACGCAGTGACGCTCACCTGTAAATCCCAGCTATTTTGGGAGACTGAGGCAGGAGGATCACAAATTCAAGGCTGGCCTGAACAACTTTAGCGATACCCTAACTCAAAAATAAAAAGGATCAGGGATTTAAATAAAAAGCTCAGTGGTAGAGTATCTGCCTAGTAAACACAGGACCCTGGATAATAACAGTAATTCCCCGGGGCTGGATGGGTGCCTGCGTTGCTGCCTTCCTGTAAGGTGTGTCACACCCTGTCAGATGCTCACTTCCCCCACCATCCCATTCTACAGCCTGCCCTGGGCACTGTCCATGCTTTCCCAAAGCCCGCGGACACCTACCACAGGTCACTTTGCCTTCTGATGCAGGCCTGGTTGGCTCCTGCTGCTGCTGTTGCTGGGGGGCAGGGGGACCCCCTCTCCGCCGCCTTCTGGCACCACTAGGGCGGCCCCGACTCCACCGCTGTCGCTTGGTCGGAGGGGAGTCTGAAGCGAGACAGAAGGGGTAGACTGAGGACCAGGATGACAGGTAAAGGGCCAACATAGGTGTCCAGAAGGAACTCAAGACCACTCTCTCTGCTGTGAGCCTTTGGAGGAGTCCCTCCGGAATGCTCTTGTCTAGAAGATGGGGTACCACTGACAATCATCATCTGGAAGAGCACACCCCAACATTTAGTCGACTCTACCGGTCTAAAGCCCATAGCCAAGCATGATGGCACACGCCTGTCATCTCAGCACTTGGGAGGCTGAGGCAGGAGGATCACTGCAAATTCAAGGCCAGCCTGGATTACACAGTGAGTTCAAGGCTGGTCTGAACTACATGGAGAGACCTAGTCACAAAAAATAGATAAATAAAGACGTCTTTGCACACTCACATCAGGTGAAAAGCATGATTACAGCCACTGGGGCATCATATATAATCATGAAAACCTGAACACAATACAAAGATCCAACAGGAAAAAACAGGAGTAGTAGAGTAGCTTCCAGGATACTGTGTTACACTTTGCATAATAAAAGGAGAGGAAGTAAGAACACATATTTGTTATTTTTACAACATAAAACACTGGCAGCCCCCTACAGTAGCACAGACCTGTAATCCCAGCAGTCAGGAGGCTGAGGCAAGAGGGTCTCTGTGAGCTACACAGTGAGTTTAGGGCTAGCCTGTAACTCACAGAAAGACCCTGCCTCAAAAAAACACAGGGGCTGGGGATTTCACTTAGCGGCACAGCACCTGCCTGGCAAGCACAAGGTTGTGAGTTCGATTCCTGGTACTAGAAGAAAAAACAACAACAACAACAAAAACACTGCAAGGACAAATCAAAAATGAATGAAACAAAGCTGGGCATGGTGGTACACGCCTATAATCCCAGCACTCAGGAGGCTGAGGCAGAAAGATCATTGCGAGTTCAAGACCAGCCTGGGCTAAAAGTGAGCTCAAGGCCAGCTTAAACTGCATAGCGAGACCGTATCAAAAAAAAAAAAAAAAAGGAATGAAACCACTTGTATGATCTACTTTGGGAGACGAATGACACAGTTTCCTTTTATTTTACCCCTGACAGGGGCTGGGAATTTAGCTCAGCAGCAAAAGCGCCTGCCTGGCAAGCGCAAGGTTGTGAGTTCGGTTCCCGGTACCGGAAAAAAACCAAAAAAAAAAAAAAGAACATATTTTACCCCTGACAGTTCTAAGAGTATCTTTTTTCATACCTTAGTTTTGTCTTTTGAGTCATGTAACTGTTTTATACACTCAAAAACTTAAAAGGAAACTAAAAGAAACAAACCCTAAAAGTAAACAGAAGTTAAAACATATGAGCCTAACTGTATATATAATTGGTAACATGAATACTCAGAGAAAACAGTTACTTCAAGTTACATGGAAAAACATTCTGACTGCAAACTCTCAGTGGGATATGACCAAAGAACAAGAACCACAAACAAATTTCCCATAAGATACGCTCAGTAGCAGTACTAGCTTTGTAATTCTGATGCTATTCTATTATTACTGTATAATTTATTATTGGTGTAAAAAGAAGCAAAAAAAATCCGTTTCTCAATATAATTTTTTTCTTTATATAATTAACAGCCAAGATTTTAGTATAAAAAAATCCTGTTAACTTTGAATTTAAAATGTACTAATAAGATCTTCAGCAGTGGCACATGCCTATAATCCCAGCACTTCGGAGGCTGAAGCAGGAGGATTGCTTCAAGTTTGAAGCCAGCCTGGGTTACAAAAGCCAGTCGGAACTGCATAGTGAGGCTGTCTCAAAAAGAAAAAAAAAAGAAGAAAAGAGAAAAAGCACAGTCTCTACCTCTGCTCACAGATAGAGCCTAAAAACAATGTGACCACTCAGCACTCAGATTAAATACCATGGCTTCTAAAAGAAACCAGGCTCTTAAGAAATAGCTGATTCTAGGGTTGAGGAAGGGACAAGTTTAAGGTGAGCCCAAAACATCTGCACTGCCACAAAGCAGGAGGCAATCACGGCAGAAAGGCACAGAGACTAGTGTGCTCACCTCCGCAACACATATACTAAAAGAGACTAACCACTTTGAACTTTGGGAAAAATGATTGACTATAACAAGGTAAATAACAACTCTAGGGGCCAGGGATATAGCTCAGTGGCACAGTGCCTGCCTGGCAAGCACAAGGTCCTGAATTCGATTCTGAGTACCAAAAAAAAAATAATAATAATGACTCCATAGTGATACTCAAAAAAATATGAAAGAATCTTTCTTGAAGAATTCCATCTAATAGAAATAGAGAAAAGAAAAGAATTAGAAAATCACTCTTTTGCAAACACCAGTGTGATAGATGGTTTAGGGTAAAACAGGCAGGGTTCACTAACAGATGCTAAATCCACTGGGTAAATGGCCACTGGGGACCAGAATATCCAAAGTATTAGCCCACAGAGTGTTAAACCTTAACAGGAAAGAAATGTCTCTTTACAGTCAGGCATGGTGGTGCACACCTGTGAAGGCCACAGCAGAAGAATTTTAAGTTCAAAGCCAGCGGGGCTACCTAGTAAATTCAAGGCCAATGTGGACTATGCAGTTGACTATGTAGATGAGAGCCTGTCTCAAAAAATAAATAAAGAAATATCCTTTTACAAAAAATATGGTAGATATTACCTTCACAAAGTGATTAAACTTCCCCCATTTACAAATGGACAACCAGACCTTGCATATCTCATGGTATGCTCCAAAATGAAGAACATGGCATCAGTCAAGGAGTAACTCTGTTTAAAGTGTATAATCTGAATCTAACCAAGCCTCCAAACCTAATTCCCACTCTACAGGAAATATGGGGGACAAGTGGGTGTGGTTATGCATACCTGTAATCACAACACTTGAGAGGCTGAGGCAGGAGTATCACCATGAGTTTGAGGCCAGTCTGGGCCACATGGGTGAGTTCAAGACCAGCCTGGACTACATAGAGAGACCATGTCTCAAAAACTATTAAAAAAAAAAAAAAAGGAAAAAGGGCAGATGCAGGTATGAGTGGCTCAGTAGTAGAGCACATGCTTATTAGCATGCATGAGGGCCCCCACCCTTCAAGGTCTAAGGTTGTGGAAAACTCTATTCTATAGTTTGAGATTTAAGAGGGAGGGGAAGGGGACATAAAAAGAACTGAGATGTATTATGTGCTTGTACCCATTCCCTAAGATGAATGTCATCATTATGTACTGCAAACATGTACTAACAAAAGGAAAAAAATTTTTAAATAAATAAAATAAATTTTAAAATACATAAGAGTGCTTGCTTCAGCAGTACATATTTTAAAAAAATATGTAAGAAGAGATTAAGGAGATATAACTGCATGCATAACAACTCAACCATGAGTATATCCTAAAAGTTGAGACAGTCTTAAGAGACTTGAAAATGAACAATCAGGGTATCAGAGAATATTTACTTTTTTAGGTACAATAATGATCTTGAAGTAGTACAGAATATCCTTATTCTCAAGTGATGCCTACTAATGAGGAGTTAATCTGTTGATGCCTGTAATTTACCCTCAGAGAGTTCAACAAAGAACCCAGAATTACATATACACATATAAAGCCAAATGGCATGGGGCTGGGAATTTAGCTCAGCGGCACAGCGCCTGCCTGGCAAGCACAAGGTTGTGAGTTTGATTCCCAGTACCGGAAAACAAACAAACAAAAAAAACCAAAACAAAAACAAAAAAAAAGCCAAATGGCAAAAGGTAAATGATTACTTAATCTAAATGAAGATATTTAACTTCTATGCATGTTTGAAATTTATGATAATAATAATAAACTGAGGGAGGGAGAAGAGATAGAATAAATTAATTGGGACATGGCAACTAAACCAATTAGAGGCATTCAGCATGAATAAATCTCAGCAACAGGTCTAGCAAAGACAATCAGGTACAAGCTGATACCTACAACATGGTGTCATTTAAATGAAATAGAAAACAACATGAAACAATTCTGTGGGCTGCTCCAGAGCACAGCTTGCGGCCTCTTGTAGCAATAACACAATAATAAACATAGAACACTGTGAAAATGAGGTGCAAAGATCCCTCATGCCACTTCCTTGATGGGCCAGGATGAGGTTTATGAGTTCAGAAGAAAAAGGGTGACACTGCCACCATGCCCACCCAGCAGACCCACCTGTATCCCACTGGCCCTGCTGAGAATCTGAAGAAGTGCTGGAAGTGCTGCACTGACGACGGCGCCGGCAGCTGCCCTCTGTCTTTTTGGAAGAACTGGAGGTCCCATAGTTGTAGCGCTCAGGGGACACTGGAAGAAGAGAACGGAAAGAAACATTAACAGCCTCCTGCCCATTCCAGGTCTAGTCTTCAGCCCCTACCCCTGGAAGAATGCCTGGACCACAAGGTGCCTACGTCCCCCAGAGGTCACACTCAAACACCCTCTGCCCTGAGGGCGCTCACATGGTTCCCTAGACAGAGAATGAATCCCACTCTAGGGCCACTCAGCCCATGTCTACAGCAGCTCCAACTGTCAAGTTATTCTGTATGCAAGCATGATCAGGATCTCTGCAGTGGCCCCTTGAGCCTCATCAACTGTCCCTAGTTCACCTTGAGGCCCCCAGAAGTAAGAAGATCTCTGTAGGCTCCCTGGTCTTTTCTTCTAGAATTTGACTCTCAGACATATTTTTCCACAAATGCCATTTTCTCTTCTAGAGGTGTCCGTCTCGTTATCCAAACCTCACAGCCTTACTTCTTTTTTTTTTTCCCAGTACCAAGAATCGAACTCACGACCTCATGCTTGCCAGGCTGGCACTGTGACGCTGAGCTAAATCCCCAGCCCCCTCACAGCCTCACTCTGGGCTATGAAAACCTATAATCCCCCGCTCCAACCTTGTCACTCCACCTCTAGTAACCCAAGCAAGGGTCCGAGAACCTATGCACACAAAGGTCTTCTGGCAGTCTGAAACCTTCCTAGCTTCCCACTCGTCTCACTACTGTCCTTCTCTCTCAAGCCAAGGGCCTCAACTCTGGAGACAGGCCAGCTAATTTGAATCCCGGCTCCCACATATTCTACCTATGTTACCTGCAAGCCCCTGTGTGACCTTATTATCTTCCTGTCTCTCTCTCCACCCTTGCTTGGGCACCCCTCTATCCTACCACATGGGCTTCTCATGATATCAAGTTCATTCCCACCTCAGGGCTTGGATGCTTGCCTTTCCCTCTGCCTGGGAACTTCTCCCCTGAGATCTGTGCATGGCTGGCAGCACAGCCTCAGTTCAAATGTCATTTCAGAAAGGTCTTCACTGGTTACCTAATCTAAGGCGGCCTCACTTCACTCTGAGGCACTTCCTGCTCCCTCAGTTCCACAACCTTGTTTTAGTCTTTCTGTAACCATAACTTTCTGTAATGAATAACGTATTTACTGGTCTTTGTTTTCTGATGCACCACCTAAACGTAAGCCCCATTATCTTATATCCTCTCTGCCCCGTGTGCCGGAGTCAAGTCTTCTATGTGGCAAGCTGCTGAACTTTTCTGAACCTGTTGTTTTCCTTGTACAGTAAAGACAGCAACAGTATTTCCTCACGGGACTATTACAAGGATACAAGATGACAGTTCATCTGAGGGACTGACAGCAGCGCCTGGCATGAACAAGCCTTCCATAAACAGTGGTCGTCATTATTATTGATGTGGTCAAATTCCACAAGCTCACTCCTCCTTAAACCAAGCCTCCTCCCTCTTTTGTTTCTCATTAATACTGTGTGAAGGGGGGATGGAACGAAACATTATCAGGCCACCGCAGGGGCCCAGCAGGACTGGACCTCCTCCCCACAGGAAGTGTGGCACACTCGCAGTCAACCTTACCTGGCCGGCGCCGTTTGCGCGCCAGGTGCGGCAGCAGGTCGTGGCGGGCAAGCACCCGCAGGAGTTGGCCCAGCAGCCGAAGGTTGCTCTCGTCGCACTGCCCGCGGCGCTCCAGCTCCAGTAACAGCTCCAGGCCGCTGCGGGCGCGGGCCAGGCCGCCAGCTGCGCCGGGGGCCTCGTCCAGCAGGAAGGCCAGAAGCTCCAGCTCGCACTCGGTCAGCTGCCCGCCCACCACCTCGAACATGCGGTGAAGCGACAGCATGCCATAGTAGTCCAAGCACTCATCCTCCTCCCAGCTGGGGGCCGGGGTCGACCCAGACAGCGCCATTCCCGGGGGAGGGATGCGGAACAAGCTCAGAACCAGGCCCTAGAACCCACACGGCGGGGAGGAGGCAGCGGTCAGCTACGAGGCGGTCGGGACTCCACACCGGCCAGTGCGTGTTCCCCCGCCCCGGCCAGGCAGGGCCGCCCCACTACAACCCACAAGCGCCTCGGTCTCCCTCTCCCCCGGAAGGGAATGGTATGGCCCAAGGTCCCCTAGTAACAGGTCCGGACGCCCGACCCTGCGGGTTCTCGGGCCAGTCGGGCCAGCCGAGCCCAAAGACCCCTCCCCAGGTGGTACGTTCCAAACTAGCCTCCCGGACGACCGGAGTGATTCGGCCCAAACAAGGACTGCGGCCCATTCCAGGGCACTTTGACCAGGGCACACGGCGCCTTTGGACAGTAAATGTCCGGATGCGGCCCTTGCCTCAGTTCACCAGTATTTTCCACTCAGGCCCTCCGCTCCACCCAAGTGGTACCTTCCTAAAGCGACCCTCTGTCCCCGATCACCGCACCGACCAAGGCAGCAGCCCTTTGCTCTCTACACAGGTGGTACCGTCCGAACCCGACCCTCGCCCTATAAAGGGCGGTCTCACCCTATCCCCAGCGCCCGAGTGGTTTCGTCTGCCCGCCACCAGTAGCCTTTAGGCCTCTTGGGATCCTCACCGGATTCCGGCGTCGGATGACTCCTGGGCGACAGCCGCAGCCACTTGTTTTGGATCTTTCTGGCACCTTCTCTATTATTACGCCTGCGTCACCTCGCTCCTCCTTCTTCCCCCAACTCGCGCAGGTGCGACTGCCACGCCCCTTGGGCGCAAGCGCAGAACGAGACCTACAAGCCCCACCCTCTGAGGCCTCTGCACCCGCCCCGCAACTGAAGCTTCCTGGCTTGGCGGCGCTGCGCTTGCGCAAGGCGAGAACCTCCCGGGTCTGGCACTCGCAGTGTCTCTACTTCTCCCGCAGGTGACTCGAGACACCGCGTCCCGGGTTACCCCACATCATGACCTGTGGAAATATTCATCTCATAAACTACAGCCCCCTCCTGATCACGACCAAGACGCCCGCATTATCACTGCCCCAGCTTCCGGAGGCAAAGGTCTACAATAAAGACTGCCTTGGCTCCCAGGAACGTCCAGGCCACTTAGGGTCAAGACTTGGATCTCCTGCAGTACTGACCCCTACTCCTAATGGCAGCCAGGAACCTACATCTGTACTGTCTCATGATTCAGTTTGGAAACACACCTTTATCCCGAAGAGCACACACCCCCACCCCACCTATAAATTCCTTTTGATAGAGACCAGGATTCCCCAGTCTCATGTTCGGAACTGCATAACTTCCTTCCAAATCACAGTACACCCGTCCATCCCGATATGCACATCTCTTCCCTGCAGGATCAGGGAGCCATTCAAATGCCCTGTCCCTAACTGCACCAACAAGAGCAGGTCTGTCAAGGCTGTGGTGTCCGCGCTTCCCCTGCCGAGGGCTTCGGGCGTGACGGTGGCCAGACACCCACTTAGGTGACTCAAGGTCAGGGCTAGCACGTGCCTGACACAAGTCTCCTTGCCGACTGGTTCCACCCCCGGAATGACCTCCCCTGGGGAGGCGGGAGTCCTGTGTCCTGCCTGGCCTTGGGTCAGTACAGGCTCTGCTTCGGCTGCATCGGTGGCTCGGAAGAATCTCTTCATTTCTCTGGGTCTTAGTTTCCCCACCTGTGAAACAGATGGATGGCTACGAGCCCCTATGAAAGCATAGTACCGAACTGAGTACCCAGTGGGCGCCTTGTAAGTGACGATCATTAAGTGAAGTGAGGAAAAGGGTAGCGATTTCACAAACTCAGAAGGACTGTGTCCATGCTAGATAGGGTACCCACGGTGTATGTATGAGCCCCCCCACTCCTGAGCGCTTTTGCGTGTGGATCATCCAATCCCTTCAACAGCCTCTGAGGTGGATAGGAGTCAAAGCCCATTTTACAGATGAGCAAAACTTAAGGCGCACACAGGGGAAGTACTTCAAGTTTGGCTGCCTTCAAAGCTGTGTTCTCAGAGACTCTCAGTCTCTTCAACTATGAAATGACACCTGTCAAGGCCTCCTGCCGGCCAGTTCCCTCTATGGGCCCTCGCGCTCTGTGCCCACTTCTCTCCGCTGAACTTTCAAACTCGCAGCAGGAAAAGAGCGGCCACAGAGAACTGCGCAGACGCTTCTCGGTGCCGGGACCCCGCCCATAGGGCACAGTTGTGTTGAGTGGAGAAACTCGCAGAGACCCGCCTGAGAGTGAACACGCAGGCGCAAGGGCGCGTGCCCTGCGCTGCCGGTTCTGATTGGCCGCCACGTGTAAGGGCGCCGCCCAATGGGAGGTGTGGATAGTGAGGGGTCTCGCACGCCCGGAGCCGGGGGTCTGTGTCAAGAGCTGCAGGACCTGTTAAGGCAAGAGAAATGGGTGAGGGTGCAGCGGGGCGGGCGGGGAACGGAGCGCTGGGCGTACGGAGAGGGTGGAGGGGGACTGAAGAGGACCCTGGGGGTTGAAGAACCTCGGGGCCTGTGCTAGGGCGGGAGCTGAGCAGAGTGAAGGAGAGCGCTCCTTCCTGTGTGCCTTAGAGGCTTTGGTTGCCCTCCTGCGGTGTGCGGTACCCTAAGCTTGGCTCCCTCCCACCCGCTGCAGGGACTTCTCGGGGCGCCGAGGAGAGGAGTTTGGCAGAAAAGGGATGTGTAGCAGGAAAAGTTGAACTTTCAGGCCTTGGTGGGTTCTTTCCTGGTAAGACTTAGGAATTCACTATATGACACCCCCCCCGTTTTGTCCCCCCAGTAGTTCACAATCCAAGATTAAGTAAAAAAAGTCTAGACAGGGAAAGCGCAAATTTCAAGGCCGCTTTCTAGAGAGACATTTCTTGGGTGTCTACTTTGTACAAGTCTTGTAGCGTGCCCTGGGCCTAACCCTAGGGGAGTTCTCTGTTCCAAGTGGGACTGCAAAACAAGGAAAAATGGAACTCTGCTCCCTGTTGGTTGTTTACAGGAAGATTTTTTATGGAATGACTTGTGTATGGATCCTAGAACTCAAAAATCAGTGAAGGATTTGGAATAGGTTGATAAGGAAAGTTTAGCTCCTAGGAATTTAGTGAATAATTTATTCGGTAGTACTTACTGAGCACCACCTAAAAACGGGGCCCTGTGCAGTACTGTTATTGTGGGAATTCACAGTGAGATGGGAGAGTTGGCTTGTAGAAATGCAATGTGCATAGGGATGGTTAAACTCTTAGGTCCTCACTCGCCCAGAGACTCATTCATTCACGAAGTACCTTCTTGGTGCCTACTGTGTGTTGGGCATTGTTTTTGGCACTGGAAATGCCTCAGTGATGAACAGGCTAAAAACCCTCCCCTCAGGGAGCTTAATATGAACAAATTCTATCTGCAGGGATGTAAGCTAAACTCCATCTGCCCTCTGGCACTAACAGATAAGGTGAAGAGATAAAGAAGGTGGGGCTTTCAAAAGGCCCTGGGTTCCATCCCAGGTACCACACACACAAAAAAAAAAAAGAAGAAAAAAGTCTGGGGGGGAGTTATTTGGCCAATAGACAAACTGTGAGCCTCCATGGTGTAAGGGGGCCTGAGTTGCATTGAACCCACACAAGAAGAGAACATAGGGGCAAATTTGAAAGTTAAAATACCTGTCCCTGGTCTGTGGTTTTGTTGGTGACTGGGACTTCCACAAAGAATCAGACCCACCTTGCCTACAAGCTCTCAGTCCTGTAAAGAACACAAAGAAACACTCCAATCTCATGTTTGTTACAACAGAGAAAGCTCAGGATATCATAGGAACCTCAAGAGGCAGGAGCAGACTCACCCTGAGGATATGAAGATGGTCCCAGCAGTTTCACAAAGGAGATATGGGGTAAGAGTTTGCCGAACAAGAAGAGGAGAGTTTTCTTAGCAGAGAAAACAGCAGCATCAAAGACTTAAGTTCAAAACAACTTTTTTAGCAAACTTCAAGTAATATTTATAGCTAGCCTTTATTAAGTATCCGTGACATTGTGATCAGCACTGGTTTAATTCCATTTTACAGATGAGAAAACACTCTGAGAGGGAGGACATAAGCAGTGGAGCTCAGAATCAAGTTGAGGGAGGTCCGGTTCCAGGGCCGGTGCTCTTAAACGTTTTGCCATGTCTCTGTGTGCATAGGTAAAGGAAGAAAGATGTTGCAAAATGAGGAAACTGCATAAACAAAGGCTAGGAGGCTGGAAAAGACATGGTGTATTCTCAGAAAGAGTATGACTGACCCTCGAGGAGAGGGCAGCATACCAGGCCAGACTGAGGAGTGTTCTCTCTTCTGCAGATGCCTGGCTGGTGTGGGCAACAATAGACCTCAAGACACAGGATCACTGAATACGGAGACATAAACATTGGATTAAGATTTGTCAACTGATAGAGGCTGGTGAGTAATGGGATGAGCAAGGGAACTCCTGCGACACCCCCTCTCTCCTGGGTTCCTCGTATGTCACTAGCTCCTGCCCCTCCTTCTCCAGGCACTGCCTTCCCCACAATGGCAGAGGTTGTGGCTGAGATGGCTGAGATGCCAACACAGTCACCAGGGACAGTGGAGATGCCAATATCCGTGTCGTCCATGTCGGGGGAAATGGCAGAGATAGCAACAGAAGTGATGGAAATGACACCTGGGGAGGCCCTTGCCTCATCCCTCTTCTTCCAGCACCACCAGTTTATGTGTTCTGAGTGCGGCAGCCTGTACAACACACTAGAGGAAGTCCTCTCACACCAAGAGCAGCACGTGCTCACTGTGTCAGAGGAGGAGGCACTGACCACACAGGATGCCGGCCTGGAACCAGAGCTGATAGCAGACACTGAGGAGGGGCCTTTCCAGTGTGGTGAATGCAGCCAGCTCATCCTCTCTCCCAGTGAGCTCCTGGCCCACCAGGACGCTCACCTCCGGGAGTCTGCAAGCCAGATCCAGTACCAGTGTGGGGACTGTGAAGAACTCTTTCCCTCACCTGAGCTGTGGGTGGCGCATCGCAAGGCTCAGCACCTTTCTGCTGCAGTAGCTGAGTCATCAGCGCCACCCCCTTTACCTCCCCCAACACCACCCCCTCCACCTCCTGAGGTCAAGATGGAGCCCTATGAATGTCCTGAGTGCTCCACCCTCTGCGCCACCCCAGAGGAATTCTTGGAACATCAGGGCACTCACTTTGACTCCCTGGAGAAAGAAGAGCATAATGGGTTAGAGGACAAGGAGGAGGAATATGAAGAAGATGAGGATGATGATGATGATGAAGAGTCAGAGGATGAGGAGGAGGGAGCTGTCGACTTTGCTGATGATACTGTGGGAGGTAACGAGTCCACAGCCGGTAGAGCCCAGGGCCTCGGGGATTGTTCCCAACACTGTACCTCTGTAGGGGCTCGCCGGAGACACCGAAGAGCATCCCGAGGATCAGCATCAGCTGCCCACCCCTTCCACTGCACCCAGTGTCAGCGCAGCTTCAGCTCAGCAAACCGGCTGCTGGCTCATGGGCGGGCCCATGTGGGTGGCACACACGAATGTACGGCTTGCTCCAAGGTCTTCAAGAAGGCAGCTTCTCTTGAGCAGCACCTGCGGCTGCATCGAGGAGAAGCTCGCTACCTTTGCGTAGACTGTGGACGGGGCTTCGGCACGGAACTCACATTGGTGGCCCACCGCCGGGCTCACACTGCCAACCCACTGCATCGCTGTCGCTGTGGCAAGACATTCAGCAACATGACCAAGTTCCTCTACCATCGGCGCACGCATGCTGGGAAAAGCGGGGCTCCGGCTACAGCAGCAACAGCCTCCCCAGCTCCAACAGAGCCAATACCCCCAACCCCACCCCCTGCCCCACCTGCCCAGCTGCCCTGCCCGCAGTGCCCCAAGTCTTTTGCCTCAGCCTCTCGGCTTTCCAGACATCGACGCGCAGTACATGGGCCCCCTGAACGGCGGCACCGCTGTGGAGTTTGTGGCAAGGGCTTCAAGAAGCTGGTCCATGTACGCAACCACTTGCGGACACACACAGGTGAGAGACCTTTCCAGTGCCATTCTTGTGGCAAGACATTTGCTTCTTTAGCCAACCTCAGCCGCCACCAGCTGACCCACACAGGTGTGCGTCCCTATCAGTGTCTGGACTGTGGCAAGCGCTTTACACAGAGCTCCAACCTGCAGCAGCACCGGCGGCTGCACCTGCGGCCTGTTGCCTTTGCCCGTGCACCCCGGCTTCCCATCACTGGTCTCTACAACAAGAGCCCCTACTATTGCGGGACCTGCGGCCGCTGGTTCCGTGCCATGGCAGGCCTACGGCTGCATCAGCGGGTCCATGCCCGAGCCCGGTCCCTGACACTGCAGCCTCCCAGATCACCGTCTCCTGCCCCACCCCCAGCCCCTGAGCCTCAGCAGACTATCATGTGCACAGAGCTCGGGGAGACCATCGCCATCATTGAGACATCGCAGCCACTGGCACTTGAGGACACGCTGCAGCTGTGCCAGGCTGCACTAGGGGCTAGTGAAGCAAGCGGGCTGTTGCAGTTAGACACAGCCTTCGTGTGACATAAATGAAGAGCAACAATAAAAGGGTTTGGTTGCAGCAGTGAGTGTGGGCACCTCTGGGGAAAAAGAGGACCACCCCTTTGATAAGCCAGGCTGGCATTCATGAGATTCTTGTACACACGTGAGTCCTCAAAACAGCCCTGCCAGGTTTCTCATGTCACTTTTCTCTTCCTGAGGAGAAACTGAAGCTCTAAGTTCCCATGTGATCTGCCCCAGGTCACCCTGCTGTGTTGTAAAGTGAGGCTTGCTGAGGCTCTTGGCATCACCCTTGTGCTCAGCAATATCAGGTGACCATGTTCCCCATCTGTGCTGGGCTTCCTTCATCTCAATTTTGGTATTATGGAAGAACATCTGTAGGTACCCTGATACTAAGCTTAGACTGGGTGATGCTGACTATCCAGTAATGAGCCAGACACAGGCTCTGCCCTCGGGAAGTATGCACTTAGTAGAAGCACACACAAGTACAGATGGTTTATTCTCCCAATGTGGCTCATTGGTTCATTCAGCCTGTGTCCAAAGGTCTCCTATGTGCTCTGCAATGCTGGAGGCTAGAGCTGAGTCAGGTCTAAGGATTTCCTGGGTTATGATGGGGATGTGCAGGGACCCTGGGATCCCACAGTAGGGAACAAACCTTCATGGGAGAACAGGTATGAAAAAGTCTTCCTAGAAAAGGCAGACCCTGAGAAAAAGTAGAAGTCTGCCAGAGGAAAAGAACATTTCAGGCCGACAGCAGTACAGGAGGATGGTAAATTCTAGTGTTTTTGGTGACCATCTTGAAACTACAGTAACTGAACATTTGACCGCATGGCCATGAGAGGCACTGCCCTTAGCATTATATGTATACTATGATCCCAACAGGCGTGAAGTAGATCACAATCTCATCCTTCATGTACAGATGAAAAAACTAAAGCCATCAACTTGCAGAGGCACTGTAAGATTTGAACCGACTGTTCCCTAAGCCCACATTTATAACTACTACTCCTCTAAGTGATAGAGACCGGAAACCACATGCAGAAAGCTGAAGTCAGGATTCATTCTAATTGGAAGAAAAGTAAACCAGGGTCACAGAGCAGTTATGATTTGAGACGGACTTAAAAGATCAAAGGTCTTGGAAGCAGGAAAGGATCCCCAATTTTTTCAAAGGGTCCTGGGGTAATAGTCTTTCCCTTCCTAAGCCAATGCAGGTTAGTGGGGCAGGCTCCCAAGGCCTCTGCACACCAGGTGCTCAGGCAGATGAACCAGAATGCTGCTGGGGCTGGCAGTTGTCCAGGAGGGAAGCCTAGGCCTTGGAAGATGTGCCGAGTAGTTCAGGGCAGTGTCAGGTCTCCCCAGGACCAGAGTGACGTGAGTGGAAGGCTGGCAATGTTCTGGGAAGGGACAGCTGGGCAGGGAGTACAGGGATAGAAGTGAAGGACATCCTCTGAATACACAGTAAACCAGAGGAAGAATGGGTCCCCAGGAACCCACGACTTGCCCTTTGCACAGACCAGCCCGTCTTCCCCTTGTCTAATCTGTGTGCTTTATATGCCCACTTTGCAATCAAGGTGAAATTCAGGCCAGTGTTGAGCAAGAAAGGGAGTCTGTTCTGGGCAATATATAGATGTCCCTAGGCAGTTCGGGGCCCAGAGCCCGCAGGAACAGTCCTGTGACGTCTTAGGTGGAATCCAGCAGAGGACATGCGGTTACTTCTCCCCAGGCTCCCTTTCCCTCCCCTTCTGCAGTCTCCTGCCCGTACTCAGTGTTTGGCACCGTGTGGAAGAGGTGCCATTTCCTTTTGCTTATAGCCCCTACCATCTGCTCCTAGCATTTTCAGTGAGGGGAAAAGCCAAACTCTCTGCCCCAACCTTCCCAGAGTTGTCAATTCCAAACACCCCTGAGAGCCAGAGCAAATAGCTGCCGTGCTTAACACTCTAAAATGAAGCCTTGAGAATCTTCTAGGATTCTGGCCCTATTCCATGTCCCTCCAATCCCACCCGAGTCTACAGGCAGATTAGTTTTAAATTTTTGCCTAAGTGACTCCTTATCCAGTGTCTCCCTGGTCCCACAGCAGCCAACAGTCTGGACTGAGACCGCCTTTTGTTCAGATCTCGACTCTGCAACTTAAGTTCTGTGACCTTGACCCTGTTCAAGAGATCTCCAGTTCTGTCACTGGTCACTGAGGATACTAATCCTTCCCTCTCCTCTAAGCAGTTGATTTATGCGGAGTTATAGGACAGGCTCCTCCCAGACCTGTAGTGCAGAAAAGCTTGTAACTCCACATGCAGAGGGGCGTGATAGGGTGCAGAAGGGTTGGGCACCTGAATCAGGCCAAAACTCAGGCTTCCCAGTGTTTCCCTGCCTAAGACACAGCCCCCTCCTAACCCTGAAGAGCGCTCCAGGCACCCCCTCACCTAGGTGCAAACAGGCAGCCAGACAGGAAGCAGGTTTTCATGCCAATAATTTATTGAACGGAGGTCTGTACACAGGCAAACCTTACTGTGGAAACTTAAGACATCAGGAGTTCTCCTCATTCCCCCAGGCCCTCCAGGACAGGGATGGGAGTGAGGAGGCCTTGGGAGCAGAGGACAGGAGTGGAGATACAGCTGTAGGAGTGGGCAGGGCCAGGATGGATGGTGTGAATCAACGTTTTCTTTAAGAAAAAAATTATAACAATCTATTTACACCTGGGGACCAGGGAAGGGAAAAGATGGAGAGGGCTGATTCTATTTACAAGGGTCATAGGACGGGAGGGGCGTTTGGAAGAAGTGGAGGCTGGGGAATATGAGGGCACAAAAGGGGTAGGAGTTCCTCATGCCCCCAACCCCATCCTTCCTTCCATGTCTTCCCTCCCCACAACCAGTTAAAATCCTCTTAAAAAGCCCATCATAGGAGTCAGGCTGGTAACGGAGGGACTAGAGGTGGGGGTAGGGACTCATTTACCTCTGCCCTCTAGTCTAGGGGCCCAGCCAGGATAGAAGTTTGATGGGCTACACCTCCCCCTTCCCAACCCCCCTTAGGGCTCCCAGATAGACATGGGAGAGAGTAGCTGGTGGGGTCCTCAGGAAGAGTTAGTGAGGGTAGGTGTGGCATCAGGCGCCTGCCAGTCTGAGCCGGTCTGATTCTCATTTAAAGCTGAAGAGAAGAAAAGCAGTAGACAGTTAGCCTTTGCCTTTCAGATCCCCCTGCACCCTCTGCAGAGTGGTAAGATTAAAAGTTAACTCGGGAGGCTGAGGCAGGAGGATCGTTGCAAATTCGAGACCAGCTTGGGCTACAAAGTGAGCTCAAGGCCAGCCTGAACTGCATAGCAAGACCCTGTCTCAAAAAGACAATCAATGTTAAAAGCTGTCTTTAGGTCCACAGATGCAAACTCCAGTGCCAAAAGAGCCAGGCGTGGTGGTGCACACCTGTAATCCCAGCACTTGGGAGGCTGAGGCAGAAGGATTGTTGTGAGTTCAAGGCTAGCCTGAACTGCATAGTGAGACCCTGTCTCAAAAAGACGAAAAACAAAACAAAACAAAAAAAAAAACAAATGCCAAAACAGCCAGCTTGACAATTAAGTCCCTCACACCAAGGAACCAGGCTCCACCTAAGAGGAGGCAGCTGCAGCTAGCCCACTGCCAACCGCAGCCAGGAAGGTGGGCCCTGCTGCCAAATTTGACTTTCTTCACCAAAAGAAAAGAAAATCTGGGCTTTCACCCAAAGTGGTCCAATTTTAAATATGTTCAACAAGTTCAACTTTTTGTTCACACCAAACACATTTCTTTGGTTTTCCAGTTAGCATTTAAACACAAATGTTGGCAACGATGTCCTATGAAGGTGGTCACTGACATGCTGTAAAATATATTTTAGTTCTGAAAAGCTGTTTAACTTTCAGCAGATGCCCTCCAACTTACCTTGTGAGGACGGAGTGAGTGGAGTAGTGCCCGCTGGGGACCTCAAATGAGGAGGGATGAGAATGGCGTTGAGAGACGGTTGGATCGAGAGTTCTAGAGACAGGAATTGACACACCCAGTCAGGGCGGACCCAGGGCATCTGGAAACCCAGTGAGGACTATGATGGGGCACCAAACAAGACCCAGCTATTGGCGAGGCCGGGTTATTGACACCTTTTGCCGCAGAAGTCTTTAAGTATAAAACTGGCAAGAACCTAGCGTAAGATTGTAAAGCATGGCCGAGGTAGCTATGGTTCTCCCATCTGGGGAACAGCTTCTTGAGCCCTATACCTGTTTGGTACCCTGCTTGGCTCCCCACTTCTATGCTCTCACCACCAGGACTGAAGTTGAAGAGAGGGGGAAGCGGGCGGTTGTTGGGGAGCTGGGTTCCAAGACATCGGAGTTCATCAAAGAAGCTGTGGGCACAGGCCTCTAGTGGCGAGAGTCTGGAGGACGGAGTGTACTCTAGCAGGCTTGAACAGAGGGCGATGGCCTCAGGCGGCGTCCGAGATTTGAACACCTAGGGGGAGGGGCGTTCTGGGTCACAGGGGTGAGAGATGCCCTCAGCCCCAGCCCTAGCGTCCTGTGACTCACTGCCCGTAACAAATACAACTGCCTGCCTCTCACAAACCCACCTTCCAAATAAGGAAACAGAGGCACAACCACTGAGAGGAAGTCAATTTTATTCTGGCAGGCAGCCAGCCCAGGTCCTATGATTATATGAGCTTTGCTGAGTTTTAGTATCTCTACCACAGAAATGGAATCTTGATAACCTGTGGGTCCTCAATTTTTTAGATTCCTTAAGTTTTTGTTTTTTGTTTTTTGTTTTTAGACACGGTCTCACTATGCAGTTCTGGTAGCCTGGACTCACTATGGAGCCCAGGCTGGCCTTGAACTCATGGCAATCCTCCTGCCTCAGCCTCCCAAATCCTGGGATTATAGGTGTGCACCACCACACCCAGCTAGATTCTAGATTCCATAAATTTAAATGTTAGGAGTTACTGACTTGCTCCCTGGTTAACTTTAAACCTTCCCAAGCCATGATTCTGAAGCCAAGTACCAGCCCAGTTGGCCTTCAAGAGACCCACTTTTATCCCTACCCTACCTTTGTCCAGGGGTGAGCTTTAATCTGGGGGAACTTGAACTCTGTATAGTTGGGGTTCATCTCTCGGATTTGTTCCCGGGTTGGTGTTCCCAGTACCTGTTTTGATAAGAGAGGGGTCTGAGACAAGGCCCCCCTCTCCCTTAGCCCTGCCCCCTATCCTCCCTGACCCCACTCTCACCTTGATGATCTCCACCAGCTGGTCTACCCCACTGTCCCCAGGGAAGATGGGCTGGCCAAGGAGGAGCTCGGCCAGGACGCAGCCAGCTGACCAAACATCTGAAGGGGAATGGGAGATGTTTAAGACTAGGCAGGTAGGGCCACCAAGCCCATCCCTTTGCAAATCCTTCTATTTATTTCTCATGGCCATCCTGAGGTGTCAGGTACCCCATTTTCTCAGGTCAGAAAGGCAGCATTTGGCTCAAGGTCATACAGACTGGAGCTGGACCTTGAACTTCCAGGTCTGTCCAACTTAGTTGCACTCCCCAGACTACATGTCCTTCCAGCCCTCACTGCCTTGCTCAGTGACCCCAATGAGCCCCTTGTCTTCCTCTACCCGCAGAGGATGAACCAGGCCCAAACTTGCCAAAAGGCACCTGCGCCCTTTGGGCCACAGGAAGGTAAAGCCTCAAATCCTACAATAACTCTTACCTCCCACCTCACTCTTACCCATGAGAAGATTTTTAGCCTGGCTGTTTCACCCCTCCCTAGTCTGTGCTGTGGCCCTCACCACACAGTCGCTCACACACCCTTTTACCCTCATTTCCTTATTTCAGCCTTCCTCGTGCCTAGAAGGTGCCACTACCATCCTCGACAACAGAAGGACACAGAGACCCTAAGAACAGGCGGTACCTTCATGGTAGTAAAGCTGTGCCTGCTGGTTCCCCCAGGGTCACTGCCAGCCCCTCCCCGCCAGCTGAGAACAGAGAGCTGACTGGGAGGTTCCAGAGCTAGGATGGACTCTGGAGTCAGGTGAGCTTTCAAATCCCAGCCCCGCCCCATCTCAGCTGTGCAACTACCGGCAGGTTGCTTCCCGGCTCCCAGCCTTAGGTCACGTATCTAAAATGAGCATGCAACAGCACCAGCCTCCTAAGCTTGTCAGGACCAGGTGAAAGAACAGATGTTAGTTAAGCTTTTATCACCAAGCCTGACACACAGCACACAGAAAGAACTCAAAACCTGCCAAGACTGTCATTCCCAATGCCACCCTCCCATAACTCTGACCGATGGACGAGGTATAATCGGTGGCTCCGAAGATGAGCTCTGGGGCTCGGTAGTAGCGAGAACAGATGTAGGAAACATTGGGCTCCCCCCGGACCAACTGCTTTGCACTGTGGGAAGAAAAGGGCAAGGGTAAACAGCCAAAGGTTAAGGTCCCCCTTACCCTTTTAGCCACCCAGCAAGCCCAGGTCAGTCCCACCTGCCAAAATCGCAGAGCTTGAGGACAGCAGTGTCGGGGTCCACCAGCAGGTTCTGGGGTTTGATGTCACGGTGACACACACCCTGGGAGTGGATGTAGGCCAAGCTCCGGAAGAGTTGGTACATGTACACCTGGGGCAGGCAGGGGACAGCTGAACTCCAGCTCAGCCCTCCCCACACAGCACATCCCTGCACACTGGTCCAGTCTTGGCCTGAAGAGCCCTTCCAGGCCATGATCTTGGATTCTCCAACTTCCGTACATACCACAATTACTTGGAGGACTCGTTAAAACAGACCAATGGGCGCCCAATCTCACGGGGTTTTGTTTTTCAACAATACCGAAGAATGAACTCAGTACTTTCACACTGAGTATAGCCCCACCCCTATTTTTATTTTTTACCTTGAGACAGGGTCTTGCTAAGTCACTAAGTGGCCCAAGCTGGGCCCAAACTTTCTACCCTCCTGCCTCTTAAGACTATCATACCTGCCCAACTAAGAGTTTCTAATTCTGTGACTTCTGCAACAAGCCCTCTGGCACGGATGCTGGTCCCCAGGCCAAACTTTGACAACTACTGCTGCAACCACACCCCTTGGCAGAAGCCTGCTGAGTAGAACAGACACAATGGAAGGCCTTGTCATAAAGTAGGCTGGGGAGTCAGGCACTTGGCTTCCCCCTCACCAAAAACCATTGGTTCTTGAAGAGCTCAGCCTCCTTCACTCGACAGTCAAAACCACCCCCAAGCCAGCCCCCACTCCAGCTCAGTTCTGCTGCCTCTCTCCCACTTACTGACTAGAACCCAAGTGCCAAAAGATCAGGGATCTTTTGAGTTATGATCACTTCTGCTTCCTTGGGGCCAAGACCAGTGTCTGAGATGTATTAATTGCCCAACTTGTTCTCCACCACATACAAAAGGTCCCTCCTTTGTCCCTGTTCCCTTCAGCAAGATCCCATTACTTTTCTGTGCATCTGATCTCCTCCCCAAACTCTTCCTTGTTCCTTGTCACCTCCAAACCAGGCTGAGTTAGGATGTCCTTTTCCCAGAATCCCCTATGCTCCCTCTAGTATAGCAGTACCTAGTTTCATGGTTTCCTGGACAGCGCCTGTCAGCCCCACCAAACTAAGTGCTCTGTGAGGGCAAGACAAGGGTGTCAGTAAGCTGTGCTTTTGGAATTTCTCAGCACTGGGCCCCGTGTGCACGCAGCTAGAGCACAGCTTCACCCAACCAGAGAACTCCCTTTCCAGGAGGTGAGATTCAGCAGCAGCAACCACTGACAGAGCCCATGTCAGCTTACCCAGGAGTGTAGTGCTTAAAGCCAACGCAAGGAGCAGCTGGGGCCCAAGCAACCTCCAGCAAACAAACCCACACCTCCTACCTCCCAATGCAGCACCGTTCCAGCCTGTCCTGAAACTACATCATTCCTGGGCTTCACTCATTTATTGATGTATTCATTCAGATACCTCCTGAAGATCTGAATACCCAGGACACAGTGCCAGGCATGGGGAATGGTCCTACAGATGATGTAGGAACATGTACCTAACAACACTAATATTAGTGGCTCCTGGTGTGGATCTGAGCAGGTACTCTGCCGCCTCTTCAGCCCCCTGGTCCAGCTGCCTTCCTGATCCAGTCAGCCCTTGCCTCGGCCCTCCCCTCCTCTATCAAACTCCATCTAGGGGCTAGAGGAGCAAAGGCATGAAACATGGGACCCCCCCAAAACCAACATAACCTTGAAAGAGGAGGAAACCTGTACAAGAAATGAGGCTCTGGAGCAGCCTGCCTGCCTACCTTGACATAGATGATAGGGATGGTCAATTTGGCCTTGGTGAAATGGCGGGCCACCCGGTACACTGTCTCGGGCACATATTCCAGCACCAGATTTAGGTAAAGCTCATCTTTCTGAAGACAAAAAAGGAGGTGTGAGGTACTGACACCAAGGGGAAAGGGAAGGTGTATAAGCCACAGTCAGGGAAAGACGACCTATGAGAAAGCTAGGCAGGAAAAATGGGTGGAGCCACACCCTCACCCTGGGCACCCCAGTGTCTCACCTTCTCCCCACTGGAGTAGAAAAAGTACCGCAGTCTCACAATATTGCAGTGGTCTAGCTTACGCATAATCTGCAGCTCTCGATTCTTGGGGACAGAGGAAGAAAATCTCAATACAGCCAACCCTTTCTCTCTGCCTCCCCTCCCCAGTACACTCACCTCAGCCCTGTTCCCACTCCTGCCAACACAAAACGCAGCTGCCTTTGTATCCTAGTACCAAGGCCCTTCAGGGGCACCCGCAATTCTTCACTGCAAACCTCCTCCCCGCACACTCAGCTGGAGGCCTGTGCACCAATTCCAAAACACAGATGTGTTCTTTTCAGCCCACTTTGTAAAAGTTTTCAACTTATTGCTGACATTTACAAGCCAAGTCACTTCACTTACAAAGCCAAAGCCAGTTCTCAGCTTTACATGAAGAATCAGATGAAGTGGCCACATATGGCTTGCTGCCCTCCAAGCCATAAATAACCATAGACCCATATTGGCCATCCAGTTCACCCTGGTCCTCACCACTCGCTGCTGCTCTCCCAGAGGCATCCCAGACTTTCAACTCTAGCTTGGATCCTGAGTCCCAGACTCCAGGCTTCCAATTCTCATTTTCGGAGCTATGCTTCAGCCTCTTCCCAGATGCCCACTCTGAGCATTCTCCCCCATGCTCCCGAGGCCTCAGAGCTCCCTGCCCCCAGACCCTCTCACTTCTGCAGGTCAACCCTAACCAACTTTTGGGTTCATCCTGACCAACAGTCCTTCCAGTCCAGACCCAGGCCCTGACCTAGCCTCAGTTACCCCACATCCAGGGTAGCCTAGATTCCAAATGCCAGCCCCCCAAATACCAGCTATCCTTCCACTACCATCTCCATCTAGTTCCCTGGGCCTCTGCTAACTCATAGGTCAACGCTGCCCAAGTAAGAGAGGGCAGGCACCCCTCCTCAGAAGGGACAGTGCCCCGCACCAACAAAAGTAGTCTGTGAACAGAGCATGGGCTGAATTCCATCTTGCAGCACTGGCCAAAGACTTGGGGCAGAGTGCTACCTTCAGCACCACCAGCATCAGCCATGCCATCTCCCTTCTCTGGGAAGAAATGTATCCATTAGCAAATGTATCCATTATCCAAATGGAGAGCGCTTGGGAATCACATAGGCTAAATTCTAGTCTCTTGACTAGGATATTTTATATGCACATTTCATTTCTGCTTGCTTAACATGGGGATAACAACACTACCAATCTTCAGAGAACCTTTAGGTACACTGAATAAGAACTCACCTATCAAGCACTTATATTAAGCAAACGCCCAATAAATGTCAGCTCTCAACTCTCCTGGAATCAACTTTTCCAATCTTCCATTCAATTCATTCCCTTCCTTCTTCTCTGACCCATGCTCAGGTCCCCTCTGAAGCCCAGGTGCCAGCTCTCTTGCTGAAACTCTCAGCAGTCCCCAAAACTGCTCATTTTCATTTCCCCAAGCTACCTTGAACCTCTTGTCCTGAAGAACCTTCTTGATAGCCACCAGCTCCCTTGTCTCTGCCAGCCGTGCCTGGTACACGACCCCAAATGAGCCATTGCCAATCACTTTGATGTCTGTGTAAGCCACTTCTTGAGAGCGCTCTGGGCCTTGTCCTAGAGTGGCTACCACTGTGGTCACCTTCCCGCTGTCACCTGGGGAATAAAGGGGACACACAATCCACTGGTATTTCCTCTCCAGCCACCCTCTATCTCTGCTGGGGCTTCTTTGTCCCTTCCCACTCTCTGAGGAAACCCCCACTGCCCTTTCCTTTTTTCTTCAGGAAGCCCTAAATCCTACCTCCTCCCATATGGCAGGACAATGACACCTAAGCCTCTTTGCTGTACAAGGATTGACAACCCCTAATTTCCACGTCTAGAAAGCATCAAATCACTGGTCCCTGTTGATACTGGAAGACACCATCAACCCTAGGTGTTGAATTCATCTATCGTGGGCTCATTGCCCTCTGGCCCCCTCCTGTAGGAAAAGCATGATCTGACAGCTTCCACTTAAAAGAACAGAACCCTGAGGTACTTCTACTTTAGGAAAGCAGTGATCACTTTCATCAACCTGGAGAACAGTGCCTTCTAAATCTTTGCCAGTAGAACTGGTAACTTCATCACTGGCTCCTGGTGACAAAAATGAACATGCTCTCCTGGTATGGACTATTGCCTTGACCCCCATTTTGGGGGGATAATTCCCCCCCCCCCCCCGCAAACACATTAGATCAGGCACAGACCTGACTTCTTTATATGTGTGGTCCAGAGCAGCACCAGATGTGAGGACAGTGAGCTCAATATCTGTCCTGAGGGGGCTATTCCAG
>NW_004955555.1:650433-666589 GCF_000276665.1 Chinchilla lanigera | reverse complement strand
CCGGCCCAGCGCCCGCCGCGGGGCACGCCGGGAGATGCAGTCCGGCTGGCGTCGGCACCGCCCTCGGCCCGCACAGAGGCCCGCGCGGCACGCCGGGAAATGGAGTCATCAAAGGCCTAAGTGTAGACGATAGGGAGGAGACGGTTCGCGCTGTACGTCGGGAAATAGAGTCCTGGGTAATCCGTAGCCAACTGTGCCGAAGGCGAACCCCTGAGGCACTCTGGAAAACACAGCCACACATTCATTTCTCTGCAGCAACGGCAATCTTCTAGGTGTGTCTCAGAAATGTAATCACGGCCGCTCCACCCCTGACCTGTGTAGACCTTGATGCATGCCGGGAAATAGAGTCGAGTTGCTCAGTCTTTTGACTGTGACTCCCGACGCCAGGTGCACTCTGGGAAATCGAGTGGAGTGGGAGGGGTCCTTAAATCCCCAGATCTCCGGCCGTGGGGCAAACTGGGAAATGCAGTCGTGGCCACACCCTCTCCGCATTGCGGGTGTAAAGCGACTTCCAAAGCACGACGGGAAATGGAGTCCCGGGTGGTACCCAAAACCCAAATGTATACCGCAGTTCCAGAAATAGGCCAGTAAATAGAGTAGACATCGTGCTTCACCTACCCTATATTACTCGAAGCCGCAATCCCTGCCGGGAAATATAGTCGACACCAAGGCTTCCACGTAGTTGCTACAGCAAGCCCTGGTTTCTTCTGGGAAATGGAGTTCAAAGCCGTGTCCCCACTGACAGAGGAGGCGGGATCTGCCACCAGCCCAAAGCATGCTGGGAACAGTCCAGAACAGATCCTGACCCTTTGTGAAACTATACTCAGAGGACTGCTGGGAAGTGGAGTCCAATGGGTACCTTTGGGGGCGTGTGAGAGAAGATTAAGATAGGAGTTCCCTGGGTAGACTAGAAAGTATTTCCACTCCTCTCTCCTCGCCCCCTGATGCAAAGAATGAGCCCAAGTCAATCAGTGAGTACTGGGGAAAAAATTCAAGTACATTTAAATTCCAGGTAATCACCTATCAGGAAGGACAAAACGCCTTCTGCTGCGAAGGGTTTGAATAACACAGTCCCCCGTGGTTTCTCTGAGCACTTGTCTTCGGATACAATCTAGCTTTTTCTAGCAATGTGGGTGGCAACAGGAAGCTAAGACAGGGACAGAATTTCTGTTTTGAACCTCCATTCAGCTTTTTGGATCCTTGCGCTTCCTAAATTCCATGATCCTGGAGAGCCCTACACAAGCCCGGTTACAAGTAGCCTCAGCTTTGTGCGCGAACTGAGTCGCCCCGTTTATCCGTTAACACCCGGAAGGAGAGCAGCCCCAAAGGGGGCTGGGAAACAGAGTTCTGTGCCGCCGCCGCCACCGCCACCACCACCCACACACACACACACACACACACACACACTCCGCCCGGAGCGCCGCCCCAAATGCTTGGAACTAGAATGAAAGCGCTGTCAGGTTGTCCCGCCTCGAGAATGGAGTTTGTGAACTTCATTTTAACCTGAATTTGTGTTCACACTAATTGTCCTGCCCTTTCTGAAGCCTTAAAAAGTCCCGTCTGATCGGACTGCTCCTGACTGCAATTTCCTGCGGACACAGAGACAGACGGTAACATTAAATCCCTTTCAATCTATCTTATCCAGGATGCAAAGCTCGATACGCTTCCACTCCCTTCGCCAAGCCTACGCATCACGCACCGCTCTGGAGCGGGTGCTTCTGGGACCTGTAGTTGCCCAGCCAAATGGTAGCTGCTGCCCTCTGACGGCACCTCTGAGTTGAAAAGTAAACTGAGTCAAGTGCCAAGGCCTAGGAAATCACAGAAGGGGCCAATAAGGCTCACAAGGGCGGCAGATGGTTACTTAACCTTCAGAACCCGTGAACCCAAGGAGCCACATGGGCCAGCGCCTCGGGCCAATGGAGACCCCAAGGAGTTTGTAATCTACAGTCTGAGGAAATCTTAACAGGCTTGTGTGCAGCGGGGGGGAGAGTGAATATTTGTAGAGGGGTGATCAGAAATGTAATTTTCTAAGAAGGCCCTAATATGTGGAGGACTGAGGGGAGTCTATAAAAGTTGTACAGTCTTTGACCGGCCACACGCACTTAGGGGGAAGTCCAAGAGGATTTACAATGTCTCCCACACTCTGTGGGAGACTGGTAAATTACTGGTGACTAAAGAGATCTTTGGTGGGTGATTAAAGATTGGGGGAGTGGCTGGAGTTTTCAAGGCCACATGCCACCTGCGACATCCCACACAGTCAGAATCTGGGACAACAAGTTTGGTGACACCATGATCTGACCTGGAGAGCAGTTGTGGAGCTGAGCACTGAGGAAGGACAGTGGTTAAAGGCACTTTGAAGACCCCGGGGTCCAGCTAAGGCTACTGATCAGCTACTCACTGGGGTCTTGCTTTCCTCCTGCCAATGATAACATCGCCTTTCACCATCACCCACTATCAACTCCGCTGCATCTATGTTGCCAGGAACTATGCCTCATCCCAACTTCCAGAAATGGCTGGTGGCCCCCACCCCAGAGAATGACTTACATCACCCAGGAGAGGGAGCAGTTGCCCAAAGGCTGCCATGGAACCTGTTTCCTGCCAGTACTCCAGCCCTAAATCCTTTCTTCACTGCCAATTGAGAGTGTCACCTGAGACCACCCACCCAGGCCTGACACAAGCTGAGATTTAAGCGTGAGTGGGTAGCAGTTGCCAGTCATCCTTCCGTACCCCTCGGGTGTTGCACAGGGTGGTTCAATAGTATAGTAAATCCAACAGTCCCTGAGCCCTCAATTACCACCCCATCTCAGAGCAAGCAGCTGAATGGCCTCGGGGAAACCCCTTCCCCTTTCTGGGCCTCAGGCAACTCACCTGCACTGCCTGGGTTGGGCTAGTCTCTAAGGGCAATTCCAGCCTGCATACCTCCTCTTTCATCCCCAATTCCACTCTGCATCTGGGCTTCTAGTTTGAGTTCATCTCTCAGATCATATGATCCTTTGAGACCCTGATGTAGATCCAGCCATCTTGGCTTTAGGAAGGAAAATTCGAGTCATTGAAAGAACATGAGAGCCAGGGATACAGCTCAGCAGCATAAGTACCTGCCTGGTAAGTCTGAGGTCATGAGTGCGATTCCCGGTACAAAAAAAAAAGGAATGGGAAAGAACATGGACATCCGACGCAAACCTCACTTAAAGTCCTGTCAGGTTTAGGGCCTCAAGCATTTATTTGACTAAGTCCACTGCCCTTCTTTCTTGGATATCGAAGGAGCTAAAGGACCACAGCTCCTAACTTGGCATACAGTAGGTCAGTCAATACCAACTATGATGAGCTAGATCATTCTCAACCTGCTGAATGGGGACCTTGCTAGATCCTTCTCAACTTGCTGGTTGGACTGAAAAATCACTTATCTTACAAGGTCTACATTTCAAGAGGCACTGCAAACCTTGTTTCCAAAGGATTCTCAGCTTAATGAGAATCCCAAGTTGAGCAACGTGGACAGGATGCTATAGGCAATGCAAAAAAAAAAAAAAAAAAAAGCTCCTGGTCTTCACTGGGAATTCTGGGTGTGGCTAGGAAATCAAGGCTAGCGAAGGTAGGTATTTCAGGCAGTCAGAGCACCAACAGCAATGGGATGGTCGGGAAAGGACAGGGATTCCAAGGACACGCAGATCCCAACAGAATAGAGAACCAAGTATAGCCCCAGAGTAGACCTGATACCTTGCTGTCAAGCTCTGGGATTTATGTGACGCCTATGGTTAGAGGATCACTTTTCTGGCCTGATTTTTTTCCCTTATGGTACTGGGAATTAAACCCAGGTGCAGTACACCAGCCCTTTTTATTCTGAGACAGGGCCTAAGTTGCCAAGGCTGGCCTCAAACTTGTGATGCTACTGCCTCAGCCTCCCACAGTAGCTGGGATTATAAGCATGCCTGGCCCAGGATGTTTTTGACCCATTTAGGAGTTAGCCACTAGCCACAGATCCATGGGGGTGGGGGCTGGCAGGCTAGGCCTGTCCTGAGTTAAGCAAAGGCTATAGCCCTGCAGTGGCTGCACCCATCGCCTAGGACACATCACCGCATGCAAAGGTCCAAAGTTTTATTGTTTTGAATACATTCTCCAGCATCCCCCTACTTCCCGACCCACCCTCCATTCCCCACACAGAATAAGGCTTGACCATAGCCCCCCACCCCACCCCAGGGACCCCAGCTGGGAGGCAGAGAGGGCTTCCAGTTTGGTTTCAGGGCACCCCCTTCCCATCCCCCACCCACCTGCCCATGGGCCAGTCCTAGGAGCAGCTGGGGGTGAAAGGGGAGACTGATGCTGGGGTGAGGGGTGGGAGAGGGCGAGCAGGCACTTGTACAGATTTGTGGCCCATGGGTGGCGCCCCTCGCCCTCTCCCCCTATACACACACACCCTACCACGAAATTTTTGGTTCATCTTAACATTGCCCTTCCCCTGCTGCAACCTTGTGGGGTATGAAAACCCAGGCACTCATGGCCCCTGAAGGGGCAAGGAAGGCAGGGACACAGGCGAGGGTGGCGGGGTGGGGTGGGGAGAAGAGGTACAAGAGGCAGAGAACAGGGAGGGAGACAAGGCTTTACTTCCTAAGAGATTGTAATAAAAAAGTTCCTGGGTGTTAAGGCCAAAGCCTCATTCATATATAAATTCCCCGGATGGAGGTGGCCCCCTTAACTCCCCCCGCCCTCCCCCCACCACCAATTTACCCCGAGCTTAGAAACCCAGAGACCAGAACAGTTCCCAGCCCTGGGTACCCACCCACCCCCAGCATTAAAAACAAAAAAAAAAATTAAAGTTTTATACAAAATGTGAGGAGGGGGAAATGTAGGAGGCAGGGAGGAGACTAAAGAGCTGCCCTCACCTCCAAGGCTTTGGGGGGGTTAAGGCAGCAAAAGAAGCATGGGGAGTGGGGGGAACCTGGGCCCCCTGACCACAGCCCTCAGGAATCGCGATGCTCCAGGGAGAGCTGAGCGGTGGCATGCTGGAGGTCTGAGCTCACCCGCCTCGGGGTGAGGGGTCCCCCAGCCTCCCCAGGGCCCTCCCCTCGCACCTTCTTGTCCTCACCCTCATCCTCAAGGCCCCCAGTGGGGCCCCCACCCCCCTCCAGGCGACAGTCTTCACTCCAGCGCCGCTTAAAGCGCAGTTTGAGGGGCATACACTGGGCCGCCCCAGGTGCCTCGCCAGGCTCCGGCTTGGGGGGTGCAGGTGGGGCACGGGGTGTCTTGAACACCTCCCCATCTTCCTCATCCTCATCACTGATGTCAGTCACCTCCACTTCCTCTGATTCGCCTTCGGAGATAGGCTCCACCTTGATCTGTGGTGGTGGCGGCGGCGGCGGGACCAGTGCCCCTGCCCCCTCAGCCAGCCCGCCTGCACCGCCGCCGCCACTGCTCTTGTCAGAGCCTCCTGGAGCCTTCTCTCCAGCTGCCCGCTGCCGGCGTCCTAGTGGGGGCGGCTGCAGCTTAAACTTGAACGGGGAAGAGGAGGAGGAAGAGGAGGACGAGGCTGAGGACTGGACTGGTGGGGTCTCGGGTGCCATGGGCGGCAGTGGGCACTTGTCGGGGCGCTGGGGCTGGGGCACCACTAGCCCAGGGTAGTGCAGGAAGGCGCGGGGGCTGAGGTGGTAGTTGTAGACGCTTTGGGTATGGGCCTGCAGGTACCGTTTCATGTCCTCGGGGCTGAAGGAGAAGTGTGAGCCTCCCCCTGAGCCGCTAGGGCCACCACCACCACTGGGGTACATAGGACTCAGTGTGGGCGAGGGTGTGTAGGCCAGGTGGGTGGGTGTCATGGGCAGGGCTGGTGAGAGCTGAGGGGGTAGCAGAGAGCCAGGCCCAGCCAGAGGAGACACAGGGAAAGGGCTGAGGGGCTCAGGGCCACCCCGGGGTCTGGGATAGACACGGAAGACACCAGGGTCATGGGGCAGGCGGGCCAGTGGGGGCCCTCGAAAGGCCCCCAGCTCTGGAGGGCCAGGTGGTCGTGCCCGGGGGTCCTCTCCCAATGGCTCCTCCAACTCTGATGTGCCATCACTACAGTCACTGACGGAGCCACGCCCCAGACGGCGGGCTACCACAGCGGAGAAGAGGGAGGAGGAAGATGAAGAGCAGGCCGGTGGTGAGCGGGGATCCTCAGTGGGAGACAGCACCTCGGAGGGCGTTGAGGGAGGGAAGCGGAAGTGGCTTCCGCCAGACGGCACTGGAGGGGCACTCTGTGGCACTGCACCCCCTGAGAGGAGAGGGGAGACTTGATATCAAGGCCTTTGGCTCACCCCAGGGCGACAGACCCTCTCCTCCTAGGGGTCACCCATCCCCAGTACTCACCAGCCAACCCCACATCGATGAAAGGGTAATTAACCAGCACCAGTTTGTTGAAGTTGAACTTGTAGGTGAACCGTTTCCCCTTGGTCTTGTGCAGAATGCGTTTGTTGTAATAATAGCTGTGGAGGTAGAAACACAGGGGGGATGATCACTCTGTACTCCTGGGGACTCAGACCTAGACTACATAACTCGACACTGCGCGGGCATCGCTCACAGATGGGGAGCCAGAGAAATGTGGGCCGCTTGAGAAAAACCAAACATTCTCTAGGACACCTCTGTTGTTACCATTGGTCTCAAAAATGGCTATAGCTTACCCAGGTATACAGCTAGGATCTGGCAGAACCAGGCGTCAAACCCAAAGCCTGTTCCCACGGGTCAAGGGTTTCCCAATCAATTGGGGCTGTTCACATGTGCCCTAGGGGCCCATAGCAACACCCTCCTCACCGCAGGGCTCGGCTCAGCTTGTCATAGTTCATCTGGGGCTTGCACTTGCGGACGCCCCAGAGCCGGGCCACCTCGTCAGGGTCCTTGATGACGAACTCCCCGTAGTCCCCCTGCCAGGCGATGACGCCCTGGTACTCCTCCTTCCGCAGCAGCTCCAAGATAAAGTGCCACAGCTGGATCTGCCTTGAGCCAGGGGACGACTCCGGCTTGTAGGCCCAATCCGGGAAGGCAAACCCTGGGGACAGGAGGTGGGGAGTGGCCTGGGGTCAGGATGCCAAGTCAGAGGCTATGGGTTACATCCCGGGGTCCACCTCCTATCCCGCCCTCACCATGGGGAAAGCCCTCTCCCCTCCACCAAGTGATGGCCTGAGCTAGAGAGAGACAGTGTGTGTCTATGTGAGGGGGCTAGACAGGAACTGGGGGAGGGGGAGGGGAAGCTGGAGCCTGCTCCAGCGACACCGGGAGAAACAGGAAACCGTCGGCGGCGGGTCCCGGGGCCAGTGCCAGGGGGCCAGGCACCAAGCCAGGCTGGCGGGCAGGGCTGCCAGTGGGGGAGGGGTAGGAAAGGGCACACATGGCCAGCCAGACTGGGGCATAGCCCCCCTGCCAATCCTCACTTCCATTCAGAACCAGTAGCACTCCCGCAAGCGCTGCTAGTCCCATCCTTAGGAATAGACACTATCTGCCCCCCAAGACCTAACAGCCCCTACTCCCATCCCAGAACTAGGAGATTTTTTTTTTCCCTTCTTAAAAGGACCAAGAGGGGTGGGGTGGCTGCTTGACGATGAGGTCAGCGCTCACACACACAGAGGCTTCTGTCTTCCCTGGAGAGTGAAACTCAGACTGTCTGAGAGGGCCCCCGCAAGCCCTGGACCCTCTGAGTCGCACTGCCCTCCCCAGACCCAGGCATCCAGGCCAGCCCAGCCCAGGCACAGGCAGAGCAGGCACACTGAAGCAGTCACCCTCTTCCCACTTCTGCCTTCTCATCCTCAGCTTCTTCCCTGCCCACCTGCCCGCCGCCGGGCCACCCGCCCCCAGCATTAACCTTGGGTAGAGGTTGGTGGTGGGCTGGCTGGTCCCTGGAGGGGGTGGGGAGCCTGGGGGGGGGCTGCGGTTGTTGTCATTTCCCAAACCCCCGGGTAATCAGGGGCCATCAATAATTCAGCACTAGGCAGCCGGTAATGGAGGGGTGGGAGGAGGGAAAGGGGAGGAAGAGAGGGAGGGGGAGGCAGGGCAGGGGCCCTAGAGCCTCTAGAGAGAAAAGGCCAAGGTAGATGGCTAAAGATGGATAGGGTCCCAAGGCCCAATCAGGCTGCAGGGGTCAGTTTCCCTTCGTTGGCCCCAGCTCAAGCAGGTACCAACCAGGCTTCTGAGCAAGACTGAGCTTCCCCAGTGACTCCACCCTAGTCTGGAATCCAACAGGGGATCCTTCCCCTAGGGAACACTGATCAGTAATTCCTGATCAGAGATCAGGTAGATAGATCCCTGCTCCCACTAGGGCTATTCCCTCTAAATGCAGAGATCACTGTGCCCTGCATGGACTCAGACACCTGGCCCCTAGCCCCAGCGAATCCGGGAAGGTCAGTACAAATTCCCCACCTAGTCCCTGCCCCATGCAGAAATCCAGGCCTCAGAGCAGCCCCCAGGGTTCCAGGAATATGACCTCCAGCTGTTCAGGTCCAGAGTCCTGCACTAGCAGCCCTGCTCCTTTTGGCAGTGACAGCCCCTAACCATCCCTTCCAGGAACCCAGGCATCCATGGTCCCATGCCTCATAAGAATTCAGGCGCTCATCCATTACCCTCCTCTTGCTTGAGAAAAAGAACATCCAGGGTCTCCCTTGGGGACAAGAGGTCTTTGGGAGCCCAAAGGTCTTTAGGAACCCAGGTAACCAAGCTACAAGCTGCATGTATCCTGGAACCCCCTCAAAAAGGCTCCTGGCACCTCTCAGGGAAACAAGCTCCATGCTACTCCCACTTTAGCCCCAATCTGGATCCCAGACCAAGGAGGGGGGCTGAAGCCCCTGAGACATCAGTCTGGGGGTGGAGGGGTGTACTGACTTCCACCCTCCCCCCAAAATTAAAGCCACCCTTCCCAGCCCACCCGCCCCAGCCTCCATGTCCCCGTAACCAGGCAACGTGTGCAGCGACAGTCCTGGGAGCGGGGGAGCAGGAGGCTAAAAATAAACTTTGCAGAAGAGAGGGAGTGAGAGAGACTACATCCAACACAAAGGGAACTCGGAAAGGAGGTGGGGGGGGCTCTGGAAAGGCCTCAAGCCACGTTCTGGGAGCTGTCCCAGGCCCCCTTGTTAACCTCCCGCCCTGAGCAACACCCCTCAGGGCCTGGACAGTGGCTACCACTCTTGGTAGGGACCCTTACCCACACCCAGGCCCACCCCAAAGACAGCTTCCCTCATCGGACACAGTATACACGAGGGCCTGTTCCTGGCTTTGGGGGGGGGCATAAAGGGGGGTGACGTCAGGGTGTCTCAATGGGGCTCTGTTCCCCAGGCCTTGGAGCCAGGAGCCAGGCACGGGCAAGGGGAGCATGTGTGAGTGTGTGTTGTGTATGAATCCACGTGCTTATATCAGGGAAACACCAGCCTTGCACTAAGAAAGCCTGGGGGGTGCAGGACCTCTACAGCAGCGACCAGTGCTGCAGGTAGAAGGAGAGCAGCTGTACTGAGACAGGGTTTCAGGAAATGCAGGGAGGGTGTAGAGGTGGCAGCAGACAGACAGGAAGGGCTTGGGATGGCTGGGTCCCAGAGGGCACACCTGGATCCTACAGAGGTGCAGTAGGGATTCTCTCAGACAGCGCAGGCCTGGGTGGGGGCACAACTCCTGGGAACCCCCCAACTTCACATAACTGCCCAAACTTTTTAAAAGAGACTTTGGGTGTTGGAAGGGAGAGATGGTGGTAGAGGAAGAACATGCTGGCCTCCATGGGGGCCCCATCACCTCCCCCACTGCAAGCGGCCCTCGATGGCGCCAGAGCCGGGAAGAAAACAGGAAGTGGGAAACAGCCACGGCAGAGAAGAGAGGGGCCGGGATGGAGGATCGGATGGAGGGGCGTATAGCTGCCGGCAGACGGAAAGACAGGCGGATCTGGAGGCCTTTCCGAGGTCCTTCCACTCCATCCCCTCCTCGATCCCCCAACCAGAGAACACGAACGAACGAACACACACACACACACACATACACACACACACACACAAACTGCGACCCCAGACGGGGTTAGGGGAGCAGCCTAGCCGGTCTGCTCGGGCCAAGGCCCGTAGCTGGAAGGGAAGATGAGGCGGGGCACCTCTGACCCCTCCCCCGGGGAGGGTAGGCTCCTGCTGCCCCCAGGGCTGAGCGGCCCAGGAGCCTATGGGAGCCCGGGAGTCTGTGCGATGCACGTGACTGACCCTACAGCACTTAGCACCCCTGCCCACCCGAGTACCCCTCCTCCGCCCCAATCCCCAGACACCGGAGTCCTGCTCGGAGCCCTTTAAGAGCCGCCCCCACCCGCCGAACAGGGGCTGGGCTGGGGTGGGGTGGGGTGGGGTGGGGTGGGGTAGGCCAGTCGGGGCACACACCCGCACACAGGAGTCCCAGCCGCGGCTGCCGCCGGGGGAAGGAAACAAGTTTGAACAGCGGCGCCCGGCCCCCTTCCCCCTCCCCCGTCCCGCCCCGGGCCGGATTCCGACAGGGTAGACGGGCAGGGGGCGGCTAGGACCCCTCCCCCCGCGCGCTCCGGCGCAAAGTCCAGCCCGCGCGAGCCCGGGGGCGGCGGGAGAGGGGAGGGGGAAAAGTCCGAGTGGGAGGGGGGGTTAATCCCGCTGCCCCCCGCCCGCCGACCAAGGGGGGAGGGGAACCTTGGCCCCTTAAGGAGGAGCAAGTTGGCGGGGATGAGAAGCGGAGGGAAAAGACGACCCACAGAAAGAGAAGAGCTGGATCCGGGAGGGGGAATGAGGGGGGTAGTCTCGGCGTGCCTCCCCCTCCCCACGCTCCTCAACCCCGCGCCTCTGGCGGCGCGGGAGGAAGGTACCCAGGTCTCCCTGGAGCCACCTTAAAGCCGCGCGTTCTAAGGTCGGAAACAAAAAGTTCCTTTTTCGAACGTTCGGGCTGCGCTTTGGAACTTTGCGACTCTGTGCGGGCGGGGGAGCGAGGAGCCGGCGGAGACAGGCGGGGGAGGGGCGGCGCAGCCCGGACCCCGAGTCCCAGGTTCCCCATTCACCCACTCCTACAGATTGTCCCATATCCCCCTCTAAATCGGTGCGGGGCACGCGCTGCCGTGAAGGTCACGGTCCAGACCGCGCAGCGCGGAACCGGGGACAGCGGGCCCCCTGGACAGGCCCCCCCGCCCCGCACACGTCCCGGCCCCCAGAGTGCAACGTGACAGAGCGGCAGGGAGGGACCCTACCACTCTCGTGATCCCGGGAGTGAGAGAGAGCCCACCTTTCGAGGTCCGGACAAGGAGAGGAGACCAGGACCCGCAGCACCCACACCACTCCAACCGGAGCCATGAGCTGGGGGTCCCAGGCAGCACCCCCGCTCGCGCCGCGAGAAGCAACAGGTCTCGAGTGCTTGGGGGTCCCTAGAACTAGGGATCACTCGGGCTACCCAGGACCCCTTCGGCCCCCCCCCAAAGTTTCTCCTCCCGGTTTCCCGGGGCAACAAGTCCCCCACACGTGCGGCCCCCGCCCCCACCTGTGTCCGCCGGGGTCTTCATGCTGGGGGGCCCGGGGCGAGGCGCCCCGACTTCGGGCCGCGGCTCCCGGCGCCCGCGCTGCCCAGTCCCGTCCCGCGCCCGACGGGCCGCCCTCTCCGCCTCACCCGGCCTCGCCTCTCAGAGCCTCTCCCCTCCCCGCCGCCGCCTCCCGGGTTAATATCGCACTCCGGGGCCGGGACGCCCACGCCCCCCGGCCGGCGACGTCACCGCCGCGTCGCCATGGAGACACTGCGCCCGCCCCCTCCCAGCGCACTCACACACACGCTTGCCGGCTCGCAGCCACTGAGGACCCGCCGGCTCTGGGCTTAAAGGGGCCGCGCGGCGGGGGAGAGAGGAGGGAGAGGGCCAAGAGGGGACGGGGTCCTAGGGGTCACGACCTTTCTCGGAGGCTCCAAGTCTGGAGATAACTTAAGTCCTCAGCATTTGCTACCTGCCCCTCCCCTCCTTTTCTGCCCACCGAGGGATCCAGAGTTTCCTTTGGGAACCTGAGTAAAGGGTGTAGGGAGGCAGATACCCTCTGAGTGGGGTCAGAAACTTTTGCGAGGAAGGGCACGGACGTTTGGGGAGGAGGCAGAATCTTATCTGCAGGGGGGCGTAGTCAGGATCTTGGAGGGTGATCAAGACCACAGCATTTCTCAGACTGGCCTTACCCTACCACCACCAAGATCCTGAATGGGGGCAGCTGTCCAGGGGTGGGGTGGAATGGGTGGGAAGCATTTCCCAGTAACGGAAACGGGGAGGCGGTTGTAGCCTCCGCTTCTGTGGGGATGGGGTCTTGGCTTTCCTGATAGCCTCAGTACAGCTGGGGAGGAAGTGACCTGAGAGAATGCATTCGGGAGCCACCACCACCATCCCTAGGCTGCAGCTGTCCTGGAGAAGCAGCGGGCGCCGGAGATACCCCCACCTCCACCACTAGGGCAGGGGGTTCCGGAGGTAGGGCCAGGATGCGAGGAGGCGACCTAAGTCTGAACAAATGTCCTTCCAGGGGGGCTGGAGGTCCCCAGGGCAGAGGAAGACTAGGCTTAAGACTTAAGGCAGGAGCGCAGGGGAAGTGTTAAGTCTCTGTTCTCGGCTGCAGCTGAGAGGGATTGATGGAGCCTGAGGCTCCGGGAAACAGGAAATCGGAGTGCTGATCAAATGGATGCAAGGAGCTGCCAGCCGAGTCTACTCGGCAAATAGAAGCGAGATTCACAGGCAGAGCTAAGACAGAGTCTCAAGAATGACTCTTGAGTTACCGAAAGAGAGTAGGGGATGATGAGGGACACAAACCCAGTACAGTAGATGGACCGAGAGAGACTGACAAGCCAAGGGGAGGGACGGCCTGGCCTGCAGGGACCAGGCTCTGGGTGCTTCAGGCATTGCTGGGTTCCGCCTTAGCCCAGCTCCTCAGAAAGACTCAGGCCCCCTCCTTGGGGAGACCAAGGCCTCAGGGGAAGAATCGCCCCCTTGGGGAATTATGTAACCTTGCCTACGGACAGTGCAGCTCCCCCACGGATATTGTAACCCTCTGGGAGCAGTGCGGTCCAGCAATAATCATCATCATTGTTAGAATAACAGCTCCTGATTCCGAGTGCTCACAATGTGCCAGGCGCTTGGCCAAGCATTGTCAGGGGCATCTTCTCATTTTATCCTCACAAAATCCCTTAAGGGAAGTTACTATTGTTATCCCTATTTACAGATTAAGAAAATAAGGCTCTGGGAGGGGAAATGCGTCTGCCAAAAAAAATCCTATAACCAGGAAGTGCTGGAATTAGGATTCGAATCCAGATCTGTTCAATTCTAAGCCCTTAACCATTACTACCTTCTTCACTGGAGTCCCCTCCACGCTCCTCTTTAAAAAAAAAAAAAAAAAGTACAGAGTTTCAAAGATAATAGGTCAACTATCCTCCCACCAGCAAGACAGGGACTTGGGTTGCTATTCTAACGCTGGTGCCTCCTACCTGTCACAAGTGAGCTGTTTCCCTATTTAAGCTTCAGTTTATCTATAAAGTAGGGATGCTAAGAGACCCTGCATGATAGGGTTATTATGAGAAATCACGGATGTGAAATGAGTATACAAATATTGGGCCAAGAGTATAACTCAGTGGTAGTGTGCTTGGCATGTGCCAGGCCTGGGTTCCATCCTAGCACCAAAAAATAAATGTATAAATAAAAATACAGATAATATAGTGAAAAAAACGCAAATTATTAATGAAGTGAATTATATAGCTAATGGATACAGTGATCATCCCTTACCCTACAGACTCCAACTGTAATAAACACTCAGTAAAACAGTCCAACTATAAACACACACCATCAACAGTGTGAAATTGCCTGTTAATCTTATAATCTCACCCTGACCAGTTGGCTGGCTCTGTAAAACACAACCACCATGGATGGTGGGCATGCCGCATGGGAGAGAGTGAACCTTCAGTAGAGAATGGCAGTCCTGATGAAAATTTCCCCCGGGACTTGTGTCAGGCTGGCTTTGAGCTCACTTTGTAGCCCAGGCTGGCCTCAAACTCACAATGATCTTCCTGCCTCAGCCTACCGAGTGCTGGGATTACAGGCGTGCGCCACCATGCCTAGTGGTTATCCGTGGATCTTGTACCCTCTCAGGGACCCATGTGGAGCCTCTTAGATAATTCAGTTATTTCATGGATCCTGAGGCCCAGCCCCAGAGATGGTAGTGACAGGAATCCCCACCATTACTATATGAGATACATAATGTGAACTGTGGTGGAAATTATTCATCATCAGTGACCATTCCTTGAAGAGAGGCCATGCTCCCAAGGCATTGGGCTCCAATGAAGAAGAAGACACCCTCCTCCCCACTTTTGCTGTGGGAAGCTCCCACATAACAGGTGAAAAGCACAGCCATACCAGAGTCAGGAAACACCCTCATGAACAGTGCAAACAACTCTGTCCAGACAGTAAGGACACTCCACTCCCATGGCCCATGACCTTGTTCTAGTTTGCCACTCTGACACAGATAACATTTATCCTGCTGTTGTCAGGCAAAGGCATAGGCAGAAGTTGTTCTCACAGAAGTCCCAGTGTTCATAGACTTTGTCACCCTCACCCACCTCCTAAGAGGGAACAACCCACCCATCAGTCTATAAGCAATAATGAACCTTTAAGCCCCTAACAAGTGCACTGGGTGTAGTGGGTATGTGCCTATAATCCCTGCTCTCTGGGAGGCTGAGGCAGGGGGCTTGTAAGTGTGAGCCAAGCCTGGGCATTTAGCTATTTAGCTAAATTACCCTGACTGAAAGTTAAACAAACAATGAAATGTTTGGGGATATAGCTCAGTGTGAAGACCCCAGTACCACAAGAAAAGAAGAAGGAGAAAAGTGGGAGGAGGAGAAGAAGACAACAGTGACAGCTCTAACAGGCCAGCCTAGCAATTTAGCAATACTCTGCCTCAAAATAAAATTTAAACTGGTCATAATGGCACCGGCCTGTAATTCCAACACTTAGGAAGCTGAGGCAGTAGGATTGCTGCGAGTAAGAAGTCAGCCTGGGTTACACAGTGAGTTTTGTTTTTTATCTTTTTTTGTTTTTTGTTTTTTTGTCTTTTTGAGACAGGGTCTCACTATGCAGTTCAGGCTGGCCTTGAGCTCACTTTGTAGCCCAGGCTAGCCTCGAACTCACAATGATCCTCCTGCCTCAGCCTCCCTAGTGCTGGAATTATAGGCCTGCGCCACCACGCCTGGCTCACAGTGAGTTGAAGGTCAGCCTGAACTGCATAGCAAGACCTGTCTCAAAATAAAAAATTAAATAAACTTTTAAAAAGGGACTAGTGGCCAGGCATGGTGGTACATGCCTATAAACCCCAGCACTCAGGAGGCTGAGGCAGGAGGATAGCTGCAAGTTTGAGGCCAGCCTGGGCTACAAAGTGAAACCCTGTCTCAAAAAGACAAAAAAAAGGGGTGGGTTGAGGGGACTGGTGATATAGCTCAGTACTACAGCACTTGTCTAATGTCTATGACTCAGCCCATATAGAGTACAGCTACCAGAAAAGTGTGACCATGCCTAAGCAGAAGATGTAACCCCTGCAACCTTGCTGTTACACCACCTTTTCTTGTCTCTCTGACTGAGATGTGCAAGGCCAGCAAGCCCTGGGCCCTCTGCTCCCCATCCACACTTGTTCTTCCATGAACTCCATCAGTCCCATGGCAAATCTTCTTTCTCTTTCAGTGTGTGTGTGTGTGTGTGTGTGTGTGTGTGTGGTGTGTGTGACTAAGAAGTGAACTCCAGGTCTTCACACTGAGCTACATCCCTTACCTCCTTCTTCCCTTTTTTTTTTTTTTTTTCTTTTCTTTCCTTTTCTTCTTTAAAGACAGGGTCTCATCAAGTTGCTAAATTGGGTAGGTTGGACCAGGTGTGGTGACCCATGCCTATAATCCTAGCACTGCGGAGGCTGCGACAGGGGATGCCCGTGAGTTTGAAAATAGCCTTGGCTACATAAGTGTGCTCAAGGCCAGCCTCAACTACATAAACCCTGTCACAGACAAAATATATATATAATAAATTATGTGATCTGGGCTCGAATTTGCAATAATCCTTGCCCCTTAGACTACCAGAGTGCTGGGATTACAGGTGTGTGCCACCTTGCCTGGTTCACTGCTACCTTTCTATCACTAGCCCCAGACTCTTTTTAAAGTCCTGCCTCACACACCCAACTGCCTC
>NW_004955555.1:648161-650230 GCF_000276665.1 Chinchilla lanigera | reverse complement strand
GCTCTGTTTGGATTGCTCAGACTTGCAAAGTCATAAAAGGTCTTCCCAAGCTCCCCCAGACTCTTCCCACCACACGCAGTCTTCCGCATCTCAGGAACCTACAATTCTGTTTTGCTGGTTGCTCAGGTTGAACACCTTGGAGTCATCCTTGTGCCATTTGTCTCATCTGACATCCAACTTTTAGTTTTTCTGAGACAGGGTATCACTATGGTGCCCATACTTGCCTTGGATTCCTGCAGTCAAACCATCCCAGCCTTCCTCACCCCCGCCTCAGCCTCCCAGGTAGCTAGAACTACACAGGTTTGTATCTCTGTGCCTGGCTGAAATCAGCTACTCTTCATTTTTATCCCCACTCTGATCTCCTCACTGGCCTCCCTGGCCCCTGTAGTCTGTGCTCTAGCCAGAGTGGTTCCAGTAAATCAGATCATATTCTTTTGCTGCCCAAAACCCTCCAGTGGCTCCTCTATTCACTGGGAGTAAAAGGCAACTCCTGCAATGGCCTGTCCACCCATGCCTGGGGCTCACCTCCAGTTTTCTCTTCCATTCACATTCCAGTTCCACTCTGCCTCTTACTAGGACACACTAGGCACCCTCTTGCCTCAGGGACTTTGCTTATGCTGTCCCACTTGACAAGAAGGCTTTCCTCCAGCATGTCTACATAGCCCTGTGCCTCACCTGCTACAAGCTTTTATCCACAACAATAAGACCCTACCTGACTGCTCTGGTTTTTTGTTTGTTTGTTTGTTTTGGTCTTTTTGAGACAGAGTCTAACACTGCAGTTCAGCCTGGCCTCAAACTCACTTTGTAGCCCAGACTAGCCTTGAACTCGAAGCAGTCCTCCTGCCTCAGCCTCCAGGCTGACTGCTCAATTTTAAATTGTGACCCCTCTTTCTGGATCCTAATGTACCTTCCCTGTGCTGTTTTTCTCCATAGGATTTATTCTCGACTGACATATTCTTCCGTAATGTATTTGCTTATGACCTGAATCCTTCCCCTATAATGTCAGCTATAAGACAGAGATTTTTCACCTGTTTTGTTACCTGCAGTAACCCCAGAGCTTGGCGTAGTGGCTGGCAACCCATGAAGGCATAAAACCATCTTTGGACAGTGACTCTTCCCTACCCACTGCAATACAATACATGTAATCCCCACACAGAGAAACTCTCATAGCCAGTTAGTGCCAGTACACTCCCCTCAAAGAATGTGAACCCCTTAACCAGGAATCCCCCATAAAGGGTATCAGAGTCCTATAGAATGTGGCTCCAAAGAGACAGGGCTCACTGTGTAGCTGAAGCAGGCCTTGAACTCACTATGTGGCCCAGGCTGGTCTTGAACTCATGACAATCCTCCTGCCTCAGCCTCCCAAGTTCTGGAACTATAGGCATCTGCTACCATGCTGACTTTGTTCTATTTTCTACACTTCCTTATCACCACTGCCTAAGCCTGTGTCTGTCATGGAATAGATTGGAGGGCTGGAGATGGAAATCAATGAAAAGGCTCTGGATTCAATTCCCAATACCAGGTGGGGCTGGTGGCACACTCCTGTAATCCCAGCACTTGGGAGGCTGAAGCAGGAGGATTGTTGTGAGTTCGAGACCAGCCTGGGCTACAAAGTGAGCTCAAGGCCAGCCTGAACTGAACAGTGAGACCCTGTCTCAAAAAGACAAAAAGACAAAAAAAAAAAATTCCCAATACCAAAATAAAAAAAATAGGGCTAGGGATGTAGTTCAGTGGAAGAGTACCCATGGGTTTGAGCCCAGTTTAAAAAAAAAAAACCGTCATTGTGGGAACCCCAGTATAAGCAGTGTAGTTCCCATAAATGCTGTGAACCCATATTAGAGAGCAACCCACATAAATGGTATGAACTTCCATAAAGGCAGTGTGATCCTCACAAAGAGTGTGAGCCCCAGTGTAAACAATGAGACACTCATAAATACGGTGAGACCCTCATAAACATCATGAACGCCATACAAACAGAGAGACAGGATATAAACAATGTGTGTCCTGTACAATTTCCTCATAGGGTGGTCAGAGAAAGTATAACTTGCCTTTTTTTTTTTTTTTTTTTT
>NW_004955555.1:625135-646688 GCF_000276665.1 Chinchilla lanigera | reverse complement strand
AGCTAAATCCCCAGCCCCGGTAGGGTGTCTTATTATCTCCACTGGACCACAACACTTTCTGATAGATACTTGCCACAGGGATATGCTGACTCCTGAAATCCTTCCAAAAAGTATCACTACCACTGGTGTATACACAAAGTATAGACAAAGTTACCAACTACAGATTGTGACAGCGTAAACTCTTCAAATAGTGATACACTCTGTCTGAATGAAGATAATCACTATTGGGGTTAGGGGGGTAGCTCATTGCTAGAGTGTGTGCTTAGAATGAGAAAGGTCCTAGGCCAGGTGTGGTGGTATACACGTGTAATCCCAGCACTCAGGAGGCTGAAGCAGGAGGATCACTGGGAGTTCGAGAGGCCAGCCTGGGCTATATGGTGAGTTCAAGGCCATCCTGAACTGCATAGCAAGATCCTGTCTCAAAAAAAAAAAAAAAATGAGAAAGCCTCTGAGTGTTTGTTTTTTTATATCAGGAATCGAACTCAGGACCTCATGCTTGCCAAGCAGGCATGATTCCACTGAGCTATATTCCCGGCCCAAGCCTCTGGGTTTAGCCAAGCATAGTGACACACATTTATAATCCCAGGACTCAGGAGGCTAAGGCAGGAGGATCACCATGAGTTTGATGCCAGCCTGGACTACATAGTTCAAGTCCAACCTAAACTACACAGCCTGAACTACTACCCTACCTTTTTTTTATTTTTATTTTTTTTACTTTTTTGAGGCTAGGTCTCCCTGTATAGTCCAGGCTGGTCTTGAACTCATTATGTAGCCCCAGGCTAGCCTAGAATTTGTGATCATCTACCTCAGTCTCCCAGAGTGCTGAGATTACATGCTTGCATCATGATGTCCTGGTGATATTGCTTTATTTATTTCTACTTAAAATGAAAATTTATGTATGTATATTTTTATTTTTGGTGCTGAGGATCTGGGGATTGAACCTAGCCAGGACTTAATGTGTGCTTGGCAAGTGTTCTACCACTAAACTATCCCCAATCTTTTTTTTTTTTTTTTTTTTTTTTTGAGACAATTCATTAAAATTACACCGTCATGTGTCATGAGGGGTGATTCTGCAGAAGCAGGACAGCACAGGCTTAGCCAGGCTGCTGGGGTCAAATCTTAGCTAGGCTTCTTCCTAGCTCTGCGATTCTGGGAAGGTCAATCCCTCCGTGCCTTGATTTCCAATTTCTTCTTTTGAGACAGGGTCTTGCTCTGCAGTTCAGGCTGGGCTTGAAATCACTATGTAACCCACATTGGCCTCGAACTCCTGGCAATCTTCCAACTTCAGCCTCCTGAGAGTTTGAATTTGGGGGAGGGTTTAACTTTTAATCCTCCTGTCTCAGCCCCCGAGTAGCTGGAATTTCAGATATGTGCTATTATAGCCCACTTAAATTTATTTTAACTGACCCACACTGTATATATACATGGGGTACCATGTGAGATTTTTTTGTTTTTTTGCTTTCTTGAGACAGGGTCTCACTGTGTAGTTCAGACTGGCTTTGAATTCACTGTATAATCCATCCTCCTGCCTCAGCCTCCCAGTTGCAGCTCATGCGATATTTTGATACATGCATACATTGAGGAACATATAAATCAAGTTAAACACTATCATAAATTTGGGTTTTTTTTTGTTTGGTTTGTTTTTTTGCTGGTGGTCCTAGAAATTGACCCCAGGGATTTCACATTGAGGTACATTCTCAGTCTTTTATATTTTTATTTTGAGAGAGTAATTCTCTAAATTGCCCAAGTGAGTGCTTACTTCAGCAGCACATATACTAAATTGCCTACGTGAAATTTAAATTTGGTGCTGGGCATGGTGGCACAGGCCTGTAATCCCAGCACTTGGGAGGCTGAGGCAGGAGGATCATCGTGAGTAAAGTGAACTCAATGCCAGCCTCAACTGCATAGTGAGACCCTGTCTCAAAAAGACAAACAAAACAAAACAAAACAAAACCTTGAATTTGGGATCATCCTGTCTTAGCTTCTCAAAGTGTTGGGATTACAGCCCTGCACTACTACACATGGCTTCCATTTATCATTTCCTTTTTGGTGAAAAGATTCAAATTGATTTTCTTTTACATGTTTTTTTGAGACAGGATCTCAGCTGCTGGGGTTACAGGTATGTGCCACCATGCATGGCCTCTTATAGTCTTTATAACTATATATTACATTATGGTACTGGGTATGGTGGCATATGCTTGTAATCCTAGGACTCAAGAGGCTGAGGCAGGAGACTCAAAAAAAAAAAAAAAAAAAAAGAAAAAGAAAAAGAAAAAATCACGAAAACAAACAACCAAACAAAATACATTATGGTTATCTATACTCTCTCTACTGTGAGATAGCACACACTTATGCTGTTCAGTGTTTTGCACATGTCAACTCAGTACATCTTCACAATAGCCTTATGCCATCAGGTTTTGTCATTGCCCTCCTGCCCTTTTTACACAGGCTCTCCCTATGCAGTTCAGACTTGCCGGCCTTAAACTCACTATGTAGTCCAGGCTGGCCTCAAACTCACAGTGATCCTCCTGCCTCAGCCTTCAGAGTCCTGGGGTTACAGTTGTGCACCACCATGGCTGACTTATTTATTTTTGTTTATGTACTTATTTTATTTCTTTTGTGGTGCTGAGGATTGAACCCAGCTCCTTGAACACACTAGGCAAGTGCTCTACCACTAAGCTGTATCCCCAGCCATTATTTATTCCCTTTAAAAAGGTAGTGGAGCAAGGCGTGGTGGGGCATGCCTGTATATCCAGCTCTCAGGAGGCTGAAGGAGGACGATTGCTAGGAGTTTGAGAACAACGTGGGCTACATGGTGATTTCAAGCTCAGCCTGAACTGCAGAGCAAGACCCTGTCTCAAAAGAAAAAAAAAAAAAGAGAGAGAGAGAGAGAGTTGGAAATCAAGGCACAGAGGGATTGACCTTCCCAGAATCACAGAGCTAGGAAGAATCCTAGCTAAGATTTTTTTTTTTTTTTTTTGGTTTTTCTCCGGTACCGGGAACTGAACTCACGACCTTGCGCTTGTCAGGCAGGCACTTTGCCGCTGAGCTAAATCCCTAGCCCCTCCTAGCTAAGATTTGACCCCAGCAGCCTGGCTAAGCCTGTGCTGTCCTGTTTCTGCAGAATCACCCATCATGACACATGACAGTGTAATTTTAATGAAGTGTATAACTAAATGAGCTGGTTTATGTAATTCTACCAGGGACAGGGTACAGCTCCCTGTATACTCCTTTCCTGAATGACTGGGGAAATGGCTCTTGAGCAGTGTGAATTCCCTTTGAGGGGTCCTTCTTCAGAGGTGGTACAACTTGCATAAGCAGTGGGGATCTCTCCATGAACATTAAAAATAGACCACAGTCAGAGATCATCCTGAATGGCAGGTGAGACTCCCTTCTACTATAATACAATGCTCCCTAGAGAGGATGAATTCTTTCATGGAGAATACAGATGCCCTTTTCCCCAGTCTGATTCTCCATCACACCTGATAGGAATGGACTGTGGAACATGAAACCCCATCCTGATCAGTGGAAATCTCCCCCAAACACAACAAAAGCTCCTATGGGCAGTGTGAACTTCTGCCCAGTGGGAGCTTCCCCTCAGACAGCATAACTTCCTTTGGATCAATGAGAGTTAACGTGGACAGTTCACACCTACACGCACAGAGACCTTACTGTGAATCTCTTTTGTGACAGCATGAACCACTCCCCCAAGGGTCTAAGTGGGCAGTGTGAATGAATCCCGTCTCAGCAGTACTGAAAACTGAACCTCATGTATACTAGGCAGATGCTGTACAACTGAGCTAAATAAGTCTCAAGCCCTGAAAGGTTTGTGTTTTTTTTTGTTTGTTTGTTTGTTTTGTTTTGTTTTGTTTTGTTTTGTTTTTGAGCCAGGAAGAACTCAGGACCCTGTGCTTGCCAGACAAGCACTATACGGCTGAACGCTCTTGATGAGCCTAAAATTTCGCCAGACGCATCATCTACTCAATGTGCATAGTATAAACTGCCTTATAAAGTTCTCAATTCTGGGTCCATTCTGATTCAGACGTATGAACTACTTTTTAGAATGATATTAAAATAGAAATAACACGATAATGTAAAATTGAATAAATAGCAGCATAAAATTCCTTCTAGGTGTCAACTTCCTATGCACAGTGAAATTTCCCCCAATCTCTGTAGACAGAACTTCCCACAGGTAATGTTTGGGTCTCTTTCCATATTCAGTGAAACCCACTGGAGAACTAGTAATTCTTCCATGTCCTGTGTGAATTTGCTATATGCCACAGCACATTCTTTCACAAGCAATGCGAATGTTACTTGGGCAATATGACCTGGAATAGGCTAGATGCATTTTCTTTACAACTAGTGTGAGTCTTAGATAGATAATAGTACTGAGAACCCACCACAGGGAAAAGAAACCTTCCGTAGGCTCAGTGTACTTCGCTTCACATTACCTTTGGTCAGGACTCAAATCTGATGTAATGAGTATGGATACCTGCAGACAGGTTTACGCCTGGTGTAAACTATTTCTGGACAGCAGGCGTCGACTAGTAACAGGACATAGCACCTCCCCTTTTCTCACCTCCAACGTGATACCTCACCCTACGATCTTAAATCTCTCTCCTCCAGTTGTGAACGCTCTAGAGGCAATGCTGGGCGATGCTCCCCAAAGTACTGCGATTTCCCATATTGTACACCTACCCATCCCGTGCCTAGGGGAGCCAAGAGAAAACTTCACTGTCCTAAACATCAAACTCTTGGAGTATGTAACTTGTCCCCAGGGCCCCCAAGTCCCATGTTACGCGCGTGGCCTACACAGCAGCGCGCGCCACCCCACAAACGCGCGTTCTCTCCCCTCCCGGTGGCAACAGGGCTTTCCACGGGGCCGCGCCAGACTTTTTGAAGCCTTTGATTGGTCGTAGTCCTGGCCACCCGACAGCCAATCAAGGAGGGGAAAGATGACATCACTAATTCTCCTCCCATCCCCCCCCCCACCCCAAACTTCCCTACTCTGGCTACCAGCAGCAACAACCTCGTGGGGGAGGGGTAAGAGAGTAGAACCGGTGAGGTCATTGCACCGCCCCAACTGCTGCTGATTGGCTGAGGGGCTCGCGGGTGGCGGTTGGCTGCTTGTCGCACCTCCCTCTCGTGCTTGCTACCACCGCCACTGAGAGGAGCCACCGGCGACGCCAGAGCCCAGGATCCGGGTGAGTTGGGGCCCTGGGTCTAAGATGTTGCCGGTGTCCAGAGAGACTCATGAGAAACTGCTGTTCCGACTTTTCTCCTCTCCCGGTTTCTTTGGTGCTCTAGGTACTCTGTCACATGGGAGTTGTAGTCTGCCTTATACTGTAGACTACGGGCCAGAGACGTGAGAAGACTACTATTCCCAGCAGGAATTGCGACTAGCCGGTCAACAAACGTTCGGGCCACGCCTTCTAAGCCAGTTTATTGGAAAACCCGTCTGTTAGTCCCGCCTTCTTTCACTTCATTGGTTACTGTCCCTCATAGAGGCTGGGTTCCGGCCTAGGGTGCATAGTGACTGGGTACTGTATCCATCATTCAGCACTAAACTGGCCTACGTTTGGTCAATGCTAGTGTCCATCATTCGTTGTAGGGCATGGCTCTAGGTAGATCAGGCGGTCGTAGGCTTAGGTTGGTGTCGGTCCCGGAGGGAGGCCGGTCTTGGATTTTAGCCCCACCCCCTAGCGGTACCGGAAGGGCGCGATTGGTCGCTGCGAGCGTCGCTCGTCTTCGAGAGGCGGAGTCAACTGTCCTGCGGATGTCTACTGGTCTAGCCCGGCGCCGGTCAGCGGGGTTGTGGCCGCTGATTGGCTGGTTGCTCCAGCTGTTGCAGGTCCATTCACCATTTTGTGTGTTGGAGTAAAAAAAAAGGGAGAATCGAGAGGGAGAGCCGAAGGGGGGGCGGGGAGGGACCGGACCGGACTGAGCCGGGGCCACGGCCCCCCGCCCCAAACCCTGCTGAGCCCGAGGTGAGGGGCGGGGCCAGGCTTGACTCGGGCAGGGGGTTGCGGGGGACTGGGGGCTGAGAGGGGACAGGTGGCAGGGACAGGAAAGGGGTACAGGGGGAAAAGGAGTGGGCGGAATGGTGGGAAGGGGAGACAGAGTGGAGGAAGTGGTGAGGAGGGGGGTGACAGAAAAGGGGCGACTGGGGGGAGGGGTGGTAGGCAGAGGACGGGTAGCAGGAACGGAGGGGTGTCAGGACGGGATCAGGGTGCCGGGAGAGGGTGGGTGCAGAGTTGGAGGGGTGGCAAGGAGAGCTGATGGGGACAGAAGGTGTCAGGTCCGGAGATGGCTGACAGGAGAGCGGCTGGGAGGAAAAAGTGACAGGCAAGCGGGGTCAGGAGGAGGGTGTACATGAGGGGCGCCGGGGGCCCGAGGAGAGAGGTGGAGGTGATGACAGGACGAGAGAGAAGGGCAGAGAAGCCGGTGTTAGCAAGGCTGCCGAGAGCACAGGGCTTGAGCCCCTCAAGAGCCAGGGCCTGGGCTGGCCTGGCGTGGGGGTTACAGCTTGGATTCCGAGGGCCGTGAGGACCCGCAGCACCCCGGGTGGGACTTGCTCGGAGGGGGATGGACAGGAAGAGGGCAGGCCCCAAAGGAAAGAAAGAGGCTGGGCTTCTGGGGTGAAGAGGCTGGGCCAGGCAGCAGGGTCTGGGGGTGCCAGGTGGTGGGGTTGGAGGTCCGGGGTGCGGTGTGCAGAGGCGTGTGTTTGGGTAGAATAGGGGCTAGATCTCAGTCCCCAGAACTGTGGCCCAGCAGTCAGTGGGGCTGTCCTACTCCTGGGTACTTGGGTGCTAGTCTCTGGCCCTTTGGACCCCAGGATTGGCTCACAGAAAGGGCAGGCATGGGCCTGCAGGGTTCACAGGAGCAGCAGGCTCCAGGTGGGAGAATAGGGGGTCTGGGGTAGCCGGGGAGTCTGAAGGCTGTCAGGGATACAGCTCTGGTTGTGTTTGATTTCTGATCCTGGGCCCTCCAAGCACTATAGAGGTCCCCTTTTGGCGTCTCAGTTTTTCTAAGTCACTTCAGAGTAAAGTTTTTTTTCTCTTTTCTTGTCTCAGGGCAGCTTGAAAGGGGCAGGCAATAATGACTGTTCAGGAAGTGGGCGAGGTTGGCCTGTTGGGCTTGTCCTGCTTTCTTTGACCTTATCCTGCTTACCCCCACCTGCAGTTGGAAGGCATATTTGGGGGCTTGGGGGGGTGCTGATTGACTCAGCCACTCTGCCAAAGCCAGTCTAGCCAGGGTTCCGATGCATGCAGGCTGAGGGGCGGGCGGGGGGGGGGTTTCAACTTGTGGGTATGATGCTGGGTATGGCGGGGGAGGGGCAGGCTCCCATCCAGTGGGACAGAGAAACCCCGGGGTGCAGTTCTGTGTCCCACTGTGTGATGACGTGTGTGTACCTGTGTTTGTGCGCATGTGTGTGCTCATGTACAGCCCTTTGGCAGCAATGGGTATGAGCTCTTGCCCTAGATGTGCCCCTGCTTGCTCCCTGCCAGGATTGGGGAGATGGCTATGCCTGGCAGGCCTAGGATGCAGAGTGGGCAGCCATCCTTCAGGCCTCTTAGCTGCCCACTCCACACAATGCCTGGCCATCCCTGGCTGCCCAGAGGGGTAGAGGAGAGGTGGGGAAGGGAGAAAGGCTCACATCACAGCCCAGCCACCTCCCCTTTTGTGGCTTAGTGCTTATTATGGGTTTGCATTTGAGTGTGTATGCCCTCTAGACAGTGACAGTGAGAGTAGGCATGCCCTCGGAATCATGTGACAGGTGGCACACTGAAATGGTTAGGAGCGTAGATTGTGGAGCCAGATTGCCTAGGTTCAGACCCTCGCTCTGCCCTTTCCTAGCTAGGTGATCTTGGTCAAGTTGCTTAATTTCTCGTGTGCCTTTGTTTCACTAAATATGCAGTGGGGCTGATGGTAGCACCCACGTTTTAGGCTGTTGGAAAATGAAGTGAATGCATGAAGGGAAGCCGAGCACAGGGCTCAGGACAGAGTGTGAACTGCCCATGCTCCTCGCACTCCTTGCAGCAGCGGGAGCATGTGCATGCATGTTCCACATCCTTTGCAGAGAAAGCAGGTGTGAGTGTTCCCCAAGAAGCAGGAGTGTGTATGCTGAGGGGACACAGGTGCCAGTCTGTATGGGTGCAGCCCAGTGGAGGACAGTCAAGGAGAGGGCCTTTGGGGTCATGGGATTGAGGCCCTGGGCTCAGCAAGTAGGAAGTCTTGGGGGACACTGAGGTTGGGGGTGGCTCTTCAGTTGCTCCCAGTGATCCTTATCTGCTCTCGAATCTTGCAGGTGGACAAAAGATGAAGCCAATGAAAAAGGCATGCACTGGCCTTTCAGGTCCCGGCAGCGGTAGCAAGTCCCCACCAGCCACCAGGGCCAAAGCTCTGAGGCGACGAGGGGCCGGGGAGGGTGACAAGCCAGAAGAAGAGGATGATGAGGTTCAGCCACAGCAGCAGCCAGGGCCAGAAGAAGCCGAAGAGGGTGAGGAGGAAATCGAGCAGGGCCCTGGGGCTGACAGGCCACTCCCAGAGCTGCACCCCACTGACCTGGCTCCAGGCCCAGCTGAGGACTCCAAGGGGGATGGGGAGGCAGGCCGCTGGGAGCCCTCACTCAGCCGCAAGACAGCCACGTTCAAGTCTAGAGCGCCCAAGAAGAAGTACGTGGAGGAGCACGGGGCTGGCGGTGGTGCGGTGACTGGGGCCCCTGAAGACCGAGAGCAAACCCCTGAAGAGGCCAGCACACTGGGGGTGCCACCCCGACCACCCACTTCCACCCGTTCCTCCTCCACTGACACAGCCAGTGAGCACTCAGCCGACCTGGAGGATGAGCCGGCCGAGGCTTGTGGTCCAGGCCCCTGGCCCCCCGGTGGCACCAGTGGTGGCTATGACCTGCGGCAGCTACGGTCCCAGCGGGTGCTGGCTCGGCGTGGTGACGGCCTCTTCCTGCCTGCTGTGGTGCGCCAGGTGCGCCGAAGCCAGGACCTGGGGGTACAGTTCCCTGGTGACCGGTCCCTAACTTTCTATGAGGGGGTGCCAAGTGGTGGCATAGATGTGGTTTTAGATGCCACTCCACCACCAGGTGCTCTGGTAGTGGGCACTGCTGTGTGTACCTGTGTGGAGCCTGGCATTGCTGCCTACCGTGAGGGTGTGGTAGTAGAGGTGGCCACTAAGCCAGCTGCCTACAAGGTCCGCTTCAGCCCCGGCCCCAGCTCCCAGCTGGGGCCAACGAGTACCCTGTCACAGCCCCAACAGCCACTGCGCCATGAGCCTGAGGAGGCTGTGTGGGTGGCCCGCTCCAGCTTACGCCTTCTGCGGCCCCCCTGGGAACCTGAGGGCCTGCTCAGGAAGCCCCCCATGGTCCCTGAGGAAGAGCAAACTGAACCTGGGACTGTCCTGCCACCCTGCCCTGCCCCGCTGGACTCCAAGCAGCCTGAGGATGCTGAGGTCTCCAAAATCAGCTTTGGCGGCAACCTGGGGGCTCACTGTGAGGAGGGCGAGGAGAAACACCCATCAGCCCTGGGCACCCCAGCCCTGCTCCCACTGCCCCCACCCCAGCTCCTGTCACCACCCCCCAAGTCCCCAGCCTTCGCTGGCCCTGGCCGCCCAGGCGAGCAGCCCTCGCCCTGCCAGGAGGGGAGCCAGGGTGGCAGTCGGAGCAGCAGTGTGGCCTCACTGGAGAAGGGGGCTGCGCCGGCTGCCCGGGCTCGCACACCCCTGACAGCTGCCCAGCAGAAGTACAAGAAGGGCGATGTGGTCTGCACGCCCAATGGGATCCGGAAGAAGTTCAACGGCAAGCAGTGGCGACGCCTGTGCTCCCGGGACGGCTGCATGAAGGAGTCACAGCGCAGGGGCTACTGCTCGCGCCACCTGTCCATGCGAACCAAGGAGATGGAGGGCCTGGCTGATGGGCCAGGGGGGGCTGGGCGGCCGGCCGGTGTGGCAGCCCGGGAAGGCAGTACTGAGTTCGACTGGGGTGACGAGACCTCGAGGGACAGCGAGGCCAGCAGCGTGGCAGCTCGGGGAGACTCACGGCCACGCCTGGTGGCCCCTGCTGACTTGTCACGCTTTGAGTTCGATGAGTGTGAGGCAGCTGTGATGCTGGTGTCCCTGGGCAGCTCACGCTCAGGCACCCCCTCCTTCTCGCCCGTTTCTACGCAGTCGCCCTTCTCACCAGCCCCGTCGCCCTCGCCCTCGCCGCTCTTCGGCTTCCGGCCGGCCAACTTCAGCCCCATCAATGCCTCTCCAGTCATCCAGCGCACCGCTGTTCGCAGTCGCCACCTGAGCGCCAGCACCCCTAAGGCAGGTGTTCTGACGCCACCAGATATCGGACCCCACCCACCACCGCCTGCCCCCCGAGAGCGGCATTCCTCTGGCATCCTACCCACCTTCCAGACCAACCTAACCTTTACTGTTCCTATCAGCCCTGGACGTCGGAAGACAGAACTGCTGCCCCACCCAGGGACGTTGGGAGCCCCTGGCACAGGGGGTGGAGGAGCTGCCCCAGACTTCCCTAAGAGCGACAGCTTAGACTCTGGTCTGGACTCCGTGTCTCACACACCTACACCCTCCACGCCAGCTGGCTTCCGGGCCGTGTCACCCGCCGTGCCCTTTTCTCGTTCCCGCCAGCCTTCACCTTTGCTTCTGTTGCCCCCGCCTGCTGGCCTGACCTCAGATCCAGGGCCTTCTGTGCGCAGGGTGCCCGCAGTGCAGCGGGACTCTCCTGTCATTGTCCGCAACCCCGATGTGCCACTGCCCTCCAAATTTCCTGGAGAGGTGGGGGCTGCCGGTGAGGCGCGGGCTGGGGGACCTGGGCGGGGTTGCCGTGAGACCCCAGTGCCCCCTGGGGTGGCCAGTGGGAAGCCTGGTCTACCCCCACCTCTGCCAGCCCCTGTGCCCATCACCGTGCCTCCAGCTGCGCCAACTGCAGTGGCCCAGCCGATGCCCACCTTTGGCCTAGCTTCTTCACCCTTCCAGCCTGTGGCCTTCCATCCCTCACCTGCTGCCCTGTTGCCTGTCCTGGTGCCCAGTACCTATACCAGCCATCCTGCCCCCAAGAAGGAAGTCATCATGGGCCGGCCTGGAACAGGTAAGAGGACTGGTGGGTGGGCTGGACAAGGAATCACTTTGCGCAGGACCCTCTTCCAGCTGGGCTTCCACAGGGAGGCCAACCTCCACTCTGTACAGATGTTGCAGTGGAAATTAACATGTCAGGCAAGGCTTTTAAGGCTCCGTGTGGCATTTCCAGAGGCAGCCTATTGGAGAGTGCATTCTTGAGGATCCATCAGTCAGCAAACCTCTAGCAAATGCACAGTCCAAGTCAGGCCACTGTGGAAGTGATAATCCTAGTAACAGCATCCGTGTCTTGGGGGACTGTACGGGAGCATTGCTGTGATAAGCTCTGTACTGTTATCTCACTCTATTTTCACTCCCACCCCATAACACAGTACTCACCACGCATGCGCTGTTCTAAATCCTTTTCAAATGTTAGCTCATTTTGTCTTCACAGCCATCCTAACAGGTGGGTGCTATGATTATGCTTATTTAGAAGAAGCTGAGGCCAAGTTAGTGACTTGCCCAGGGTCACGTGGCTACTAAAAGGCCTCCAGCCAGCCTTCAGACTAAGACAGGCTGGCTCATGACCACTGGGCTGTAGGGCTGGGTTACAGAGGAGACGACTAAGGCTCTAAGAGATCCTTTCCCAGATGGTAGCAGGACCAGGACTGGAGCCCAGTAAAGCGCACAGGTGCAGTCTGTGCTATGGAGGAAGCGCAGGTGCGCTGGACCCTCTGGGTGTGAATTTAGTGTAGCAGCCCTCAGAACAGCTCGTAAGCCAGAAGTTAAAGGATGAGTTGGAACCAGCCACCACGGGGTGGGGTGGGGGGGTGGAACCGCCTAGGGGAGGGTTCTGAGGTGGAAGGAGCGCTACCTAGGAGAGGGTGGGCAAAAGCCCTCGGGTGGCTGGAGGGCTGAGACTGGGCTGGGGAGGGTGGCAACTCAGACGGTGCTGGAGAGCCAGAGGCCCAGCCTCACCTTTGCTTCTGTTGCCCCCACCTGCTGGCCTGATTCAGCTTGTGCGCAGGGTGCTGTGGATGCCCTGGGACTCACCCATCATTGTCCGTAACCCCAAAGTTCCACTGCCCTCCAACTGAAAGGGAGGGTGACAGCTGTCACCAGCTCCTTTAGTAGGCCCTTCTTTTTTTTTTTTTTTTTCTTTTTGAGATAAGTTCTTGCTATATAGTTGAGGCTGGCCTTGAACTTATGCTGATCCTCCTGCCTCAGCCTCCCAGAGTGCTGGGATTACAGATGTGCTGGGATTACAGGTGTGCATCACAATGCCTACCTCATCCTAGTTCTTTAAAAAATATTTAAATTTTCAGACAGGTGTTTCCCTAAATCTCTTAAGTTGCATAGGCTGGACTCAAATTTGGTGATCCTCCTGCCTCAGCCTCCCGGAGTACTGGGATTTTACCATTTTGTTTAAGACAGTCTCTATGCACTTCAGGCTGGCCTTCAACTCACTGTGTAGCCCAGGGTAGCCTTGAACTTGCAGTAATCCTCCTGTATCAGCTAGGATTACAGGTGTGTGCCACTGTAGCTGGCAGTGCTTTTTATTTATCCATTTATCCACTGTTGGTGTGAGGCCCCATCTGTGCCTGACCTGATGCCAGGCGGTACTGAGGACATAGCTCTGCTCTCACATGGCTCACAGTCCTTGGAGGAGAAAGACCTATCCCTAGACAGTGACAGCCTAGAGTGATCAGGGGTAGGATGTACGGGAGAGGTCCAGGAACTGTGGGAGCCTGGAGAAGATGTGGACCACAGCCTGAAAAACCACAGAGGCTTCTTGGGTCAGGGGCCAGAGGCCTGTGAACTGACACCTGAAGGGCATACGGATGCATGTGTGGCAAGGCAGGCAGGAAGGACCTTCAGGAGGGGGAAGAGTTTTGCAGAGCCCTCGAGGCAGAAGCATGTAATCACAGAACACTGAACCCACAGTGTGAAGGGCTGTGGAAGGTGGGTGAGTGTTGGGATGTGCAGTTGGATTGGTGAGCAAGGGTCAGATCATAAAGGGCCATTAGACTTGTGAACTTTAGCCCAAGGGCACTAGAGAGCCATAGAAGGTTCTGAGCAGATTCAACTACAGTACACCATGGAGTGCCCTGCTGAGCATTCACTGAACCCTCACAGTGCTCAGGAGATCCATATGATTGTCATTTACCATGGACAGCAGAGAACTGCAGCCCAGAAAGGTTGAGTGACTTGCCCAAGGTCACCCAGCTAAGAAGAGAAAGAGCTAGTATTCAAACCCAGAATATCCGGCTTAAGATCCCAGGCCCTTATGCATCCTCAATAGTAATGAAGATCATAGTACCACTTTATTAGTGCTGTACCATGTGCTCAGGCCCAGGTGTGGGGCCGTTTCATCCCATCTACCTAATGTGCACAGGTAGGCAGGGTGACCATGGAGGACGCAATCTGGGGTGTGGATGTGGGTAGGAGCTGCTGTGGCTTGGCTGGGGGTAGGGGCCAATTTAGGAAGGAGCCAGGACCTGCCCTCCCAGAATTCCAGCCCAGGCCTGTTCTCAGAGCCCGCGCACAGGGAACAGGGCCTGTGCCTGCCACCCGTGCTTACACTGAGGCTGTCAGTCATGTGTTTCACTCTTCCCTCAATACCTTTTGTATTTGTTATTATAGTTGATAGAAGCAAAATCTCACACAGGTAGGCAGTAGCAGGGATTGCTGTCTTGAAGCAGGTAAAGACACTGAGCAGAGAAGCAGAAGGTCTCTTACCACACCCTCGTCCCCACCCCTCACCTCCCAGAGCCCCAACACTGTCCCATAGCATCGCCTCAGGTGATTCTCACTGTGTGGGGAGGGTTGGCTCTGCCCCAGGTGATTTGAGCTCTACCTGGACAGGCCCAGCACCCAGCAAGGGCGCTTGCTACCATTTTCCAGATGAGGAAAAGTGGGTCTGTGATAAAAGGAGGTCCCAACTGAGGTCACCCAGCCTGGGAGGGTTAGGACTGGGCTTTGAACCAGGCCTCTCAGTCTCCAAATTGTAAGACTCTCGCTGCCGGAGTTAGTGGTGATGCTTGTGCCTGGTGAGCCTTGCTGAGCATTCACTGAACCGTCACAGTGCTCAAGACATCCATATGATTATCATTTACCATGGACAGCAGGGAACTGCAGCCCAGAAAGGTTGAGTGACTTGCCCAAGGTCACCCAGCTAAGGAGAGAGAGAGCTAGTATTCAAACCCAGAATATCAGGCTTAAGATCCCAGGCGCTTATGCATTCTCAATAATAATGAAGATCATAGTAACACTTTATTGCGCTGTACCATCTGCTCAGCCCCAGGCATGGGGCCGTTTCATCCCATCTACCTAATGCTGTAAAGTAAGGATTATCAGCCCTGTTGTCCAGGAGGTTCAGAAGGGGAGGCCCTTTTCTGGAGGCCACCTGGCCGTCAGAACTTGTCCAGCGGCTCTCTTGGCAATTTTGAACAGTGCCTCCCTAACAACACCCATGCTGAGGTGTCTAGGCTGCTCTCAGGGTTCCAGCCAGCTGGGCCTTTCATTCTTCTCCCAGATGCTTCCCTACACCCTTGGGAGGTAGGCACCTTGGGGCTTCCTCCTTCTGAGGCCCAGATAGGGCTGACCATGTCCAGTGGCATAGTGAGACCACAGTCTTGGCTCCTTCTGCCCACCTGTGGCAGGGTCTGACCCTTCAGCAGGTGTGAGGGGGCGGGCCAGGGCGGCTTGCCTGCTCCTGCCCCCTGCCAGGCATTTGCTTCCGCTGGGGGACATGCTGGGGCAGGCTGCCGGCATTCTCCACATTCTGCTCATGGCATGGCCAGCCAGCTGCCATTGCCACCTCCCTTTGACTGTTCCCGCCTGCTCCCCAGGAGGAGAACATCCTCCCCCACCCCTGCCTGCCTATAGCCCCAGCCCTGGAAGCCAGATGTCTCAGCCCCATTCCTGGCATGGTCTTCCTCCCAGCTCGCAGCTTCCTGCACGGCTTCCCCCTATTGACAGGCATTGCTCCTCCTCCTGGAGGCACTGCTCTGACTGTCTGGGTTTCAGTATGTGTGTCTCTCTTCAAGCCACTGAATATCCAGGTGTCTTTTCCCCCTGGTTCCTATTTCTCTGTCTCGGGGTCTACCTATCTCTCTCCGGATGTCTGTCTGAGTCTGGCTCTCTACACCTTTGTGAGTTTGACCCTCCCTCCTTGTCAGACCTTTCAGCCCAGTTCCTTTCTGTTTTGCTCTCAGTCTGGGGGTCCTGTGTCTCTGGGTCTGCCATGATCTCCCCTTTGGCCTTTGTGCTTCCGCTCTTTAAATAGTCCTCCTGCCCCATCCCAGCCTCCCACCTTTACCCTGTGCATCTCCTCTTTTAAGTCAGTGGGTGGTTGCTAAGCACCAGGCCCCTATTCCCTTTGAGGAGTGTTGGGAGGTTGTTCGGGCCTGGGAGCCCTCTCTTGATCCTTCACAAATTAACTGCCCACTATTGTTCCTGAAACCTGCTGAGATGTGTTGGGATCCATTTTGCAGACCCATCTCCCATCCAAGCACCTGTTCCTGAGACAGGCAGGAAGGCGGGGGCTGTACGGCCCAGCTAGGAGATCCGGCTGTGGGGGGTGGCAGGAAAGCAGCTCCTGTGCCCACCCACCTGCCAGAGGGCATGACCCAGGTCAACCCCTACCCCTGTCTTCCAGAGGACAAACTTGGTGCCAGCTCTGAGACAGGCAGTACCCACCAGTTATGCCTGGGCAGGTAGGAAAAATGAAGCCTTAGAGAGGTGCTGAGGGGGAAAAGCCCGGGTGTCCTAACTCCCCAATCCAGGTTCTTCCATTATAATTTCCATGCCCTCAAGCAGTTAACCCCATCACCACCACCAGAGGTCAACTTCCTCTCCTGTCACGAGGCTGACGGGCAAGTCCTGTCCTCGGGCAAGTAGGTGGTGAAGGCAGAGGTGGATGTAGGCACAGATAAGGATGAGCTGAGGGAGGTACTGAGTCCTGAGCCGGAGGACAGGGACACTCATAGGGTGGGGTTTTTTTGTTTTGTTTTTATCTTTTTTGAGACAAGGTTTCACTATGCGGTCCAGGCTGGCCTTGAACTGACTTTGTAGCTCAGGCTGCCTAGAACTGGAAGTGATCCTCCTGCCTCAGCCTCTCACGTGCCAGTGCCAGTATTACAGGAGTGCACCACCTCTCCTGGCCACTCATAGGGTCTCAAGAGGGAGGTTCTGGTAGGCTTTTCATTGGAGGTGACATTTGAGCTGAGGTATGGGGAAATGAGCAGATTTCACAGTAGTGAAAGAAGGAAAGGGCAGTGCAGGTCAAGGCAGCTGCATAAGCAGAGGCCAGGAAGGGTGAAAGTGCATGAACTCTGAAAGACTAGAGGAGACAGAGCTGACAGTAGGGCCCAGGTTTGGTGGGTGGGAGCCATGGAGGCCTGGCACAGCCGGACAGAGCTTTAATACCAGGCTGAGGGGCTGGGGATTTAGCTCAGCAGCACAGCGCCTGCCTGGCAAGCGCAAGGTTGTGAGTTCGATTTCCGGTACCGGAAAAAAACTAAAAAAAAAAAAAAAAAAACCAGGCTGAGAAGCTGGGGCTCTATTCTGGGCCAATAAAGAGCCAAGAGCCGGGCTTGGTGGTGCACGCCTGTAATCCCAGCACTCGGGAGGCTGAGGCAGGAGGATTGTTGCGCGTTCAAGACCAGCCTGGAAATTTTTTAGGGGCTGGGGATTTAGCTCAGCGGCAAAAGCGCCTGCCTGGCAAGCGTAAGGTCATGAGTTCGGTTCCCGGTACCGGAGAAAAACCAAAAAAAAAGACCAGCCTGGGCTACAAAGTGAGCTCAAGACCAGCCTGAACTGCACAGGGAGACCCTGTCTCAAAAAAGACAAAAAAACCAAACAAACAACAACAAAAAAAAGCCAAGAAAGGGTTGAGTAGCTAGAGGTTGGATGTGTCAAAGATCCCTGGAGAGGAAGGAGGCCTTAGGATGGGAAGAGCATGGGAAAGCGTTGGGGAGGGGGAGGGTTACCGATGTTGCAGGGGCTCAGAAGCGAAGTCTCGGTAACTTAGTAAAAAAGACCCAGCCTGCCTCCTCCCTCCCGACCCCTTCCGCGCGTAGCATCCTCCAGCTGCAGTCCTTCGAGGCGTCAGGCTGCCTCCTGGCGGTGGCTTGTGGAGGGGCATCAGGTGCGCGCATGCGCGGTGTGTGTGTGGGGGTGCGTCCCGGAGCCCCCGGAGCCCGGGCATTAATGGCTCCATTAGTGGCCGGGAGGGAGGCGCATTAGCGGCAGCGACGGCGTCTGGCTCCCATTACCACCGGCGGCAGCGGCTGCACCGCAGGCGGCTGGACCTTAGCCCGCTGCGCCGCCGCCTCCGCCCGCACTATCCCCTGATCCCGCTCCCCAGGAGGGAGCGGGCAGAGAACCCCGTCTCCCCATTTGGGCAGAAAAGCTGAGTGTGAAGTGCCAGTCAGACTTGGGTTCAAATGTCAGCCGTAATACCACCTCCTGACTACAAGGTGCTATGCCTCAGAGCCTGTTGGCCGCGTAGCCGGCGAAATGGTGCACCTGGTGCTTTGTGTATTCAGACGGGGACGGCGTGAGAGCCGCGCCCAACTCCAGTAGGCACCCAGGGGTGCAGGTTCCCGCGCGCCCCTGGGGTAGGCTCCAGCGTCGGGCCTCCGTCCTTCCCATTGGCTGCTGTCGCGCCCGCCGGTCGCCGATTGGCCAAGGCCCTCTCCCCCCGCCCCTGTGCAGTTAACCCCTGCGCTGCCAAGTCCTCGGGCGCGTTGTTCCCCCACCCTAGTAGACAACTCGGGTGCCAGCTGGCCCGCGCCCCGCCGCGGCCCGCGTGGGTGTCAGGCCGGCCGGGCACCCGCCCGCCCTCCCAGCACAAAGCCGCTTTGTGGGGCTTGCCCGGGGCTGGCTGGGGGCCAGGCAGCGAGTGGAAAATCTCGTGAGCACAGGGAGGGGAAGGGGAACGCAGGGCGGCGCCCCCTCCTCCGCCCCTGCGGTGGCGCCTCCCTCAGCCCGCGCCGACCAGCCCTCCCAGTCCCGGCGCCTGTACACCCCCTCCCAGCACCACCCCCGCACCTTCCCATCCCCAAACCCGCGTCCCGGCCTCGGTGCGCTTCCTGCCCTTCTCCCCGTCCCCGGGGACCTTCCCCCATCTCGCTTGCTTCTCTTTTCCTTCTGGTCCCCCTGCCTACCCCAGCCCCACTCACACTGACTCACCCTGGCGCTATTTTTAGCCCCTCATCCCTGCAGAGCCGCGCCAGCCCAATCCTGGGCTTGTTCCCCAGGCAACCCTGGCCGTCGCCGACGCCGCCCGGGGTGGGTGGGTGGGTGTGTATATGGAGAGCGGGTGAGGGGAGCTGGGGACACGGGGTGGTGAGCCGAGGCGGGTACCGGGAGAGAGAGCAGGGTGGGGAGCTGCGGGCAGCCGGCGGGGCGCGGTGCCTTGCGGGCTCAATAAATGGGGCCCGTGAGTTCAGAGGGTGTCTGCATGTCCCTCAGTCTGTCAGCACCACTGGCTGCGCGCCCTAGGCGGCTGGGCAGGCCTTGGCCTGTACCACAGCGGTGGCTGTTGGTGTCTCCTCCGGGCTCCCTGTCCCTAGGCCAGGGTGGGGTGTATGGTGGAAGCTGTTTAGTTTAGGGCCAAACCGTTTGCAGAGTTGGTTGGGAGTGGCTACCATCGTAACCCTGCCTGATACCTGACTTCAGTGAACCATGGCTGTCTCAGGCGGCCGGGGCCCCTGTTTGGGAACCCTCTCAGCCTTTTTCAGCTAGGGAGGCCCCATTAGGGTTGGGGATGGCTGGAGGGAGGGAGCTGTCTAGGGTAGGACCTGCTCCCTCCCCTTCACTCCTAATCCACCCCCACCCTGGGTTCCTCCACCCTGAACAATAGAAGCTAAGTATAGGGCTGGCCCCGAGCCCAGGGCAGGGGGGCCCTTCCCGCCCAGATTCCTGCCCCTCCCTGCCAGACTGGGTCCCCACTTGGTTGTACCCTGCCCCGAAAGGGGCCTCTTCCCATCCTTTTTCCATGGGCACTGTGTCCTCTACCAGATGTGTAATCTTCACAGATGTGTGGGGCCCTCTTTCACTGCTGTACCATGCCCAGCTCTTTTTCTCACCCAACAGAAGTGGGGGAGCAGGCCTTCTCTGAGAGCTGTCCTTGGGTTGCACTGCAGTAGGGAAGGGGTTAACTTGCCAATAGGTGACTCACTCACCGGTGGGGAGAGGAGGGGGCCACATTGATTTCAGCCTGATTTCTGCCTCACGTTGCAGTCCCTGGGGCAGTGAGGTAATGGAGGGTCTGAGTCTGGGGCTGCATAGGGAGGAGGGGGCAGTCACCTAATAGTCCCTGTGGCAGCCCCTCCAGGCTCACAGCCAAGTCTCTGGCCCTGCCATCTCTGTAGGTCAGAGGGCTACAGACCTTCCTTTCCCCTCTTGAGATCAGGTTACTAATTTTTTTCTCTCTCTTGATGCCTTCAGCTCTGGAGTAGATGGGGCAGGCTGAGAAAAGGTTTGATCGCTCCTGTTGAAGACCTTACCCAACCTGTGTAGGAATCTAGTCTTGGTTACTCTGAGTCTGTGCAGCTTTTACCTGCTCAGGTGTGAACCTAGGCTTCTGCCTTTTGTAGATTTGGCCCTGGAACCCCTCTTGGATGATCTGCCTAGTGGACTCAGATCTATCTCCCTGTGTGCCTGCTCCTTTTTTTTACCCCCTCGGTCATGCTGGATTCAGCCCAGGGCTTCACATACTCTTTAACCACTGAGCTATATCCCCAGTCCTTGCTCATCTTTCTGTAGGTCACCAGTCTATCTGTATCACTGTTTGACCGTATTCCTGGGCCTGTTTGGAATTCCCTGCTTGTGTGCACCTTCAGGTCTAGATTTGAGTAATGGCAAGAGTACTTGAGGTGGAACACAGGGATGTTAATGTCCTGGCTGCATGATCAGGCACACTTTTTTAGTCTCTTTGAGCCCAATTTTGTCATATGAACAATGGGAAAAATAGCTCTTGGTAGGTAGTTGTGAGCATTCGATAAAAATATAATACAAACAGCCTGCATATAGCAGCTCCTTGCTCACAGCCCTTTCCTGGGGAAGGCTGTGTTGTGTGTGGATGGATGGCCCCTCGTGCTGTTGTCCCCTGCTTTACCCTGCTGGGGAGAGGGTCCTGAGTGGCAGATGAGTCAGGCTGGGTAGCTAAGTGGTGTTGGAAAGCCATTAAGGCTCTGCTGATGTGCACAGTTAATGCCTGTGAGGGTGTGTGTGAGGTCAGTGTGATGGTGCCTCTGAGATTTAGTGTGTTGGGGTGTGGGGGTTCTACATGAGCACTAGGAGGGTGTATGAGAATGTGGGGGGAGGGCATTTGGTGTGTGTGGTGGACAAGCAGTGGTTGTGCTGAGGTCTGCTTGTTTGATATGATTATTTTAAAAAATGTTTAAAAATTACTTCAATGCTATATAGGGGTTGAACCCAGGGCTTCCAGCATGTTAGGCAAATGCTCTGTCGTCGAGTGACAGCCCCAGATACGTTGTTGCTTGTGTAATTCATGTGGGCTGGGGTAAGTGTGAGGCATGTGTGACAGGGTATATGGATGGGTGAGAACAGTCTGCATGATGGTCGGTGGGCAGTCAAGGACCATGAGTGTGTGAGATATATGAGTGTGTGCATCTATATGAGGTGTGCGGACTGTGATCTCGTGTGTGAATGTGGATGTAAGAGGGAGGGGATATGGTGCCCGTGCCGTGTAAGCGAGAACCCTAACCCGTGTGTAAGGGGTAATGGGTGTGGCATGAAAAGTGTGTGTAACGAGCGTGTGGCTCTTCGAGAGTTGGGAGGGCTTAGGGATGTCTCGCCCACCCCTGCGCGGTTTGTCTGCCCAGCGGCCCCGGTCGTGAACGGGTTCCTCGCGCGGACAGGCCACAGTACCACACAACCCTGGGCCTCCGCAGCACGGCGCCCCGAACCGCCCCCCTGGCTCGATGCCTTTACTGCAGTGCGCCCTCCCTGGCTCCCTCCTACCCCGGGCCCGCCCCCGGCCGGCTCAGGGCCAACGGGAGTCCGCCCCGCCCTACCCTTATTTGCATATGACTGACGTTCCCCCGGGGCGGCCAATGGGGGCGGGCGCGGCGGGGCCTGACCCGCGCGCGGCGGCAACAGCCAATAGGCTCACGCGCGGGGGGCCGGGCTTGCGCGGAAGGCCGCGGGGGAAGCGGGGAAGGGGCGGGGGGAGGCGCCGCGGGGGGAGGGGAGCGCGTAGTAGTGGCGGGGCGGGGAGGCGGCGGTGCTTCGGCGCGGGGCTCTCGGAGCGCACGGACGTACGCACGCTGGTCCATCTGCTCGCCCGGGGCCGGAGGTCGACCCGGCGCTGAGCCTCGGCCAGGGGCTGGAAAGGCGGGGCGGCGGTGCCAGCAGCCGGGGCGCGCGGGGCCAGGGCCGTTACCCGCCGGAGCTTCGAGGGAGGGAGGGAGCGAGCGAGCGAGCCAGCGAGCGGAGAAGGGAGGGGGCC
>NW_004955555.1:600973-624702 GCF_000276665.1 Chinchilla lanigera | reverse complement strand
GGCTCCCCCGGGGCCCAAGCAGCAACGGCCGAGGAGCTCGCTGCGGGCGGAGCGGCATCGGCCGCTGAGGAGGTGCGAGCCCCTACCGGCCCCCCTCCGCGCCGGACCATGTATTCGGCCCACAGGCCCCTGATGCCCGCGTCCGGCGCGGCCTCCCGTGGCCTCGGCATGTTCGGTCAGTAGCGCCCTGGGACTCCGGGGTCAGGATGTCGGGGTGCTAAGCGCGGTGTAACGATGATGGGGCTGTAGTAAGAGAACGGTAGAGGCAGAGTAAAGGGGAAAGTTACAGAGCCCGGCTGGCAGGTGGGAGTGTAGCGGAGCAGTGGGAGCGGGGAGTTTGGAGGGACAGGTGTGGTGTTTCAGGGACGGGGCGGAGCAGGTCCGTTGTATTGGAGTCGAGGAGTGTAGGTAAACTGGTTTTGGAGCATAGGGTAGGATGGATGCAGTCTGAGACCTGGCGGTGGAAGGTGTGGAATTGAGAAAGGGAGGGGCTCTGACTGAGTAGAGGGCTAAGAACAGGGCTCAGGAAGTGAGTGAGGCACTGTTGCTCACAACAGCCGGTGGGCTGGAGTGTGTGTAGTGTGCATGGGTGAGAGGGAGAGAGCCAGACACCTGCGAGGTGGTACACTAGGGAGGGGCAGGAGTAAAGGACTGGCTCCATCTCTGCCGGGCCCTTGTTCCCCACTTCTCAGAACGCAAGGGGGCCCTAATGGAAAGATCTTTGTGAGAGAGGAACAGGTCCCCGTCCCTGGGGGCTCTTACGGTGTTGTAGGGCCCTGCAGGGATTGCTTTGTGCCTCCGGGGGTGAAGGACAGGATTGTTACAAAGTCTTCAGTGCCCTCCAGAGCGGTTCATCCTGATCCCGGTCCAATTTGCTTGAGGATTACTTTTCCTTCCTCAGAATCAGGTCTTGAGGCCAGTTGCGTACCCAGAGCTCACCTAGCTTAGGCTTCTGAAGGCATTGGGGGGTGTGAGGGTCATCTCAGGTCATGTTGATCTGGATCAAGGGGAGGCCTGGGATGATGGAGACCAGTGCTAGGGCGTTTCCCTCCTTCCCCCATTGTCATTTGTGTTCCCCCAAGCAGGGGCCTCTGCTCTGCTGGTTCCACTTCCCCTGGTGAGCTGGGCAGTGACAGGGGAAGCCCACTCCCAGGCTAGGCCCGCCCCAGAGGTCCAGCAGCGGTGTGGGTCCCAGTCCAAGAGTTGCCCTCCTATCTTTCAGCTTTGGTAGCCGAAGGTCGGCTCCGGGATGGCCCCCAATGAGGAAAATGTTTTCCTCTGCACAGCCTCAAGGAAACACCTGCCACTTTTGCCTTCCCTGGGCAGAGACTTGTAGCAGTTCTTTCCTTTGCCCCATTGTCTGTGCCTTTTCTTCTAGGAGTTTACCACACCCTTGCCTCTTTCTAGGCAGGGAGGCTGGACACAGGGCTGAGGACGAGCTCAGGGTTTTAGGAGGGAAGCTGGGAGCCTCTTTATGAGCAGTGGATTCTTTGTGGGGCAGAGGGGGAGAGCCATTGGTGTCATGTGGTCTCCACCCAGAAAGGGCAGGTCTGCCAGCAGGGAAAGGCAAGGAGGACCTCACACACCAGGGGAGCCCTGGGAAATAGATGGAGAAGTGGAGGGAGGAGAGACAGGCCCATTGGCATCAGGAAAGGGAGTGTGAGGCCCAGGTGAGGAACTGTGTCAGATGGTAACATGGGTGCTAGGAATGTGATGTGACTGGGGATTGGGGGTCCCCAACCTGGTGAAGTCTTGAAGGGCCAGGAGTGTGGAATGGCAGCTGAATGTGACCTGGTTTGTGGCAGGAGCTCTAGTCATGCCTTTGGCCTGGTTCCTGGTAGCAGGGTTGGGTAGTGGAGGTTGCATGTGTTTTTTTAAATTATTATAAATGTGGAGACCTTTCAGGGAGAGTTTTTCTTGAATGATATCTGTGGACTAACCCAAGAGGCTCTGGGGTGGAGCAAAGGGGGTGTGAGGAAAGGGTGGAACTACCTTGTCCAGGGTGGGGAAGAATTTGAGTTCGGGGCCAGGGCCACACTCTCCTGTATGCTCACCTGGCTCACTTGGCTCCTTCCCACAGTGTGGACAAATGTGGAACCTCGCTCTGTGGCTGTGTTCCCCTGGCATTCCTTAGTCCCCTTCCTGGCACCCAGCCAGCCAGACCCCTCTGTGCAGCCAAGTGAGGCCCAACAACCTGCCAGCCACCCAGTGGCCTCCAGCCAGAGCAGAGGTGAGGTGGTGGGCTGTGGGCAGGCACAGAGGCTGGAGGGGTCCGTGGCCCAGGAGCCCTCTGATGCACTTCTCTGCCCCCAGAACCTGCTGAGTCGGCAGCTGTTGCTCATGAGCAGCCCCAAGGAGGGACAGGCACTGCTGACCCTGGGCGACCCCCTGGAGCCACCTGCCCTGAGAGCCCAGGGCCAGGACCCCCACATACTTTGGGAGTGGTGGAACCTGGTAAAGGTCCTCCTCCTACCACTGAGGAAGAGGCCCCTGGGCCTCCAGGAGAACCCCGGCTGGATAGTGAGACAGAGAGTGACCACGATGACGCGTGAGTGCTCTAAGGCCTAGGACAGGTTGGGAGGGAAAGCGGGTGGCCAGGGTCGTGGTCCTCACTATTCCTGTTGCCTCTCACCCCCACAGCTTCCTTTCCATCATGTCTCCTGAGATCCAGTTGCCTCTGCCACCTGGAAAACGTCGGACCCAGTCACTCAGTGCCCTGCCTAAGGAAAGAGATTCTTCTTCTGAGAAAGATGGACGTAGCCCCAATAAGGTGCTGCCTCTTCACCAGTCCCCTGTTCTCACTGTGGCCACCTAAGGCTAATCCTAACTCCTGCTCGGGGCTGTGTTTACTGCAGCGGGAGAAGGACCATATCCGGCGGCCCATGAATGCTTTCATGATATTCAGTAAGCGGCACCGGGCCCTGGTCCACCAGCGTCATCCCAACCAGGACAACCGGACCGTCAGCAAGATCCTGGGCGAGTGGTGGTACGCCCTGGGCCCCAAAGAAAAGCAGAAGTACCATGACCTGGCCTTTCAGGTAATCTCTCCTCTTCTGACCCCTCTTCATTTCCTCGGGTGGGGTGGGTGAGTGAAGGGTCGCCCTGCCCTCTCCTGCCAGGTGAAGGAGGCCCACTTCAAGGCCCACCCAGATTGGAAGTGGTGCAACAAGGACCGAAAGAAGTCCAGCTCAGAGGCCAAGCCCACAAGCCTGGGGCTGGCAGGAGGGCACAAGGAGACGCGGGAGCGGAGCATGTCGGAGACGGGCACTGCCGCCGCCCCTGGGGGTTAGTCAGCCCCTTGGCTCTCCCATCCTGCCACCTCTCTCCCTGAGAGCTGCCAGCTACCCCTTTGCTTGCTCACCCCCTGCCCTAGCACTTGTTTTCTTGCTTTTACTTGAGGATGCTTAACCATAAAGGAACTGGCAGTTGCTTTATGCGAAGAAGCCAGGGAGATACAGGCAGATAAGACACGCAGACAAAAACATGCATTTATTGAGCAGCTATACATGCAAGGCACCATGGTGGAGCGTGTGTTTACCCATGCTCAAAACCACACCTACTTTCAGGTGAGGAAACAGATTCAGAGAGGCAAAATCTCTTGCTTAGAGTCAGTCTAGTAAGTAGCATAGCCAGAATGTCAACCCCATTTTGATTGGTTCCCAAGACCATGGTTGGAACCGCTGTAGCTCACAATGCCCTGATGGGTTGCTTCTACTACATGAGTGTCTGAGGTCCCTGGCAGTGTTCTGGTGTTCTTTTGGTTTGATCTTGTGATACGGGTCTCCATCTCTGAGCATGGGTATGTTACTGTCTCTCTGAGATGAGACAGCTAAGGCTGAAACAGGCCAATGGTATACTAGACAACACCACAAGGGCTAATTTCCAGGCTTGTGCTCACTCTCAGAAGGTCAGTTTCACAGGGATTGGGCTTGTTTCCTGCAGCCCCAGAGGGCAAGAACCAGCCGGAGGGAGATTCTGGGCTGGTTGGTGATGTTTTCCCCCAACTAGGTGGCTCAGGAGTTCTATGCCTGCTTCTGCCCAGTAACTACAAATATTTGTGAGTGGTTTGGCCAGTCCAGGTGCTGGTAAGAGGATTCACGATCCTGTGACAGCTATTCTTCCTCTGCTTTACAGTGTCCTCTGAGCTCCTGTCCGTTGCAGCCCAGACGCTCTTGAGCTCAGACACCAAGGCTCCGGGGAGTGGCTCCTGTGGAGCAGAACGGCTGCATGCAGTTGGGGGACCTGGCTCAGCCCGGCCCCGAGCCTTTTCCCACAGTGGGGTACACAGCCTGGATGGTGGGGAAGTAGACAGCCAGGCACTACAAGAACTGACTCAGGTTCGGGGTGCAGGCGACCAGGGGCGGGTAGGGCAGGGAGGGCTTGCCTGAGGTGGCAGATCTGGCTGAACTTTCCCTGCCACCTGTCCTGCAGATGGTGTCTGGCCCCACGTCGTACTCTGGCCCAAAGCCTTCTACCCAGTATGGCCCTTCAGGCCCCTTCGCACCCCCCAGTGAAGGAGGCACCTTGGCAGCCAGTACACGGCCCCCACTGCTGCCCTCCCGAGCCTCTCGCTCCCAGCGCGCAGCCAGTGAGGACATGACCAGTGATGAGGAACGCATGGTCATCTGTGAGGAAGAAGGGGATGATGATGTTATCGGTGAGTAGTGCAGAGCCCAGAATCCTGCTGGGAACCAGCAGGCTAAGCCATGGAGGATGGGGAGAACCCAGACTGCTAGGATCATTCTTTTTATCTTTGTCCGTGTTTGATTATGACTGCATGCTGTCAGTTCTGGTCCTTTGAATAGACTCAGCCCTGCCTTCCAGGGGTCTCCGAGGCCTTACGCAGAACATGAGCACTGTTAGCACAGTGTTGGATGCTGTTACCCATGTTTTCTTAGACTCCTGTGTTGTGCTCAGTACAAGCCCCTTGAATGACACTGCTTGCATGGAACAGAGCTGAGACCAGAGCCCAGGTTCCAGGCTGTTCCCTCCTGGGTAGTACTGTGCTCAGCTTCTTTCCCACAATGCTCCTTGTGTTCCCTCAGCTGATGATGGCTTTGGTACCACTGATATTGACCTGAAGTGCAAGGAACGGGTGACTGATAGTGAGAGTGGAGACAGCTCTGGGGAGGACCCAGAGGGCAACAAGGTGAGGTTTGCCCAGGTTTATGCTGTCCCATCATAAACCTAGGAGGGGAGAATGTCTGTTCCTGTGTGTTTGACCTGGGAAGAGATTATATAATCTGGAGAGGGAAAATTGCTTGGGTTGTGGTGAGTTGGATCATAGCTGGATGAATTGAGGCTTTTGGTTGTTAGGGGTGCTGGGGGTGTCAAGGTGCTTATACTTCCCTGATTTGGGTGTCTCTTCCTTCCACCCAGGGCTTTGGCCGTAAGGTGTTCTCACCTGTGATCCGTTCTTCCTTCACTCACTGCCGTCCAACACTGGACCCTGAGCCTCCAGGGCCCCCAGATCCACCTGCAGCTGCAGCCTTTGGCAAAGGCTATGGCCCCACCCCGTCTTCTTCCTCCTCCTCTTCATCCTCGCTTGCTGCCTCAACCTCAGTAGCCACTTCCTTCTCACTGGGCTCTGGAACCTTCAAAGCCCAGGAGTCTGGTCAGGGCAGTGCAGCAGGCCCACTTCGGCCTCCACTCCCTGGGGCTGGAGGCCCAGCAACACCTTCCAAGGTCACTCGATTTCTTCCAACGGATCCTGCCACCTTCCGGCGCAAGAGACCTGAAAGTGTTGGGGGCTTGGAACCACCAGGTCCCTCAGTCATTTCAGCACCTCCCAGTGGGGGAGGAAACATCCTGCAGACGCTAGTCCTGCCTCCAAACAAGGAGGAGCGGGAGGGCAGTGGGGCCCGAGTACCCTCGGCCCCAGCCCCATCACTAGCCTATGGGGCCCCAGCAGCCCCTCTGTCCCGCCCTGCTGCCACCATGGTCACCAATGTAGTGCGGCCTGTCAGCAGCACCCCTGTGCCCATTGCCTCTAAGCCCTTTCCTACCTCTGGCAGGGCCGAGGCATCTCCAAATGACACAGCAGGTGCCAGGACTGAAATGGGCACTGGGTCTCGGGTACCTGGTGGCTCCCCGCTGGGTGTCAGCTTAGTATATTCGGACAAGAAGTCAGCAGCCACCTCACCAGCCCCACACTTGGTGGCTGGGCCCCTGTTGGGCACTGTGGGGAAGGCACCTGCCACTGTCACCAACCTGCTGGTGGGCACCCCGGGCTATGGGGCCCCTGCACCCCCTGCTGTTCAGTTCATTGCTCAAGGGGCCCCTAGCAGTGGGACCACTGCAGGCTCAGGAGCAGGTTCTGGAAGTGGCCCGAATGGGCCAGTACCCCTGGGCATCCTGCAATCAGGTGCCCTGGGCAAGGCTGGGGGAATCACCCAGGTGCAGTACATCCTGCCCACGCTGCCCCAGCAGCTTCAAGTGGCACCTGCCCCAGCAGCAGCCCCTGGGACCAAGGCAGTGGCTCCCAGCGGCCCTGCACCCACCACCAGCATCCGTTTCACCCTCCCGCCGGGCACCTCCACCAACGGCAAGGTCCTGGCTGCCACTGCACCCACTCCTGGCATCCCCATCTTGCAGTCTGTACCCTCTGCCCCACCCCCTAAAGGTGAGGCATGGGCTGGGCAGCACAAGGACTGGGGCAGTAGGCTTGTTTGGCTTCATTGTAACTTTCTTTTCTTGCCTCTTTCACTTTCAGCGCAGTCAGTTTCTCCTGTGCAGGCCCCACCCCCAGGTGGCTCTGCCCAGCTGCTACCTGGGAAGGTACTAGTGCCCCTGGCTACCCCTAGCATGTCAGTACGGAGCGGAGGGGCCGGCCAGCCACTGCCCCTGGTGAGCCCGCCATTCTCAGTACCTGTGCAGAATGGTGCCCAGCCACCCAGCAAGGTAAGGGCATATTTATTGGCTTTGGCCTCACTTTTCATTTTCTTCTCTACATGTTTCCTGTCTTGTACTGTTTCCGTGTCTTTTTCCTCCAGTCACTTTTCTTTCTCTTCCTCAAAGCTCTGTCTTGGCATCTTTCACGACATCTGTGTACTTTGCAGTTTTAAGTCCCCAGTGTCTATACCTTGTTCTTTCTCTCTGTTCTCACCTCTTGTTATGTCTTTTTTTTTTTGAACTGGGAATCGAACTCAGGACCTTGCACTTGCCAGGCAGGCACTTTGCCATTGAGCTATATCCCCAGCCCTGTCATGTCATGTCTTAATCCCAAATTCTGGGAGGCTTTTGCATAGCTCCCCTCTTAGGTCTCAGTCCTTTTGCTTTAGGGTCACAGCTCACCCCATCCTGTGGGTGCTTTTACCCACAGATCATCCAGCTGACTCCTGTGCCTGTGAGCACACCCAGCGGCCTGGTGCCGCCCTTGAGCCCAGCCACCCTCCCTGGACCCACCTCACAGCCTCAGAAGGTCCTATTGCCCTCCTCCACCAGGTGAGCACAGTTGAACACTTCCCAGAGTGGAGGGGAGGGAGGGCAGGACAGGGTGGGTCAGCTCACTTCATCCTTCCTGTTTTTCCTCTGTGACAGAATCACCTACGTGCAGTCGGCAGGTGGGCACACACTGCCCCTGGGCACCAGCCCTGCATCTAGCCAGGCTGGAACAGTTACCTCCTATGGGCCCACAAGCTCTGTAGCTCTAGGCTTCACTTCACTAGGGCCCAGTGGACCAGCCTTTGTGCAGCCTCTGCTCTCAGGTGAGGGGCAGCTTGGCAGGGAGCACTGGGGACTTAGAGTGAGGCCAAGACAGGCCAAGTGCTAACTCAGCACCCTGCCTCTCCTTTTCTGTTTCTTAGCAGGCCAAGCCCCACTGCTGGCTCCGGGCCAGGTGGGCGTGTCACCTGTGCCCAGCCCCCAGTTGCCTCCTGCCTGCACAGCCCCAGGAGGTCCCGTCATAACGGCATTTTACCCTGGCAGCCCTGTACCCTCCTCCTCAGCACCAGTGGCCCAGCCATCCCAGGCGCCCCCAAGCCTGGTGTATACTGTGGCCACCAGCACCACCCCACCTACCGCCACTACTATTCTGCCCAAGGGCCCATCGGTCCCTGCCACTGCCACCCCAGCCCCCACCAGCCCTTTCCCTAGTGCCACAGGTGAGTAATCAGACCAGTCCAAGGAAGGGTGAGTTGGAGGACGTGGGGAATGATCTCCATTTGGCCTGATTCAATGAATGTTCTTCTCCCCACCAGCAGGCTCCATGACCTACAGCCTAGTGGCCCCCAAGGCCCAGCGGCCCAGCCCAAAGGCCCCCCAAAAAGTGAAGGCAGCCATCGCCAGCATTCCTGTAGGCTCCTTTGAGTCAGGTGCCACCGGGCGGCCTGGGCCTATACCCCGGCAGCCTCTGGAGCCTGGTCCAGCCCGAGAGCCAACTGCCCCAGATACTGAGCTTGAGGGACAGCCTACACCGCCAGCCCCTCCTCCACCCCCAGAGACCTGGCCTCCGACAGCCCGGAGCAGTCCCCCACCACCCTTGCCTGCAGAGGAACGCCCTGGTACCAAGGGCCCTGACACCATGGTGAGTGTCCAGCGGGTCTTGGGGCTCCCCTGGGTGCTCAGCTGTCTGCAGCCCACTGTCCCACTGTTTTTCTGTCTTGCTCCTCTTACATCCGTGCCTGCATGTGTGTCCCGCGTGTCTGTTGTATTCCTTCCACCTGGGGTCCAATTTCTGGCCTTCCTGAGGCCATGAGACTGGGTCTTCTCTAAGTGTCTGTACATTGAGTTGTCCAGAATGCATCTGTTCCTGGTTGTTGCACCAGTGGGTCAGCCCAGTTTTTTTTCTCCCTGCTTGTCCCTACCCCAGGCCAGCAAATTCCCCAGCTCATCCTCAGACTGGCGCGTCCCTGGGATGGGCCTGGAGAGCCGTGGGGAGCCTCCCACTCCTCCTAGTCCAGCCCCAGCTCCAGCTGCAGCCCCAGGTGGTAGCAGCAGCAGCAGCAGCAACGAGGGCAGCAGTGGGCGGGCGGCCGGGGACACACCTGAGCGCAAGGAGGCTGCTGGTACCGGCAAGAAGGTGAAGGTGCGGCCCCCACCCTTGAAGAAGACCTTTGACTCTGTGGACAAGTGAGCAGGGGCTGGGGGCCTTCGCAAAGGGTGTGGGGCCGTTGGGAGAGGGGGCGGCTGCAGGCTGAGGCAGAGGTACCCTGTCGGCCCTCCAGCAGGGTCCTGTCAGAGGTGGACTTCGAAGAACGCTTTGCCGAGCTGCCTGAGTTTCGGCCAGAGGAAGTGCTGCCATCACCCACCCTGCAATCCCTGGCCACCTCGCCTCGGGCCATCCTGGGCTCTTACCGCAAAAAGAGGAAGAACTCCACGGGTAGGCGAGTACTGGCTCCTGGGTGGGTGGGGGAACAGCGTTGGGCTACCTCTATTGAGCCTGCTTCTGTTTGGCCAGACCTGGACTCAGCACCAGAGGACCCTACCTCACCCAAGCGCAAGATGAGGAGACGCTCTAGCTGCAGCTCAGAGCCGAACACCCCCAAGAGTGCCAAGTGTGAAGGGGACATCTTCACCTTTGACCGCACAGGTGCGGGCACTGTAGGGACCCAAGGGGAGGGGCTTTGGGGGGGTGCAGTGTGGGAACAATGCAAAGTGGTGTTGCAAAGAAGAATAGCAAGTCGGGTGAGTCCTGGAGTTCATCAGGTAGCTGAGTTGCCATGCGATATTACTGGTCCCCTTACTCTGTGAAACAGAATTGAGAGGACCTAAGTACTTAGATGATGGCAAGGAGGTTTGGGCTGCTGTTGTAGTCTCTATTTCCTCCTTGAGACAGGGTTTTGCTATGTAATTCAGGCTGGCCTCGAACTCAGTATGTTTCCTAGACTGGCCTGAAACTCTGGGCAATCCTCCTGTGTCAGCCTCTCAAGCGCTGGGATTGTAGGCATGGGATCGCCCATGCTGTTGTAGACTTAACCCTGCTCCCTTTTCCCGCAGGGACAGAGGCTGAGGATGTGTTAGGAGAGCTGGAATATGAGAAGGTGCCATATTCCTCCCTGCGGCGTACCCTGGACCAGCGTCGTGCCCTGGTCATGCAGCTCTTCCAGGACCACGGCTTCTTCCCATCAGGTGAGCGTGTCTTAGACTCCTGGAGGTCACTTGGGTGGGACTTGCCCACATATCTCATCCTGCCCTCTCCACAATTTTTCTGTCTTCAGCCCAGGCCACAGCAGCCTTTCAGGCCCGCTATGCAGACATCTTCCCATCTAAGGTGTGTCTGCAATTGAAGATCCGAGAGGTGCGCCAGAAGATCATGCAGGCAGCCACTCCCACGGAGCAGCCCCCTGGAGCTGAGCCCCCCCTCCCCGGACCGCCCCCAGCTGGCACTGCTGCTACTCCTGCTCCCACACCCAGCCCTGCTGGAGGCCCTGACCCCACCTTACCCAGCTCGGACTCTGGCACAGCCCCGGCTGCCCCACCACTGCCTCCACCTCCAGAGCCAGGGCCTGGACAGCCTGGCTGGGAGGGAGCGCCCCAGCCTTCTTCTCCACCCTCGGGCCCTTCCACAGCTGCCACAAGCAGGTGAGGGGCCCTTTTGAGAAGATCCCAGGACCCACAGTACCCCCCCTCAGGACATGGACAGTATGTAGGTGGCAGGAAGTGGAGGCAGCAGGGTGGTTACCTCCTCCCCAATAAAGCCATTTCGTCCTTTCCAGCTGGGGGCGGAATGAGGCCTGCTCCTCTTGTATATACTCCCACCCCCAGTTCCCTCCCTGTGCTGGGGGGCAGCTGAGGAGAAGCAAGGGCACAGTCTCCCTCCACTGAGCCCCTGTTTATAACCTGGAGTGGGACCTTCAGAGCTTTTCACTTGTACTTTATGCAAAATGGCTCATGTGAGGGCTGCAAGCTGGAAGGTAGTGTGGGCCTTGGGCCACAGGGAGGTGCCTGTGGAGTTGGGGGGAGTTCATGCACCCCGTTTTTCCCCAGAGGGGCTGGACTCAGGTTAGTTTGGGGGTGGGGCTCCTGCACTTTTGCCACAGGCATAGGGAGGGTTTTCTCCCTACCCCTCTGCCCTCCCAACTTGGGTTGTACTTTCTAAGAAGGTAATTCCCCTGCCCTCGCCCCATCCCCAGAACAAAACATGTTGATCATGTGCAATATTTCTTACTGTGCCGAGAAGCAGCAATGACCGCGATTAAAGCTGTTTAACACATCTGTGTGGCTGCTTGTTCTGAAGTGGGAGGGGTGTTGTACCAGTCCTGTCCCCAGACCAGGTGGCTGTGGAGCAGTACACTCCGCAGAGTGGAGGTGCGATTCCAGCACCACCGGCAGCCTCCAGTGTGGGAGCCCTGTGCTTATGGAGCCACAGTACTCATGCTGCTCTTACCCATTCAACATGTTCGAGCTTGGGGAAGGCCGGAGGCAACCCGGTGGTTTGGGAAAGGTAGCTCACCTTTATCTATCCTGGAATCAGTTTTACTCTAGAGGTCCCAAGAGGTCCTAGCCCAGAGGCAGCACTTAAAAGCCAGTCTACCCAGAATACTAGGCCATCCTGAGTGGCCCCTACTGCCCCCAGGTGGCTTGAGTCAGCACTGCAGCCTCTCGGGGGTTCGGCCCCTCCCACTCAGCCTCTGGATATAGTGCCCTCCTGAGACAACAGGATCCAATGCACAGAGACTACTAATGGGGGAGGAAGGGTCTAGAAGCCTCAACAGCAAATGGCATCTAGGCTAAGGCGAGTTCCAGCCAGGATAATGTGAAGAGCAGACTGGAAAAACAGCTCTGTGTGCTTTTGAGTATGTCCCCAGAATTCTTGCTTGACCTTGATCCTAACAAGGTAATGCTGGCAAACTGGTTTCACCCGGTGTTTCTTGACTGGTAGCATCTGCCCAAAGGACACTATTGTGATAGTGGAAATTCACCTGTATCCAAGAACCAAAGTGCCTTCACGGACTAGTGATGCCTGTTGGGAAGAAGCAGAAAGACCCTGAAAGGTCCTGTATCAGGGTGGGGATCTGGTGGTGGTACCCAGATAGGCTTGGCCATAAAGCAGGAAACGGAAGACTGAGGAAGGAGAATTTAATGTGGGAAGGCAGTATGCTTAGGGTGTGGGCTCTGGCAGAGGGACACTCTGGCCCTGGTCTTGGGCCAGCAGACGCAGAAGCAGTGAGTGCAAGGCCCGGCAGACAGGTGTGTAGCCTAGGCGGCTCAGGTGAAGATAATCATACATGTCATGATGGCTTATGGTGCCATCAGAGTGCACAAAGCCAGGGTCAGCATCTAAGAAGTGGGCCCGTGGGTGGCCTGCCAGCGCTGCCCGTACCAGCTCGTTCACCTGTTGGTTCTTCTCCCGAAGTGGGTTGGGGTGCTGGCCCCTTGGAAGCAGGCCCTGAGGAGCAACATGAAGAGTCTTAAGATGTCCTTCCTACCAGGATCTGGCTACTCTTCTCTGTGCCAAACTGTCCAATCCTCACCATAAAGTCCCCAGCTGTAAATACACCCGGAAGGGAAAAGCGGGGAAGGCAGAAGGGTAGTTCCTGATACTGTGTCCCAATGTCCAATCGGCAAGAACGGAGGGCCAGCCAGTGATACTTTCCCTGCTCACTCATAAAAATGTCGACATCATGGCCATGCCCCATGCAAAGGAGGAAATGTCCCCGCCTAAACACACTCTACAAATGCCTGACAACTTTTGCCTATATAGAGTGGTTTTTTTGGGTGGGGTGGTGAGGGTTTACCACCTCCAGAATCTTAAGCAGTCCCTTGGGCAAAAGGGCTAACTGGCCCCTAAGCACAGCTACTTTTACAGGTGTAGCAAGGAACCACACGAGATTGTGCTTGAAAGCCATTGCGCTGTGCCAAATTGCCAAGAACTGTGTCAACTGGGTTACATCTAGGAGGTCCCCGATCACTGCCCTTCTTCCCTTCCCACCCTCCCAGTCTCTCACCAGCACCACGACCCGAGCTTGTGGCTGCCGCTGGTTCACCAGCTGCACAATGGCCTTGATGCCACCGGTCACCTGCTCTGCTGTGTGCCCGTGGTTGTTGGTGCCCACCCAGACCACCACAATCTGTGGAAAGAGGGACATAACACAGCAGTGAGGTGGCAAGCAGAAGCTGCTTTAATCCCCACTCAAGTCCCTCTCACCTTGGGCCGGATGTGTTCTAGCTCCCCGTTCTCCAGCCGCCACAGTACGTGCTGTGTGCTGTCGCCACCAATGCCAAAGTTAAGTGCGTGCAAAGGAGAGAAGAGCTCTCGCCAGATCTGTGGGCAAGAAGCGTGGGCACAGGGGCATCCTCAGCATGGACGGCCACCCCCTGTCCAGGCTTTAATCAAATGCCACTATGAGAAAGCCTTGCTTTATAGAAGCAGTCTGGTTAAATCTCAGCTTGAACAAACCCCAGCACCAGGTAACCTCTTAATGGTAACCTATTATAGTCGCATAACTACAAGCAAGGCTCATTTTATGGAAATCAGTCTGCTTGAGCCACGCACACAGCCAACAGCATTATAGCTGAACTTTATTTTTTTTGGTACCAGGAATCGAACTCAGGACCTCGCTTGCACTTGCCAGGCAGGCACTGTGCCACTGAGCTATATCCCCGGCCCGGCTGAATTTTATTTTGAGAACAGTCTTTCTGGTTGAACGTCGCTTAGTGGAAAGACAATATGATTGGGCCCCCTTTGTACAGCACCATTACAGGCGACCTTCGCTTTGTATAAACCCAACAGGGCTGTACTCTGAGCAAACAATAAAGGGCCTCACCCTAGGCAATCTTCTTGCCAGAAAGCTTCATTTTAAGTCTGACAAACTCTGGGCACACACTTCCTTATCAGTAGAATGTTGCACTTACAGAGATTCTTGGTGCTCAGCCGCCGCAAGCCATTTCAAGTACCCCACACCTAGTCTGGCCTGGGTTCTGGGCCGCGTCACTCAGAGCATAGAACTGGTGCAGCAGAAGGGGATAGGTCTCACCTCGCACTGGTGCATTAGTTGGACCAAGGAGTCCCCAATGAAGACGACTTCGGGTTCCTTGTCTTTGCTGTCCGCCACAAATCGATGATGCTACGGGGACGCACGAAGGGTGTGTGTGACAGTTAATGGCACGCACGCTCCGTGCCCCCTACTGTCTTGCTTTCTCAGGCAGCAAGACCCCAACTGCCCTCAGCTGCCCAGCCAGGCGGGGACAATCACGGATCTCTTGACATCCCCACCCCCACCCTCCGGTAGCCGACCTCTTGAGTACCGTGGGTGTGATCGCCTACCAGGGACATCCATCGCCCGTCGCCCTGCACGTCCTGCACCGGCGTAGGCTTGCTGGCTGGATTCTCTTCGCTCATCTTGGAGCTGCAGCTCCTGCGAAGCAGTTAGCGAGGTCCGTCCTGGAGTGCAGGCTCCGCCACGCCCACTCCTACCCCTCCGGACAACAATGGACCGTCCCGGCGCGCCCACTCTCCCTAAGGGCGCAGGCCGATCAAGGGCACCCCCTCCTCTCCAGGGGCAGAAACCTTCGCTTAGGAGAGAGGCGGAATTGTTGAGAGCCCTCTCTTCGGCCAAAGCGGTCGCGCAGTGGGCTAGTCCGGCGCTTCCCGCCCAGGCCTCAGGCGCTCCGGCCGCGGCGGCTAGCGCACCCTGGACTGTAGACGGGGCAGGCGAGACCATTCAGCACCCGTGGCGGGGGAGGAGGGACAAACCACCCAGTGGCGTCACGGGGAGGACCCATCCACCTGAAAAGCCGACAGTGGGTAGGGAAAATCTAGTGCTGTTCTTCGGAGGAAGAAACTATTTGCGGTAGGGAGAGAAAAGTGCGGAAGGGACCCCTATTGTGGGAGGGTGTGCCCCATACACGTGGTGGTGGGGGTGAAGGGAGCTAGTGGGCGAGTTCATTCTTGGATCCCTTGAGGGGTGGCTCGTACGCACCTGGTGCGTGTTGGGACTCTCCCATTTTCTGTTAATATGAGGGACAGAAAAGGAAGATGGCAAAATGTAAAAATTAGCGACCTGTTTTTAAGGAGATACTCTAAGGTGGCGCCAGTGTTTTTAGGGAACCTGTCTGTTTTTGGGCTTCCTCTCCTCAAAACACTAGCTTTTTTGTTATTTTTGCGGTACTGGGGAATGAACCCATGGCCTTTTTTCAGAGTGACATCCCCATCCCTTTTTATTTTTATTTGAGACAGGGTCTCGCTAAGTTGCCTAGGCGGGGCTCAAACTTGTGATCCTCCTGCCTTAGCCTCCCAGACTGGCGGTCTATGCCATCATGCCTAGCTCAGGGTCTTTTCTTCTTTTTCTTCTTCTTTTTTCTTAAATAGCATAAAATCTAAACTACGTATTTGTCCATTCACGATACCACAGGGCCTGCATGGAAAGTAGAAAGAGTTGAAGAAAGAGAAAGGAAATTGGAGATGTCTCCAGGGCCCAGGTCTAGGTAGCCTGGCACCCCTCCCGCAGATCATCTTGCGGATCTGTGGCCTCTGCTCCCCTCTCTAAACCCAAGGACCAACCAGCAACTTCAACTGGGTGTCGAGGTTCTGAAACCCACATTACCAACCTAGGCCACCTAGGGTAGCACCTCTTCCACTTGGCCTCAAATTAATCTCAGACTTCAATGTAGTCTCTGATCTCCGTTCTAAAGGAGAAGGTGAAGGTCTCATTTGCCTCTAAAAGTCCTGGTCATTTTCTTGTAAGTCCACCTTCAGGTCTGACCTTCCTCTCTATTTACTCCTTCTGGAGAGATTGGTCCTGAGCCATAGAGATGAATCTTAGTTATTGTATTTGTGTTCTGTCTCAATCCACTGCCCTGGAACTGGCCCAGGCACATAGTGGCTGCTCCACAAGTACAGTATTTGCCAAATGAATATTAAATGAATGAGTAGGATCCTGGCCTTATCCATGTGTCATGGGAGACAGATCCAGACAGAGATGAGAGGTCAAACTTGTGATTGAGAAAGGTACAGGGAACCTGTTGGAAAGGAGAAATAGAAGGACTTTGAGAGCCAGGGTATTCTAGTACTCTCTGAGTGGGATTTGAGAGATAATGAAGCCACGTGTGGTGGTGCACACCTGTAATCCAAGCATTTTCGAGGCTGAGGCAGGAGGATCGTTGCAAGTTCGAGACCAACTTGGGCTATAAAGTGAGCTCAAGGCTAGTCTGAACTGCATAGCAAGACCCTGTCTCAAAAAAGAGGAGAGAGAGAGAGAGAGAGAGAGACAGAGACAGAGAGAGAGAGAGAGAGAGAATGAGAGAGAGAATGAAGATGGGCTAGCAGAAAGAAAAGATGCACTGGTTATATTATTACATATTAGAACATGGAGAATACCTTAGCATGGCTTTTAGGAGTCTGTGTGTGTGTGTGTGTGTGTGTGTGTGTGTTACTGGGGATCAAACCTATGATCTTCTGCCACTGAGCTACATTCCCAGGCTCCCCCCTTTTTAAAAAAAATTTTTTTTGACTGGGTGTTGTGTTGCATGCCTGTAATCCTAGCTCTCAGGAGGCTGAGACAGGAGGATTGCTGTGAGTTTGAGGCCAGCGTGAGATAACTAGTGAGTCCAAGGCCAACTTGAACTACATAGTGAGGCCCTCAAAAAATAAATTAGAAAAAAATTTTTGGACACAGGGTCTCTCTAAATTTCCCAGTTTGAACTTTTTTTTTTTTTTTTTTTTTTTTTTTTTTTTTTGGTCTTTCTGAGACAGGGTCTCGCTATGCAGTTCAGGCTGGCCGTGGCTCACTCTGTAGCCCAGGCTGGGCTCGAACTTGCAAAGATTCTCCCGCCTCAGCCTCCTGAGTTGCTGGGATTACAGGCGTGCGCCACCACAACCGGTTTATAACTTGATGTTAAAGTCTGAGGGGGTAAGTGTAGATAGGTAAATTGGAGAGGCAGAGGTAGTTTGTGAAGCAAAGTTTAAGTGAGAAACAAAGCTTCCAAGCATTCACTCATTCATCAGGCACTGTTTCAAGACAGTTGTGCAGGTTCATTCCATCCTTTTAGTAACCATATGAGGGACAGACTATTACTAATCCCACTTTACAGATCAAGAAATGGGGAAGCCCTGAACAATTAACTAACTTTTCCAAGATCACACGGCTCCGCTGAAGTCAACACTAAAGTAACAACGATTTTCCAGGGATGAAGTCCACCCTCGGAGACAAGCAAGTCTGCATGGTACTTCGCTCAACGTCTAGCCATTTATCGTCGGGACACTGCGCGAATAGTTTTTTTAAACCAATCAGCATTCAGGAAGGGGGCGGGCCTAGGGGGACTTCACAGCCAATTGGTGGACAGGTGGTGCCAAGGTCAAGAGGCTGGGGGAGATAGAGCTATAACCGGCACCCCGGGGGCCTCGCGCCTCAGTTCAGAACGTGGAAGTCAAAGGGCGTGGCAGGGGCACGCGCCTGCGTGTCGTGCGCATGCGTGTGGCACGCCTGACTCCTGGAAGAGCGCTGAGCAGCTTCGAGGCTAGCGTCGTCGCAGAAGAGAAGCCATTGCTTTCCACACCCACGTGGAGTAAGTGAGTGCGGCGGGTTCCCCGGGACCCAGGGGGCTCAGGCACCCTCCCTCCACCAACCGTACCTCTCCCCTTTCATTCAGCCCCGCTGCCGGACCTCAACTGCCCCCGCCCGCCTGCGCCTGTGGGCCCCCGCTCCTGAGCAGTCCCGTGCCTGCCCGTAGTCGCCCTTCCGTCTTCATTTCTGTCCTCGCAGTCTTCTGAGGCGCGCACGTTTTCTTGCTGCTCTTTGTCTACCGCCTCTCTTCTCTTTCTGTATCTTCCTGTACCGTCTCTACTCCTGGATTTCTCCTCTGTCTAAAATCCCACTCTGTTCCCCTAGATCAGTTGAATCTCACGATTCCTTTCCCATCCTCCGTCTTTTTTTTTTTTTTTTTTGACTATTTGCCCACTTTCCTGTTTCCAGTTCTCTGGTTCAGCTTTCACCATTACAACCACTAAAATAAATATGTAATAGGGGCTGGGGATTTAGCTCAGTGGCACAGCGCCTGCTTGGCAAGCGCGAGGTCATGAGTTCGATTCCCGGTACCGGAAGAAAAAAGAAAATAAATAAATACATAAATAAGTATTGTTAAAAATTGTGTTCCCACCTCACCTCAACCATCTCTTGTCATTTTCATTTTGCTACTTCGTTTATCTCCATCTGATGACCACTGTCCCTTCTTCTTCCAGGACAACATGGACCCCCGGGAGCCCCCAGCCCGTCAGCCTTTCCAGCAGCCTGAGAAAGCTGGCCGCGTGCGTCGCCGGAAGACCAGGAGGGAGCGGAACGAAGCCCTGGTGGGCAGCCGCCGGCCATTGGCCTATCAAGATCCTCCTATGTCCAGTCAGGATCCCGCTGTTGCCCTCCAGGATCCCGTGGTCCCTGCTGCCTCCAAGCTTGTGGTGATAACCCAGGGCCGGCTGAGCCGGGAGCACCGGGGTCTTTTCAACCATGAGGTGAAATCCCTGGATGTGGCCCGGCTGCTTGACAGTGGGTCCCTGGAGCCAAGCACTCCCTTTCTCCCCACTAAGCCTTCCTCCAGCCCACCTAGGATTCAAGAGCCAGCCCCACAGTCAAGGGGCAAGGAGAACCAGGTGCCTGGGGGCTCAGGCCCAGGCCCACCTAATTCTCCAGAACTCTGTGGCTTGGGGCAACTTCTAGAGGAGCTACAATGCCAGCTGATTTTGCCACAGGCCTTCCCCAGGAGGAACCTGGTGCAGGAAGCCAGGGATGCCATCGTGGGAACCTTACAGGCCCTCCATGGCTGTGTGCCTGATATTGCCCTGGTGCTCCAAGGCTGCCAGTTGCCCTTGCCAGGTGAGCCCGCCTCCTGCCCCGCTATCCCCTTTCCATTCTCTGCTGTAGCCCACCTGTCTCCCGTGCTTTTTTCCTTTGTGCCAGGAACCAAACCTGAGGTTACTGAGAGACAAAGAATGACACCCTCCTGGATCAACAGGCCTGAACAGGCCCCAAGAGAAGGGAGACAGAGGAGGCAACAGAGGACAAAGGACAGCTTTGCCATGCCTTGTATGTCCAGCACTCCCACTGCACTCAGGATGAGCCTGCCACCACCGAGAGGTCCTTGGCCACCCTCCTTGTCTTTGTTGCCTTCACCTTCTGGGGCAGCTTGGGGTCCCCCAACAGCCTTTGACCTACTAAAAAGCATCTGGCTTGTAGGCACACCACCGCCTCCCCATCATTGGTGTGTCGGCCCGCCTCAGCCCCTGCCTCAGCCATCACCTTTGCTGCCCCAAACTTCTGGCCTGGACTGGAGCCCCAACTCCTCTGCCCCACTGCCCAGTCTCTCCTGGGTAGTAGCTCAGAGCAGTCCAGAAGCCTGGTCCTTTCCACCCATGAGACTGTACTAAGGGGGCTGAGACTAAGTCTGGGGCAGGGTATCCTCATACCCAGTCACCTCAATAAAGTTCCTTCTTCTTGGTCCTCTTGAGTTTTAGTGAGTGGCTGATCCAGGAGAGTAGCTTTCATTTGCTTTGAGTTCTAGGACCAAAATGAAGGAGAAGGCACTGTTACTTGTTACCTTCCTGAAGCCAGAGGGGCCACTGGGATGCTGAAACTTGGGGCCTCAGTCAGTCCAACACATACACCTAGTTTGGCCAATGAGGTGTCTGACCCTGAGCTCTAGCCATCCAGGGGCCCAGAATGAGTGAGCCCAGGGCTCCCAGGAGACACCCAATCCAGTGGTGGGGGAATCCCAGCTCCTAGCTACATCTGGAGAGAGGTGCAGGAGCTAGGAAGTCTAAGAAACAAGATATGACTTTGTAGAAGAGCTGACACAGGCCCTGTATTTTTGAAGATTGGTAGAAACTTGGTGGGAAAGAACGTTTACAGCAAAGAGAACATAGGAAGGCCTGGAGGGCAGAAGTGGGAGGGGTAAGAAGGGCGTGACCATTTTTATTTAGCTCCTATATCGTTAGATCACGCTGGAATCTAGTCAGTCACATTTGGCCTCCCCTTGAGGAGCTCCTTGTCTGGGATCACAGAGAACAGGGTAAGTGACATGATCAGGGTACTAGTAGCAGATCAGGGCTGAATCTGGCCCACAAACTTTTGCTCCCACTCACAGTATTTAAATACTTTAATCAGTTGCCTATTTTTTTAATATTTAAGTAGCTTTAGAATACTACATTCTGTTTTTATGCATCCATCATTTTTGTTACCAAGATCAATTGTCTGCTGTTAAAAAACAAAGTTTTGCTTTTTAAAAAATTATTTTTTCCCATTAAAAAATTACTTTTTTTGAGACAGAGTTTTACAATGCAGTTCAGGCTGGTTTTGAACTCATTATGGAGCCCAGGCTGGCCTCAAACTTGTGGCAGTCCTTCTGCCTTACCCTCCCAAGTGTTGTGTGCCACCATGCTCAACCACTGTTCATTTTTGAGACAGGTCTTGCTAAATTGTTCAGGCTGGGATTGAAATTTTGGTCGTCTGGCCTCAGCCTCCTGGGTGCTGGGATTACAGGCAGTGTGCCTTGACACCTGGCTTTAAAATACCATTTTATTTTATTTTATTTTATTTGTTTCCTTTTTTTTTTTTTTTTTTTGAGACAAGGTCTCACTATGCAGTTCAGGCTGGCCTTGAACTCATGTAGCCCAGAATAGCCTCAAACTCACAACCATCTTCCTGCCTCAGCCTCCCAAGTGCTAGGATTACAGACATGCGCCACCACTTCCAGTTCAAAATACCATTTTAAAGCCAGGAGTGGTGGCACACTCCCTGTAATCCCAGCACTCCAGGAGTGAGGCAGGAGGATCAGTTGAGCCCAAGAGTTTAAGACCAGTCTGGGCCAAACAGCAAGTTCTTATTTCAAAGTAAATAAACAAGATTTAAACATAATAAAAATAAAGCCAAGCATTGTGGCACACTTCTATAATAGCAGCGCTTAGAAATCAGGAGATTAACCAGCCTGGGATTCATACAGAGTTCAAGGCCATCCTGGACTACATAATGAGACCCTGTCTCAAAAACCATGACAAATAAATAAAAATGCTGGTTTGAACAGCAAATTTTCTGCAGTGGAAGGTAAGGGATGAAGCCAGGAGTGTTGATTTGAGTCTTATCAGCAAAATCAAGCTGAGGGCTTTGCAGGGCTCCTGGTGGCCCACTGAGAAACTACAAGGTTGATTCCAGCACTGGACTAGGAGCTCACTGCGCTGAATGAGTTGGTTGCTGGTTTACGGTGGGAACCTGGCAATGCTGAGATTTGAACCCAAGCAGCTTGAGTCCATGCTCCTGCGTGTCTCACACCTCTCCAACTCACAGCAACCCCGTTTCACACTCTGGTGAGTAATGCATAAGGTCAGGCAGCCAGGTATGGTGGTTTGGTGGTTGCGGCAGAGAGCTCTGCCGCCTCTGGGTTGTGTGACCCAGAACTAGTGGCTTGCCCTCTGCGCCTCTGCAGGCACTTCACAAGGGTGCATTGAGTCTGTGACGCTGGCAACCCAGGCGTGAACACAGCTGGGAGTGGCTGCTATGGACAGAGCGATGGGTAATTAAAGAATAGTTTGGGGACTAAGCTGAGGGGAGGTCAGAAGAGAGCTCAGATCTGGGGGCTGTGAACTGTCTTGGGGATGGCTGTCCGGAGGAGGCCTGGCTTGGGGGATTGAATTCAGTTGAGGACAGTGAGAACCAAAGGTATCTGGAAGACTCCCGGAGGACAGGACTGAAGCTGGGCGGGGAGACAAAGGATGCGAAATGTACATCTCCTCTCAAGTGGGGAGAGTAGCGACCAGGTTGGGCCATCCGGGCGAGGAGGGCGGGGCCTGCTGCGCCCAGCGGCCCCTTTAATCGGGGGCGCGCGCTGGCCCGCGCGCTCTCGCCTCCGTCGCCGGGGCCGGAGCCGGAGCGGGCGCAATGGAGCCCCGGTGCACGCCCGCGCTGCGCCGCCTGCTACCGTCGCTTCTACTCCTGCTGCTGCCACTGCCCCCCCGCGCCCGGGCCAAGTACGTGCGGGGCAACCTCAGCTCCAAGGAGGTGAGCACGCAGGGCCCTCCCCAGCTGCCCGCCGCCCCGGGGACCACCGGGGACAGGTGCCGCCCCGCCCCCTGCCACCCTCCCGGCGGACCTGGGAGCTGCGGCCGGCCGGGCCGGGGGATGGAGGACCGGGCCAGGGTCGGGGCCGCGGGGATGAGGCCAGACCTGGGGGTTGCATTAGGGACGTGGAGGTCAGACCTGGGTGCGGAGGGGGCAGGTCGGGAGAGCGGCCGGGAAGCGGGGTCCAGGCCGAGGTGGTGCTGAAGGGACAGCACTCCTCGCTCCGCAGAAAGCAGGAGTTCAGCACACTGGCGCTCAGGGCCAAGAGGGGCGGTTTGGAAGATTCCCCAGCCCGGGATGGTCTCTGGGACGGCGGTGGGGCGGAGGTGTGTGTGCATAAACCGGGAAATGCGGGTGGGAAGGTGGCTGGGACCAGAGGTGGCTCACCTGGGCACCTTGCCCCCCAGGGTCTTTCTCTGGGTTCCTGGAAAATGGAGGAAGGAGTGTCTGAGGGCAGGGGAGGTTCACGGGGCGGGGGGGTGCACCTTGGAAAAGAATCAGGATGGCAGGAGTCCTGGACCCGCAGCAAAGGGATCGGGAAAGAATCTTGGAGGTGACTTGGTCTCCTTGTGGTATTTGGGAAGTCAAGGACCTGAGGGTAGGGAAGCAAAGTTGAAGGTCTGTGAAGTCCACGAGAGTTCTCAGAGGACTTGGAAGAGGGTCTGACTGGGCCCATTTGCCAGGACTGGGTGTTCCTGACAAGATTTTGTTTCCTCTCGGATTACGGCCGACTGGACTTCCGCTTCCGCTACCCTGAGGTGAGTCTCCCCAAACCGCTCTCCAAGCTGAAGCTGGAGACTCCCTTGGCCTCTCAAGGCAAGGGCTACCCCAGCCCCCTACACCCCCTCAAACTCCCAAATCTCTGGGCTGCAGGCCAAGTGCTGTCAGAACATCCTTCTCTATTTTGATGACCCATCCCAGTGGCCAGCTGTGTACAAAGCAGGGGACAAGGTGAGGGCTGTGAGGAGGTGTAGGGGGAGGGGAACAGAAGGTCCTTGATGGCCAGGGAGTGACCCTGTCTATGCCTTCCCTAGGACTGCCTGGCCAAGGAGTCAGTGATCAGGCCAGAGAACAACCAGGTCATCAACCTCACCACACAGTATGCCTGGTCAGGCTGTCAGGTGCGGGGGAGTGGGCAGGTGCTGAAGGTCAAGGGCCTGGGAGCCTGGAGGACAAGCTTCAGCCTTGCCCTGGCTCCTACTCAGGTGGTGTCAGAGGAGGGAACCCGTTACCTGAGCTGCTCCAGCGGTAGAAGCTTCCGCTCTGTGCGTGAAAGGTGGTGGTACATTGCGCTTAGCAAGTGTGGAGTAAGTGGCTGGTCGGGGTGGGGGGGGGCACCTGGTGCTTTTCCTCTTTGTCTTCCTGTGGACTCCCTTCCCTGCCCAGGGCCCTCCTTAGGCCTCCACACTCCCCACAGGGAGACGGGCTGCAGCTGGAGTATGAGATGGTCCTCACCAATGGCAAGTCCTTCTGGACACGACACTTCTCAGCCGATGAGTTCGGTGAGTAGATATCTGGTGAACTAGAGCCAGGATCTCTGAGAGAGCTCAGAACTGGCACCTGCTGAGGGTACCCACTCAGTGAACTATTTCCCTTTCCTCCAAATTTAGGGATCCTGGAGACAGATGTGACCTTCCTCCTCATCTTCATCCTCATCTTCTTTCTCTCCTGTTACTTTGGATGTGAGTCCAGCATATAGCGGGGGGTATGAGATATTCAGGAGGAAGCTTGGGAAATGTGCTGCCCTCC
>NW_004955555.1:593942-600578 GCF_000276665.1 Chinchilla lanigera | reverse complement strand
TTAGTTACTCAGAGTGCAAATGATTAATTGTCCAAATGATATTAGCACAAACCTTTCTTTTCAACATGTGAACAGCCTTTTCATGGTGTCTTCCTAGATTTGCTGAAAGGTCGTCAGTTGCTCCACACAACTTACAAAATGTTCATGGCTGCAGCGGGAGTGGAGGGTGAGGTTTATTTCTTTATTTCTTTGTTTGGTGCCAGGAATTGAACTCAGGACCTTGCACTTGCCAGGCAGGCGCTTGTGCTGTTGAGCTATATTCCCGGCCTGGAGGGTGAGGTTTAGAGTTGCCCAGCTTTTGAGTTCTGTGGGAGGAGAGACTTGAAACCTATACACCTAGGTCTGAGGGAGGAGGGGCTGGGAACCTGGATCCCGGGGTCCTGGGAGTGAGTGGCTGGGCCTGGACCCCCTGGGCTTGAGGGAGCAGGGGCTGGGGACAGTCGATACCAGAATCTAGCAGGTGGTAGCAGAGTCTGGAGTCCTGATGGGGGTAAAGCTTCTTTTCATCTGTGTCATCGTGCTGGAAGACAGTGATCCCCACAGCTAGTTTCTGTCCTTTCCCTCTCTGCCCATTGCCCCTCTAGTCTTGAGCCTCCTGTTTTTCTGCATCTACTGGGGTCAGTATGCCACAGACGGCATTGGCAATGAAAGCGTGAAGATCTTGGGTGAGAACGCGGTTTACTGCGGGAGGGCTGTGGAAGACCTGTCCTCTCTCTGAGCCGCCTCTGAGCCCTTCTCTCCTCCCCAGCCAAGCTGCTCTTCTCCTCCAGCTTCCTCATCTTCCTGCTCATGCTCATCCTTCTGGGGAAGGGATTCACGGTGACACGGTGCCCGGGCAGGGGGTGCTCCCTGGGTGGCTGGGCTGGGGAGCTGGGCTGCGGTGGGTGGGTGTGGGAGGTGGCCACCCCCTCCTCCCTGACGGCCCCCACCCCTGCTGTCTCCTCTCATGGGCTGCTGCTAGGGGCCGCATCAGCCACTCGGGCTCCGTGAAGTTGTCTGTCTACATGACACTGTACACGCTTACCCACGTGGTGCTGCTCATCTACGAGGCTGAGGTGAGTCCCCCGGCCCCTGCCAGGCCTCCTTCTCCTTGACCTGCCTGCTGCTGCCCTTCCCCACCTATCGTCTTCCTGGCTTTCTCTGTCTCTGAGTGATTCCTTCCTTCTTGACCTCCTCTCAGTAACTTTCTTTCTTTTTTCCCTCTGCCTCTGTCTGTTACATTTAAGCTTGTGTCTAAGAGTTCAGGTGTCACACAGAACTGAATTCCTCTCTGGTTTTCCCACTTCCTAGGTGGCTGACTTTGGGTGATGACCCCCAAATCTGTTTCCTCCTCGGAAAATGGGGGGGACCTTACCCATCCTCTGAGGCTTTGTGTCACTCTTATGGCTTTGGCCAAAGGCCTTCACGTTCAGCCTCAGTTCCCCGACCCCTGAAAATGGGAAATAGTAAGACTTGCCTTGTTGAGTTGATGCTAATGGAAAAGCTCACACAGGGCGGGCATTTGTCCCCATGTTGAGCACAGGACAGCTGATGTCGTCTCCTCCTAGCTTTTCTGTCCTCTCTACCTCTATATGCTTCTATCTCCATCCCTGACTCCCTGATGCTTCTGTTCTGACCCAGTAACTCCATTCCCTGGGTACCCAGTGGTGGGGGCCAGGGCAGGAGGCCAGTGCTATGATTAACCCTGTCCTGTGGGTCCAGTTCTTCGATCCAGGCCAGGTACTGTATACATATGAGTCTCCGGCTGGCTATGGGCTCATCGGGCTGCAGGTGGCAGCCTACGTGTGGTTCTGCTACGCCGTGCTCGTCTCCCTGCGCCACTTCCCTGAGAAGCAGCCTTTTTACGTGCCCTTCTTTGCTGCCTACACCCTCTGGTGAGACGTGGTGGGCCCCCAACCTGTCTGTGCCAACTCAGACCCTTCTCAGTAGGGAAGACAAGCTCCCAAGTCAGGTAGTTGTCACTCAGAACCTACCACTTCTCCACCTTACAAAAATTGTCCTCTCAAACCAAAAAGGAAAAAAAAAAGTGAGAATAAAAGTTACTTTCAGAGGTAGGGCATGGTGGCACATGCACGCAATCCCAGGACTCTAGGAGACTGAGGCAGAAGCATCAAAGTTCAAGCCCAGCCCGTGCAATTTAACAACTGACACTGTCTCAAAATAAAAATCGACCAAAAACAAACAAATAAATAAAGGAGCATTAGAGATGAAGCTCAGGGTGAAGATCTGGGTTCAATCTCAAGTAGTACAAAAAATTTATTTTTTTCTTTTCTTTTCTTTTTTGAGATAGGGTCTCACTGTATAGTCCAGGCTAGCCTTGAACTCATGGAAATCCTCCTTTCTCAGCCTCCTGACCTGCTGCCAAATCATCTTTAAACTGGGGACAGTGGTTCACACCTGTAACCCCAGCCAGTTGGGAGGCTGAAGAAGGAGAATCACGAATTTGAGACTCACATGGGCTATAGAGCAAGACACTGTCTCAAAAACAAAACAAAAGGGCTGAGGATTTAGCTCAGTGGTACAGCGCCTGCCTGGCCAGCGCAAGGTCATGAGTTTGATTCCCAGTACTAGAAAAAAACCAACCAAACAAACAAACCAAAAACCAAAACAAAAAAAGATCCAGTCTTGGTGGTACATACCTGTAATGCAGCACAAAGCTGAGGCAGGAGGATTGCTGCAAGTTTGAGGCCAGCCTGGGCCGTGTAGTAAGACTCTGTCTCAAAACAAGAAAAAACAAAAACAAAAACAAAAACCTGAACCAAACAAAACACAAAATACAGGTTAAAATGTAGCTCAGTGGTACAGTGTTTGCATAACATGAGTAAGGGCCCTGGGGTCCATCCCCCCACTGGAAAAAATTACTTTCACAGAGTACCTCTCAAGTTGCTTGCCCACAAAATAAGGCGGTCAATAGTATTTCCTGCAAAGGGTTTTTTTGAGTATGCATAGGGCAATATGTGGAGCTGTGAAACTTAGAAACTCTGCAATTTCAGCTAAGTCCCATTAACTTCTGCCTTGGTGTCATCATCTGTTCATGGGGATGGAAACTGTATCTGCTTCATAGACTCACTATGGGAGTTAAGTCAATATGTATGGCTTAGAAATAGGCCTGAAGCTGAGCATGGCGGCACATGCCTATAACCCCATCACTCAGGAGGCTGAGGCAGGACAATTGCTGCGAGTTCAAAGCCAGCCTGGGCTACATAGTAGGTTCAAGGCCAGGCTGGACTATATAGCAAAACCCAGTCTCAAAAAAAAAAAAAAAAAAAACCCAAGAAAGAAAGAAAAGAAATAGGCCCAGCATGCAATAATTCCTTAACTGTTATCATTTGTTAATTCCATCATGAAACAATTAATTTCCTACTAGATGCCAGGATTTGGAGTGTGGTAGAACCCAGTTAAATTCAACCTAGCCCTTGCTTCCTAGAATTTCCCAGTCTAGTGAGATTCTTGTCCCCTTTCAATCTCTGGCTTCAGTTTGGGACCTGTCTGGGGCTACATGTCTGGCAAGGGAGGTGGGACTATGGAGTACGATGAAGCCAGAGGCAGTTTCTATCCACCCAATATCTCCTGTGCAGGTTTTTTGCGGTTCCTGTCATGGCTCTGATAGCCAATTTTGGGATCCCTAAGTGGGCCCGGGAGAAGATTGTCAATGGCATCCAGCTGGGGATTCACTTGTATGCCCACGGTGTGTTCCTGGTAAGGACAGGTGTCCAGTGGGGTGGGAAACTGAACCATAGAAGATGCATGAGGCTCCTACTCTGAACTTCCTGAACATTTATTCTGAGCTCTTGACCTATCTCCCCTAAACCATTTACCCCTTAATCACTCAGAAGACACTTACTGCAGTCGTCTAGCCTGTGAGGCCATGAGTTCAATCCCCAGTAGGGAGAAAATAAAAGAAAAAGAAATAAGATACTATAGCATACAAACGGGCTGCTAGGTAGTCTGTTGTGTCCCTCAGAGTACACTTTTTTATTCTATTCCTCTCTCCCACCTTTCACTCTGTCCTCTTCCCCCAACTCCATCCTCTTTCTCTGCCCCATCCCCGTTTTCATCCCTGACTCTGTGTCCCCAGATGCTCACATTTCTCTCTGCATCCCCACTGCCCTCCCGAGCCCTGCCTACCCCCATTCTCCCACCATGGGTCATCGTTCAGGAAGAAGCATTTGGGATGGGGCAGTCTGTGGCTCCTGGTGGCCTAGATCTGAAGAGCACTGTCCAGACCTAGATATCAGGAGGGTCTCAGTATCAAATCTGTTCTTGATCTTGGTTCGCATCCTGTCTGACCTTCTTGGGGATAATCCATCCATCCATCCATCCTTCCACCCACTGTTCCCTGGGCTCCTGTCTTGAAATAGTGTGTTTCTTGCTAGGAATGTTCATACTCATTTACCCCTGTTCTTTCTCAGTTTTCAGAGCAGCCCCAGGATAGGGTGGGTAGCAGTGCACACAGAGAGGGGAAGCTAAGGCCCAGAGAGGGGCGATGACCTGCCAGGGGTCCATGGCTTTTGGTGGCAGGGCAGCCACGTTAAACTTCATCCTTCTCTGGCTGACCACAAGGTGTCATGTAAGAGAGCCAGAAGGGAAACAGGCATCACTGAGGGCCTCAGCTTCCACCTCCAAGGAACCATAATGTGCCCATCACAGGGCAAGTACCCAGAAGCCCACGGAAAGGGCCAGGCTGCCACCAGCCACCTCAGAGTCTGGTTTAGGTACACATTCACTCACCTGCCCTGGCCAGTACATCTTGAAGCTCTGTAGGAAGTGTGAAAGGGACAGAAAGAGGAAACACCAAGAACCTACCATGCACCAGCCGGGCTCTGCACCCGGTCTTCATTTCCACCCTCTCATCTTTCCAAATAGGCACTGGAAGCCAGTGAGGCCCAGGAGCTTTAGTCACTGTGCCCAGAGCCCATGCTCAGCGAGTGATAGAGCCAAGAAGTGTGGTGCAGGCTCTAGCCAGATGCAGTGCCCTTGCTGTTATCGCACCTTCAAGTAGCTTCCTCCCTAAAGATGCCAGCACAAGCTGTCATGGTGGCCCACACACGCAACCCCAGCACTTTGGGAGCCTGAGGCAAAAGGATCACAAGTGCAAGCCCAGCCTGGGTGATTTTAGCAACTTTAACAAGGCCCTACCTCCAGATGGAGGTAAAACTAAAAAATGGGCTGGGGAAGTAGCTCAGAGCAAAGGCCTGAGGTTCAATCCCCAGTACGGTACTAAGGGCAGTGGGGGAAGCCTAGTACAGCTCAATGACCTTTGGCATCTCACTACTCACTGGCTTCCCGCATTCGGCACAGCCTTAGAGGGTTGTGCTGGGCTGCTGGGGTGTCACACCTACTCTCTGCCTTCATGGCCTGTCCGACTATGACGACATCCCTACATTCAACCAGTGTTCACTGAGGGCTTATATATGCCAGGCACTGCTCTAGAATGTACTGGACATTCAACAGGGAACAGGAGGGTCAAGTTCCTGCCTTCATAGAGCTAACATTCTACACTATTAACTGCTGTCTAATTGAACTTTCTGTGTTTATGAAAATATTCTATAATCTGTGCCTCCCAGTATGGTGTCAAATGAGCACTTGAACATGGGTAGGATAGTGTGGCTGAGAAGCTAAAATTTTATTTTATTTTTTGTCTTTTTGAGACAGGGTCTCACTATGCAGTTCAGGCTGGCCTTGAGCTCACTTTGTAGCCCAGGCTGGCCTCAAACTGATCTTCCTGCCTCAGCCTCCTCAGTGCTGGGATTACAGGCGTGCGCCACCACGCCCGGCAGAAGCTAAAATTTTAGTTTAATTTTTATTAAATTTAAGCCACATGTGGTAGTGACTATTATATTGGACAGCACATGATGAGGATCTTAACTAGTCAGTGATGGCCCAGTAATCAGGGCTCTGATAGGCACAGTAGCGAGAGGTGTGTTGAGGGGAAAGGACAGAACCCAGGGCACAGCCACAGCCCAGAGGAGGCACCTAATCCAGTTTGAGTGGCTGCAGCGAAGTGCGTGTGTGGAGATGTCAAGTGGAGGGGACGCTGTGTGTGTGTGTGTATGTGTGTGTGTGTGGGGTACCGGGCACTGAACCCAGGGGCCTTCCCACTGAGCTCCGCCCAGCCCCTCATCACCAGCCCCTTTGAAAAGATATTTTGAGACAAGGTCTCACTAAGGTGCTAAATTGATTAGCGTGGGGTCAAATTTGCAATCCTCCTGACTCAGCTTTCTAGAGTGCTAGGACTACAGGCAAGCACCACCAAACCCTACTAACAGGGTACTCTTTGGGACGCCAAACCTGGGAAAAGGAGCCAGGTACTTAAGGGGAAGCTTCCGGGTGCGTTAAGGTTTCTGCAACCTGTGGCTGACGCCTTGTCCCAGATCATGACTCGCCCATCAGCGGCCAATAAGAACTTCCCGTACCACGTGCGCACGTCGCAGATCGCCTCTGCGGGAACCCCGGGACCCGGAGGCAGCCAATCGGCGGACAAGGCCTTCCCGCAGCACGTCTATGGGAACGTGACGTTCATCAGCGACTCGGTGCCCAACTTCACGGAGCTCTTCTCCATCCCCCCGCCCACCTCCTCCGTAAGCCCTGCGGCCCCGGCGCCCGAGGAGCTGCTGGCGCCGCCCCTGGAGTACC
>NW_004955555.1:547418-593700 GCF_000276665.1 Chinchilla lanigera | reverse complement strand
GCTCCCCGGCCGCCGCCGGAGTTCGCCCGGCGCACCCCGACTCCTCCCCTCGAGTACCTGGCTCCGCTGCCCAGGCGCCCCGCCACCCACTCCTTCCCTGACTGACACGTGTGTCCATTCTTGGGGTGGTGGGGTCCTTGGGAGGGGGACGGGCCTTCGGGGCCACATCCGCCCCCCCGAGGGTCCCGGACGGCCTCTGACCCTGACCCCCCTCCCAGGCCGGGAAGCAGGTGGAGGAGACAGCGGTAGCGGCGGCGGTGGCCCCGAGGGGCCGCGTGGTGACCACGGCCGAGCCGGGCGCAGCCTCCCCGCCCCCTCCCGCTCGGTTCCCCAAGGCGGCCGACCCGGGCTGGGACGGCCCGACGCCGCCCTACCAGCCGCTCGTGCCCCCGACGGCGGCGCCGCACACCGGCTTCACCGAGTATTTCAGCATGCACACGGCCGGGGGCCCCGCACCCCCGGTCTGAGCATCCCTGCCCGCCCCTGCCTCATGGGGCGCACCGGGCCCCGGCTGGGCTCCGGACCCCCAGCCTTGTCCCGGCCCCAGGGCTCGGCCCTCCCAGGTCCCACGACCCTCCCCGCCCAACCCCAGCGCCCAGGTGGGGTGCGCTGCGTCCCGCCCCCTCCCCTCTTGTGCCAAACGGTCCCGCGGGAGCCGCTCTCCCCGTCCCCTCCCTCAGCCCCTGCCCCGAACGGCGCCGGATTCCGGGCTCCCGCTGTTCCGAGATCTTCGGCCCCCTGGCCCCCTCCGAGACCTCTGACCCCGCTGGACTCCGGACACGTATCACGACGGCCGGGATCCTGCCCGTGACTCTTCAGGACTGTGCGACCCCAAGCCACTGCTCCCGGGACGGATGTTGTGAAGCTGGTCTCTCTGAAACCCTCCCTCGGATCTGTGACTGGACCTGTGCGCTCTGCTCTTGTCTGCATTCCGGGGGCCTTTCTTTGGGTCCCTGGCAGAAAGACTTTCCCCTTCTTGCCAAAATAAAAAGGATTCGTTGAGTTTTTATCTATAACATGCCTCCTTTCATTTATTTATTTACAGACAGGGCCTCACTGTGTACTTTATCTTACTTATCTGGTACAGGGATTCGAACTCGGGACGTTGCACTTGCCAGGCAGGCACTGTGCCACTGAGCTATATCTCCGGCGCTCACTTTGTAGTTTAGACTGGACTTGAACTCACTTATGTAGCCCAGGCTGCCCTCCATCCAGCTCACGGCGATCCTTCTGCCTCAGCCTCCCAAATCCTGGGATTACAGGCGTGTGCCACCACGCCCAGTCCAACATGCTTCCTTTTATTTATTTATTTATTTACTTACTTAGTTTTTTTGAAACAGGTTTCACTATGTAGCCTGGGCTGGCCTCGAACTCATGGTCATCCTCCTGGCTCAGGCTCTCGAGTACTGGGGTTACAGGTAGGTGCCACCAATTCCGACGTTCTTTTTTTATCTTTCTTACATCTTGATGGCGCTTAGCGGCGATGTTGAGCAAGTTCGAGCTCAGGATCTCAGTATGTCCATCTGTGAAATGGTGTTTGGCCCAGAGGCAGGGGTCTAGTAACCAAACCTTTAAACTGACCCAGAATCTGGGAGCACATAAAATACCAATCCTCTAGCAGAGCTTTATAGTGCACCACCCTTTTTTTTTTTTTTTTTTAACATTCCCTTTCCCAGTCAGCGACAGAGGCGCCCTCCAGTGGCATTTTGCGTTGCTCAGCCACCAGCACAGGTTTTACCGACCCCGAGTTTGGGCTAGTGAATTCAACGCTGCGCATGCGCAAATCTCGCCCTTTTCCAGGAGGTAGCTGCTGCGCATGCGGCTGGAAACAGCTGGGCGGGGAAGTTTCCGGAAGTCTCCCTCTCCGAAGGGGTGGGGTTGGGCTCTCCGCAGTCCTCCTTGGGCCGCTCTGACCCGCAGCTCTGCAACTCGGTTCCTCTCCGCGCGTTTTTCCAGATCGGCCGCTGGGCTCCCGCCCCCTGGTCCTCCCAGCGGGTCTTCTCCGGGCCGCTCTGGCCCGACAATCCCCTATTCTCTCTGATCCAGCCTATCCGGCTCAGGAGGGAGGCACGGGTGGATGAGCAAAGGGAGTGCGCCTATGGGATCCGGGCCCAAGCGCTTGAAGAGAGGCTCCGCCCCCGGGACCCGCTCGCGCCCCGCCCCCGGCCGGAGGGGTCTACCCAGGACGGTCCGGGCCTGGCGGGTCCTGGTCCGCACCTTCTATGGAGGACCCTGCCGAGCGGTAGAGGCCTTCACCCCTGGGGACCCATCCGTCTTTAAGGTCTGTTTTGGTCTGCAGCGGCCAAAGTCTAACTGCTGGACACCGTTTATGGGGTTGGCTCCCCTATGGAAACCCGTGCCTGTAGGGGACCCCTATGGTCCCTAGGGGTCGGCTCCATCCATGACGACCCCATATACAGGGCCTTCCATGGCTTTATAGGGCCCGCCCCTCGACTTCCAGGGCCCATCAACAGCGGCCGTTCCCTTCCGAGGGACTGCGTCTCCGGGACCTCCCCGGTGTGCAAGGCCATGCTACGCCTATAGAGGTCGCATTGCATACCCTCACGCCGGTGGAGGGTCCTCCGCGGGTCTTTAAGGCCCTTCCCGTCTTAAGGGTCAGTGCAGCGGGAGTTGGGGATGGCCTTGGGTCGGGCCCTGGCCATGGCACTGGCACTGGCCTTGGCTGTGCTGGGGCCGCTGTCTTCCCTGGCCCTGGCAGGGGACTGCAAGGGGCAGCGGCAGGTGCTACGGGAGGCGCCAGGCTTCGTGACGGATGGCGCAGGCAACTACAGCGTCAATGGCAACTGCGAGTGGCTCATCGAGGGTGAGTGGGGCCGCGTGGGTCACACACTCATTCGCTAGTTCATTCATTTGTGTATTCATTCATTCAGTACATTCACAGAGCTCAGGCCTTGTCCAAGGCTTGTGCTCTAAAATGCTGGACACCCAGGACTGCAGCCAACCTGGACCCTGCCCTGGAAGTCCTGGAAGTCTGGTCGGGGAGATGTGTGCAAACCCGGTTTGACGAGTACAAACCAAAAAGAACAGTGAGGGGAATGCTGAGTAATTATTAACAACCGAGCTGGGTGTGGTGGTACACACCTGTAATCCCAGAAATCTGGGAGGCTGAAGCAGGAGGATGGTAATTTCCAGCCCAGCCTGGGCAACTGAGCATTATAGGGAGACTCTGACTTAAAATAAAAATAACAGGGGTTAGGGTGTGGCTCAGTGTGAAGTCCCCTGTGTTCAAGCCCAAGTACCACAAAACAAAACCTCTGGCTCTGAGTCCAATCACTTGGCTTAAAATTTGGGTTCCACTTCCTGCCACTTTGTGATCAAGCAAGTGACTTTCTTTCACTGAGGTTCGTCTTCCCTTATCCTGATAATAATAGTACTGACTCCTAGAGTTATTAGAATTAAATAAGGTCAGGTGTTTAACATGGCTGCAGCCTGGACCATAGTAAATGCTCAATAAATGGAAGTAGGGTTATTGTTATGTTTAAAGTACTTAGTTAAAAGCATTCATTCATTTGTTCATTTGTTATATTTGCCACTGAGACATAGCAGAAGACCAAAAGAGCCCCAGCAGTCCCTGGTGTCAGGGGTGGATTCCAGTAGGGGAGACAAACATATTAACAAGCAGGGACAGCCCAGAGTGGTCTGTGCTGGAAAAACCCCACGGGCCTGGCAGAACCCAGAGGAAGTACTTGAGCTGAGAGTGGAAGAGAGCAGAGAGGCTTTCCCAGGATGTCAGAGCTGAGCCCTAAAGGACCAAGGGAAATCAGTTAGGAACGTTCCAGAGAGAGGAAACAGGTTGTACAAAGGCCCCAGTTCTACCTTTATGGGCTCCCTGTCAAAAGGGGAGACAAGCCCATTCCCAGGGAGTAGGCAAGCCCAGAGGAAAACATCTGTCTTAGCCTGGGTCTGGCCGGGACTGGGGGCATGGGTAGGAGGGAGCAGAGGACTTTCCTGGCAAGGGGAACTGTCCATTCAAAGGCCTGGAAGCAGGGGCATGAGATGCTTTTGAGCAACTAGAAATGAAGGGTGTTGAAGCATAGAATGCCGGAAGATAACCTGCCGGCTGGAGGGTTTGGCGCTGGGAGAAGCCAGAGGGGGCAAGACTTTGTGATTTTGAGCTGAACCCTGAGAGCAATAGGGATGGAGAAGAGAAGCCCAAAGACAGTGGCAGGAAAAATCCCAGAAGGCTTCACGGCAGTGGAGGTGGGAGGTGGCCTCAAAGGAGACCGGAGAGGCCACAGGCAAAGGCCACAGGTGTGGCAGGCCTGGCTCATGCAGGGCCTCATTTGGCAGGAAGCTTTGTTTTTATCTGTGGTACTGGGGAGCTACAGAAGGTTTTTGAGCAGGGGTCAGACTTGATCTGACCTGTTTAGAAGATTGCCCTGGCTGCTTTGTGGGGTATGAATGAAGGTGAGTTTTTTGGGGTGCGTTTACCTGTCCCCAGCTTGGGAGCCGCTCTTGTCAGGCTAAGAACACAATGGAGTAAGAGCAGAATGGGAAGTGGGGGAGTATGTGGTGGGGAGTGTAAATTACCTCCTGGCTTTGAAGAGTCTCAGACTAGTTGGGAATGGGTTGGACATGACATTCAGCCCTTAGTACTACAAAGTGCTCACTGAGATGGTGCTCAGGGTTGGGGCAGAAGGAGGTACAGGGGTTCGGTGGGTAGACTTAGGGGAGGGGGAGGAATCTGTGTTATGTAGAAGGAGCCACTGCAGCTGGGTTCTGAAACATGTATAGGAGTTTTTTGGGCTGGAAAAGGAACCATCATCTGTGGAGACATGAAGGAGGCTTCTGTGTCTCAGGATCCATGTGTGGGTTTGTCTGGTCTGGCTGCACTGTAGAGTGGAGATGATGAAGGAGACAGAAGCTGGGAGAGATAGGCCTTGAATGTCATACTAAGCAGCTTAACCTTTCTGTGTGGGCTTCCGGAGAGCCCCTGGAGGATTTCAAGGTTGTTGGGTTTTTTTTTTGTCCTTTTGAGGCAGGGTTTTAATATGCAGTCCAGGCTGGCCTTGAGCTCACTTTGTAGCCCAGGTTGGCCTTGGCAGTGATCCTCCTGCCTCAGCCTCCAGAGTGGTGAGATTATAGGCGTGTGCCACCACACCTGACTCAAGATTTTTGAGCAGCAGCAGGATGTTGCTTTCAGGCTGAGGTAGGGCGCAGCAAGGAGATAGGAGAAAATTAGTTCTAAACTGGGGCAGAGGCGAAGGGGTGAGAGGTGTGGAGAGTTTAGGATGTTCGTGGAGTTTCACTAGTGAGTAACTTGGAGGTCAAGTGACTGGATGTGGAGGTGCAGGAGGAGTCTGGGAAACCTGCAGACTCCCTCTGTCTACTCCTCAGTGCTGCACCCCCCTAAGATCCAGCACCTTCCTGTATCTGTTAAAAAAAATAAGCAACCAACCCATCTGCTTTTGTACCTACCATGTGCCTATTTATCCAGCCCTCAACCTCTTAGTCTTAGCGTGGAGAGCATCCTGCTTCTGAGCAGGGTAGAGGCAGGGGGCAGGGCTTTGGGATCAGATTTCAGTTGGGAATGGTGTGGGGGTGGGTGGAAACTGGAGACCTTGAACCCAGGGAGGAACTTGGGCAGGCAGATGGTGAGCTGGTCTCCAGCAGGCACTGTACAAAGATGTCCTTGTTGTGAGTCCAGAAACAGAACTGTGTAGTTAGGTTGAGGCTGGTGAGGTTCCGGGAGGTCTGGTGGCCTGGTCCAGCTAAATGGTTCTTCTGCGTTCCTCAAACCACAGCTGGGGCTCTGTGTGTGTCGGCAGTCCCGGGGATGCTGCTCAGAGACTGAGAGAGAGCTGCCAGCTTCATAGTCTTGCTTGTATGCATTTTTTCATTCTGTCCTGCAGCATTTGCTGAGCTCTTGCTGAGCGCCAGGCGTGTGCTGGATCCACAGTGCTGGGGAGGGATTAGGCCCGGGCCCAGGCCCTGCACTGTGGGCTTCTTAGGCTGCAGGAGAGTTAGACCTAAGCACAGATGAGTCCAGCCTGGAGGAATAAAGGTTCTTGTGGGCCATGGGAACCCCAAAGAGGGGCTGCTAACCCCGCTGGGGGACATCAAGGAAGGCTTTCTGTTTTTTTTTTTTTTTGTCTTTTCTTCCGGTACCAGAAATCGAACTCACGACCTTGTGCTTGCCAGGCAGGCACTTTGCCGCTGAGCTAAATCCCCAGCCCCAAGGAAGGCTTTCTGGAGGAGGAAGGGAAGTTCCTTAGTAGGAAGGGAACATGTGTTCCAGACAGAGGTAGAAGGCCCTCGGTCCAGCCTGGCATAATGACATACCATTTTCATTTAAGTGGGTTCTCCTTTGATTTTGTTTCGTAATTCTAGCACTCTGGGAGGCTGAGGCAGGAGGATTGCAAGTTCCAGCTCAGCTTGGACAATTTAGCAACTTAATGAGAGACCCTGACTCAAAACTAAAAATTCAAACTGGGCATGGTGGCCATGTCTGTAATCCCAGCACTCAGGAGGCTAAGGCAGGAGGATTGTCATGAGTTGGAGGCCAGCCTGGGCTACACAGTGTGTTCAAGGCCTGCCTGAATTGCACAGTGAAACCCTGTCTCAAAAAACCAAAAAAATAAATAAATAAAATAAAAATTATGGAAGAATTGGAGGTATAGTTCACTGCAAAAGCCCTAGGATCAATTCCCTGGTACTTTAGGGTGAGGGGGAACCAAAAAAGGCTTTGTTCTTTTAGACCTACAAGCAGTAGGATGATGTGAGCCAAGATCAGGATCCAAGCAGCAGGCTGAGGAGCTGGATTTTCTCCCAGGGTAGTGGGGAGCCATGCAAGACTGTGGAGCAAGGAAGAGGTAGGGCCAGATAGTAAGTTGGGATGATGCCTGAGGAAACCATGTTAGAGAACCACTGGAGGGCAGACCCAGAAAGAGGTCAAAGATGAGGTAGACAAGGGCAAGGGCTGGGCAGGACACATTATTAAGCATCCTAGCTCTGTGCTAGTAGGTTAGAGCCATCATCTCATTAAATGGTCATATCAGCCTTAGTGGATGGGGAAAATTATCCCCATTTTACAGCTAAGGAAACTGAGGTACACAGGGCCCATGGAACTGTCCTGTGGTCACATAGTCAAGAGAGAGCGGTAGATGAGCATCTTTAGCACCCAGATGAGTATGCTGAGGGTCACCGAAGGGCTGGCCCAGGGTCCCTCAGCAGGTCAGGAATAGAGCTGGATCCCAGGTCTTCTAGTTTTCCCAGCCCAGAGGACTCCCCTGGGCTGCCTGCAGCAGTGTCATGAGGCCCTCTAGTGCAGGCTGTGGGAATAAGAGAACCTTCTGGAACCAAGATGTGGCAGAAAGCAAGAATAGCAACAGTGTTAAGCTCTGACTATGATGTGCTAGGCCCTGTGATAAGCACTTTATAGGCATTGTCACCTCTCACGCGATCACAGTCAGATGTCATTTGGGGCTACGGTCATCCGAGTGCCCATCTAGGCTGAGTATCTAAGGAAGTCCCTCTCAGGGCTGGCCGTTGGTCTGGCTGTCAGCTGGAAGACCTACACATGGTCTCTCCATGTGGCTTTGGCTTTTCATAGCATGACAGCTGTGTTCCCACAGGGAGCAGTCTGCAGGGCCCAGCTGAAAGCGGCAGGCTTCTTATTTCCTAATCGCAGAAATCCCAGTGTCTTTTCTGCTGCCTTGTTACTGGTAGAGGAAATCACTAAGCTCTTCCCAGGTACACAGGGAGGAAACTAGCTTACACTTTTAAATGCTAGAAGTGGCCCATAAAGTTTGCTTTTTTGTGGTGTTGGGGATAGAATCCAGGGCTTCATGCATGCTACGCAAGCACTCCGCCCCAGAGCCCTGGCCTAGAAAGTTTGTACCCAGTGCAGTACCATGATTCTGCTTTACAGGTGAGGAAACAGAGTCAGAGAGGGTAGGTGACTTGCCTGATGTTACACAGCGAGTCGCTCATCAGTGGAAGAGCTGAGGTTTGAACCCAGGCAGTCTAGCTTGAGTCTGTGTCTACAGCTGCTGCAGTAAACAGGCATGATACCCTGCGGGGAGGCAGAGAACTGTGACACTCCAGGATGAAGCCTTTGTTCAGGGAAAGGAAACAGACTTTCCCTGCAAACTGTGTTCAGTGAGGGCTAGGGAGCCTCATGCCTCTGCTCAGCCTGGGCGGTGACCATCCGGCCCGGGCCCTGACCATCGGGCCTGGGTGTATGTAAAACTCACATGTGGATAGTGCAAATGAGACATCAGGAACACTGTGCAGTCTGTGACTACTGACATGGTATCTCCTTTCTGGGCTTTACCTTCCCCATCTGAACATTGCGGGTGTTTATCTTTTTTTTTTTTTTTTTTTTAATCTTTTTGTCTTTTTCTGAGACAGGGTCTTGCTATGCAGTGCAGGCTGGCCTTGAACTTTACTGTGTAGCCCAGGCTGGCCTCAAACTCGCAGTGATCCTCCTGCCTCAGCCTCCTGAGTGCTGGGATCATAGGTGTGCGCCACCGTGCCCAGCTGTGAGGGTGCATGTATCTTGCTTGTAAAGCCGACATTGTGATTCTTTCTCTGAGCCCCTGTCCCGCTGGCTCCCACAGCTCTGACTTCACCTTGGGCTGTGAGATCGAGAGCTCCTCCAGGGCGGGGCTTAGGCCTGACTGCCTTTGCACTTCCACGTCCCTGGAGCTTGGCATGGTGTGGGTGGGTGGGCTGCATGGCTGACTGGGGAGACGACCCATATTCGAGCCTGACCCCTCAATGCTCACTCCCAGCCCCAAGTCCCCAGCACCGGATCCTGCTGGACTTCCTCTTCCTGGACACAGAATGCACATATGACTACCTGTTTGTGTATGACGGTGACTCCCCCAGAGGCCCGCTGCTTGCCAGTCTGAGCGGGAGCACCCGTCCACCACCCATTGAGGCTTCCTCAGGCAAGGTGAGTGGGACAGGGGCTGTGGGACTGGCTGGAGGGTCTAGCAGGGCCTGGTGTAGACAGGGGCGGAGACACTGAGAGTAACAAGAGACCAGAGGGGCAGAAAGGTAGGCAGAGGGAGCCACAGAGAAGGGACAAAGGAAGATAGAAAGCCTCCAAGGCAGTGGGATTCCAGGCACCCTGGTGGTGGGTCACCTTCCCAGTCTGCCCCTGCCCTTGTGCCTACAGATGCTGCTGCACCTCTTCAGCGATGCCAACTACAACCTGCTAGGCTTCAATGCCTCCTTCCGCTTTTCTCTGTGCCCGGGGGGCTGCCAGAACCATGGGCAGTGCCAGCCTCCAGGAGTGTGTGCCTGTGAGCCAGGCTGGGGCGGCCCCGACTGTGGCCTGCAGGAGTGCTTGGCCTACTGTGGCAGCCATGGCACTTGTGCCTCGGTGAGCTGTCCCTGTCCCTTGCCCCCCTGGGGCCCGGGTCTGTGAGCACACCTTGCCACTCCAGCTTCTGAGACAGGCCCTGGTTCCTCCCTGAAACTGCCCCTCCAGTGGCATTCTCTCCTCCTAGGTCCCACCCGGAGAAGATCCTCTCCTTCCAGACCCTGCCCTAACCTGTGACTCCAGCCTCACCTCTCCGCTGCCTGCAGCTCATCCCTCCTGCTCTGTCCTCGTCCACACCCCTCGTTCTCCTGGGGGCACTGCCAACCCCGCTCCCTCCTGCCGGGTCACCTTGTGTGGCCTCGGGCCTCTTGACATGACTCTGTGCTGTTGCACTAACCTTACTTGAGCTGTATACCCCTAGTTTGCCATCTGGATCTCACTTTGAGCCCTCCCTGCCTTGAGCTCCCTGATTTGAGCCCTTTCTGCCCAGGCTGAACACTGATCTCAGTCTTTCCCTTTTTCTTTGTTCCACCTCCCCACCTCCCTTTGGCTGTGTTTCTCTGTTCCCTATTTCTCTCCCTTTGTCCATCTGCCTGTCTCCTTCCTGTCTTTCTCTGTCTGTCCTCTTGCCCTTCTCGTTCTCCATTCTCTCCCTTCCTGTATGTCTGTCTCTACCCTTCTTGCCCTGTCTGTCTCGCTCTGGCTGTATTTCTCTCTGTGTGTTCCCTCTGTCTCTCTGTCCATATCTTTATATCCTGTTTTCCCGTAGCCCCTGGGACCTTGCCGCTGCGAACCTGGCTTCCTGGGACGTGCCTGTGACCTGCATCTGTGGGAGAACCAGGGGGCTGGCTGGTGGCACAACGTGAGTGCTGGGGACCCTGCCTTCTCTGCTCGAATTGGGGCGGCTGGTGCCTTCCTCTCTCCACCAGGACTGCTGGCTGTTTTTGGAGGTAAGCAGGTGGGGTGGATGTGTAGTGTCTGGAGGCCTGGCTGCCTATGGCCGGGGCTTAAGATCACGCACCCGTCCACAGGCCAGGACCTCAACAAGGCCCTGGGTGACCTTGTCCTGTACAACTTCTCTGCCAACACCTGGGAGCACTGGGACCTGAGTCCTGCTCCGGTATGGACCCCACCTCTGTCCTGTCTTGTCCCTCCTCAGGCCCAGCTGGGGGCGACCACCATTGTCCCAGTCTCCTCCCTACCCGCTACCCCAGCAGCATAGTTTGGTAGGGGAACCTACCTCTCCCTGCTTCTGCCTTTGTTTGCTCAGATTTCCTTTTCTTGCTTTTTTTTCCCCATACCATTTACCTTTTTGTGTGTTGCCTGTGTGTTTCTCGTCAATTTGTCTGTCTGACGCTTGGTCTTTTGTTCTCACTTCATCTCTGTATCTCGCTCGCTCTGGGCCTGTTTCTCTCTTTTCTTTGTCATTTCTCCTCCTATTTCTGTTTCCCTGCTCCTCCCTCTCTTACTGTGTTTCTTTGTCTCACCTGTGTTCCTCCGCCATGTCTCTTTGTGTGTCTGTCTCTCTTCTCTCTTTGTTCATCTCTGTGTCTCTCTCACTGTCTGCTCATCTGTCTCCGCGTCTCTCTGGCCATGTTTGGCTGTGGCTCTGCCTCTTGCCATCCCCATCTCTGTCTCTTCTCTTCTTCACAGGCTGCCCGTCACTCCCACGTGTCTGTGGCCTGGGCTGGCTCCCTGGTGCTGATGGGTGGTGAGTTGGCCAATGGCTCACTCACCAATGACGTGTGGGCCTTCAGCCCACTGGGTGGGGGCCGCTGGGAGCTTCTGGCACCAGCTGCCTCCAGCTCCTCAGGGCCTCCAGGCCTGGCAGGTCATGCAGCTGCCCTGGTGGATGACATCTGGCTCTATGTGTCCGGTGGCCGCACCCAGCATGACCTCTTCTCCTCCGGCCTCTTCCGTTTCCGCCTTGGCGGCACTAGCAGGGGCTATTGGGAGCAGGTGATCCCAGCGGGTGGGCGCCCCCCTGCTGCCACTGGTCACTCCATGGTGTTCCACGCTCCATCCCGTGCCCTGCTGGTCCATGGTGGACACCGGCCCTCCACTGCTCGGTGAGTGACCTGTCCTACCACCCCAGTCCCTCAGGGCCAGGCTGGCCCAGCTCCCTGCCAACTTCAAGACTTTGCCCAGTAACAGACTCCTGTGGTCATTCAGTCGCTCCTCTCTTCCTTCCCTTGTCATTCACGCATCTTCTTACTCCTTACCCTTTGTTCAGTTTCTCGATCATTACCTTCCTGCACATTCCCACGCATTCATCCGCCTGTTACACCCTTGCCAGATTACACAGGTAACTCAGAGATGAGTTAGACTGGGCTCTGCCCGCTGGGAGTGTCTAGTTATGAGGGGACATAGACCTGGCTGTGGCTGGTCTGTGCCCTGGGTCATCACATGGCCTGTGGAGCCCAGAGGAGGGAAAGAAGCCCTAGCGCTCCCCTGAGTCCCTGCTCTGCCCCTTCCTGTAGGTTCTCTGTTCGGGTGAACTCCACTGAGCTCTTCCACGTGGACCGACGTGTGTGGACGACCCTGAAGGGTCGGGATGGGCTTCAGGGACCACGGGAGCGAGCCTTCCACACGGCCAGTGTGCTGGGCAACTACATGGTGGTCTATGGTGAGGAGGTTTTTGGTCCTCCCTGCCTGCCTGCCAGGGATCCAAGTCAAACCTGAGCTGAGCTCCCCACGTGGGCGTCCCCACCTCCTCAGTCTTCCCAGCTGTGCCCCTTTTCTCCTTTCCCAGGCGGCAACGTGCATACCCACTACCAGGAGGAAAAGTGCTACGAAGACGGCATCTTCTTCTACCACCTTGGCTGCCATCAGTGGGTGTCGGGGGCTGAGCTTGCTCCCCCAGGAACCCCTGAGGGTAAGCGGCTCTTTTGTTTCCCCGAGGATCCCACCTTCCCTCATAGTGAATCTGGGCTTGAGCTGCGTCTGTCCCTCCTGGGTGAGCCATACATCCTTGAATGTGTCTTGGGGACTGATGGGCCTAGCCCGAGGCCTTATCTACAAGGGGCAGGGAGAGATCCATTCAGGTCTTTTGGCCTCGGAGTGGTAGGAAAATCAGGGGCCTTCACTAGAGAGGAGGTTGGTGCCGGGCAGACAGAGACGGGTGAGACCTAGGCAGCCCTGTGGGGGGCTGGTGAGATGGTGGTTCCATTTACAGAAGAACAGACCAAGATTCAGAGAAGTTGAATTTCTTGCCCAGCCAGTAACTGTTCCAAGGAGTGATAGACTCAGGATTTGGACCCAAGTCTTTCTGACCCCAGAGATCATTCTCTGTCTGAAAGATGATTTGGGCAGGAGTGTTGGGGCCTCGTTGGTATTAGGGAGGACGGGGAATTACAGTCTGTGCAGGGCTGGGTGGCTGGGAGGATTTCCTTGGTCAGGTAGGACTGGAGCAGCAACAAGAAGGCTGGGCAGAGAGACTCGGGAGAGTCGGGTAGCTTCCTGGCAGGAGAGACATGAAGGTGGAGGAGAGGGACCGGGGATCTGACGTTCTGGGGTGGGCGGGGTCTGTATTCTCCTAGGGCGAGCAGCGCCTCCCAGCGGCCGGTACTCACATGTGGCAGCTGTGCTTGGTGGCAGTGTCCTGCTGGTGGCTGGGGGGTATAGTGGCCGGCCTCGTGGGGACTTGATGGCTTACAAGGTGCCCCCCTTCGTGTTCCAGGCACCTGCCCCAGATGTGAGCACTGGGATGATAGGGCGAGGGTGGTCAGGGAGGAGGTGTCGTGGTTCCCACAGGAGAGGGAGAAGGTGGGAAAGGGGTGTCTAGGAGAACAGGGTCCCTAGGGCCATGAGAGGAAGGAAAGAGGTCCCTTGGTTGAGGGAAGGAGAGATAGAGGGTTCCTGGGACTGAGGCAGGAATGGCTGGGGTTTCAGGTGCTGAGCATTTAGGGTTCCCCGGGGGAGCAAAGAGAGTGGGTAAGGAGCCTCCTGTGTCCCCTCGTCTCCCTGCAGTACCACCTGGACTACTGCTCCATGTACACGGACCACAGTGTCTGCTCCCGAGACCCTGAATGCAGTTGGTGTCAGGGGGCCTGCCAAGCTGCACCCCCTCCCGGGACCCCCTCAGGGGCTGTGAGTGATTACCCTGGACGCTTTGTCCCCTAGTGCAGACACCTGCCCTCAGCCTCTGCCCAAACTGAGTGGTCAAGGACTTTCTCCCAGTCGGGAGACATCCTTTTGCCCTCGGGACCCTTGTTCCTGCTGCCCAGCTGCTGATCCCTGAACTCTCCACTCCCTCTTCCTCCAGCTGGATCCTTTTGAGCTTATGCCCCGTCCCTGGATCCTCCAGCTTCTGTCCTCGATCTGCCACATTCCCTCGCTGCTTTCAACCCCATTCTCCAGTTTGTTGGCCTGTGCCACCCCAGGACCCCTGTGTCAGCCTTCCCAGAGTCCCTTGAGTCCCGGCAGACAGTGAACCCTGTCACCTCTCTTTGCAGTGTCTGGCTGCCAGTTGTCTGGGCCTGGGCCGCCTCCTGGGTGACTGCCAGGCATGCCTGGCCTTCAGCAGCCCCGCAGCCCCTCCCCGGGGGCCTGGTGCCCTGGGCTGGTGTGTGCACAATGAGAGCTGCCTCCCTCGGCCTGGTGAGTGTCCAGTGGCAGTGGGGGTGGGGTGGCAACCGAACACCCTGCACTCACCCCCCCCCACCCGTGCCCCTGTCCTTGCAGAGCAGGCCCGCTGCCGAGGGGAGCAGATCTCAGGCACCGTGGGCTGGTGGGGGCCAGTGCCTGTCTTCGTCACGTCCCTGGAGGCCTGTGTTACCCAGAGCTTCCTGCCTGGCCTGCACCTGCTCACCTTCCAGCAGCCACCGAATGCCTCCCAGCCTGACAAGGTGGGCAGCCAGAGGGGCCAGGTGGGGAATTGATGGTTGTGAGCCTGGCATTTGCCTTTTTCAAATGGATTTTGTTTGTGGTGCTGGGCATCAACTCGTGGCCCAAACGTGCTGAATTTGCACTCTGAGCTACACCCCAGTCCTAAATGGGTCCTTATCACTTTTGTGTTTACCCTAAAAGTCTTGCTTTCCAGGTTCTGATTTATCATACAGACTTAGACATATGCACGTGTGCATGTGTGTATGTGTATGCATGTGTGTGTATGTGCGTGTATAAGTATATATATTTTTGGTAGTGCTTGGGAATTAAACATAGGTCTTCCAGTATGCTAAGCAAGTACTCTACCACTGAGCTACAGCCTCAGCTAAAAACTCTTTTTTTTTTTCCCAGCACTGGGGATTGAATCCAGGCTCTTGCTTATGCTAGGCTAGTGTTGTACCACTAAATTATATCCCTAGCTCTAAGATTTTTTTTTTTAATCTGGCAAAATACACATAAAATTTATGATAAGTGACAATACCACATTTATTATACTGTTAGTTTATTATTCTGTAACTGTCTAGTTACAGAATATTTTTGTTTTGTTTTTGAGACAGATTCTTCTGTATATACCAAGTCAGGCTTGAATTCGCTATGTAGACCAGGCTGGCCTTGAACTCGTGGTGATCCTCCTGTCTCAGGCTCCTAAGGGATTAGAGGTGTGCACCGCTACACCCAGCTTACAGAATATTTTTATCATCTCCTAAAGCAGCCCTAGACTTATTTTTCCCTGTTCCCCAAGTCTCTTCCATCTCTGGCAACTACTGGATTTGCCAACTCTGGACATTTAATGTAAATGGAATTATATTATGTGACCTTTTCTCTCTGGCTTTTTTCATTTAGCATAATGTCTTTAAGGCTAATCCATGCTGTGACTCAAAAGAACTTCACTCCTTTTTATGGTGGATAATATGCTATTGTATAGATGTTCTATATTTTGTTTATCCATTCATCAGCCAATGTTTGTTTAGATTGTGTACACCTTTTGGCTATTGTGAATAGTGTTGTTATGAACATTTGTGTATAATTTTTTTTTTTTTTTTTTTTTTGGTCTTTTTGAGACTGGGTTTCACTATGCCGTTCAGGCTGGCCTTGAACTCATTTTGTAGCCCATGCTGGCCTCAAACTGGAAGTGAGTTTGAGGCCTCCTGTCTCAGTCTCCTGAGTGCTGGGGTTACAGGTGTGTGCTACCATGCCAGGCACAGATTTGTGTTTGAACACTTGTTTTCAATTTTTTTTTTCATTCCTAAGGAATGGAGCCAAGGCCTTTACACTGACCTATATCTCTATCCCTTTCTGAAAATAATTTTTTATTTTGATACAGGGTCTTGCTAAGTTGCCCAGGCTGGGTTCAAACTTGGGATCCTCCTGTCTCAGCCTCCCAGAGTGTTGGGATTATAGGTATGCGCCATCATGCCTGGCCTATTTTCAATTTTTGTAGGTATATATAGTACCTAAGTATGAAATTGCTGGGTCATACTGTAATTCTACATTTAACTTATTAGAAGAATCACCAAACTTTTCCACAGTGGCTCTGTATTGACTTTTTTTTTGTCTTTTTGAGACAGGGTCTTGCTATGCAGTTCAGTCTGGCCTTGAGCTCATTTTTTAGCCCAGGCTGGTCTCTAACTTGCAACGGATCCTCCTGCCTCAGCCTCCCGAGTGCTGGGATTACAGGTGTGTGCCACCACGCCTGACTATATTGATTTTTAAAATGGAAAATAATTCACACGTTCAAAAACTACAGTGATTCACAAGTTATATCATGTACAGGTACAAATTCCCTATGATGAATGTGATCATTATGTATACCTAAAATGTGCCAATAAACTGAATGAATTAAAAAAAACCTATAATGATTCAAAAAGTGGTTGGGTTATAAATCTCTCCCATCTACCTTACTTTTTTTTTGTCTTTTTGAGACAGGGTCTCACTGTGCAGTTCAGGCTGGCCTTGAGCTCACTTTGTAGCCGAGGCTGGTCTCGAACTCACAGTGAACCTCCTGCCTCAGCCTCCCAAGTGCTGGGATTACAGGCATGTGCCACCACGCCTGACCTACCTCACTTCTTACTCCTGCAGTGGTCCAGGACAGTCTAGTTCCAGCTTTCCCCAACTCAAGACCACTAGAACTCTCTGGAAGATTTTTTTTTACATCCTTTTAGAGTCTACTTTCAAATCCAAGTAAATATGAATTTTATTATTTTTCTTTTTTGCACAAAAAGTAGTATAATTTACTCTCTATTACCACTTCCTGACAAGCTTTCCTGTAACAGAATTTAGGAAATACTTTACTCTTCTTTTTTTTTTTTGAGATGAGGTTTTGTGTTGTCCAGTCTGATCTTGAATTCTTGTGCTCAGGTGATACTCCTGCCTCAGCCTCCTGAGTATCGGGGTTGACAGAAGTGTGCCAGTTTGCCAGGCTTTTTTATGGCTGTGTCATATTCCATTTACATTCAAATGCCATAGTTTTGCTGCAGTTTATTTAAATAGTTTCCCAGTGCTCATTACTTGGGTTATTCCATTCTTCTGCTATTATAAAGTCACATACTAGGAATTCTGGATTATGCTTGTCACTTGGGACATTGGGCCTCGGCTTGGAAGGGCTTAGGTGGAAAGGTAGTAAGTTAGGGAATAAGATACCAAAGTTCTGGAGTTTTACTGTAACTTGGAGAAGAGCGGGGCAGGGGCTCAAGGTGGGCTCTCGGACCCTCCCATCTGTTGTCTGAATTTGAGTCCTAACTCTTCCCCAAGAGGGACAGCCTCTGTCTAACCTCTGCCCTGTGCCTCAGTTTCTCATTGAGTGAATGAAGAAGGAGGTTGGGTTGAGGTTGGGTCTTCTCCGGCTCAGATGTGGCCTGGAGAACGAGGTGCCGTGGGGACCATGCAGAAAGGGCCTCAAGCATAAACTCCATCCCCGCTGGCACAGGTCTCCATTGTCCGCAGTACAACCATCACCCTCACGCCCAGTCCCGAGACAGACGTGTCTTTGGTCTACCGAGGCTTCATCCACCCACTGTTGCCAGGCGGGCCGGGCGGGCCAGGGGCCGAGGATGTGGCCGTGTGGGCCCGGGCCCAGCGCCTGCACGTCCTGGCCCGGATGGCCCGTGGCCCCGACACGGAGAACATGGTGAGGGAGCCGGGGACACTTGGGCTTGTGTTTGGTAAATACCCGGGTGGGGATGTACAGGGCATGTGCCGTGACGCGAAGGTTGAAGGGGAAGACTGGGGAGGAGCCAGAGGTGTGGGATGCGTCCTTAGAGGATCAGGAGAGCCCTGGGGTTTTCATCTGCAAGCCCATTTGGTGAATTCTGGCAATTTGGAAGAAAAAAGGCAGATGTGAGTCAGCAAGCCAGGCTCCCTGGGAGAGGAGGTGAGCCTCTGGGGGGTTGGGGTGACTTGGAGGTTTCCGGAGTGTGTGGACCTCTTGAGGCCCTCTCCCCTTTCCCAGGAGGTAGAGGGTTGCGGAATTTTGGGGATCTGAGGAAGGAGTTTGGGCAGTTCTGAGGGCCCGGTCTGTCTCTCCCCTCTACCCCAGGAGGAGGTGGGGCGCTGGGTGGCTCAGCAGGAGAAGGAGACGAGGCGGCTGCAGCGCCCTGGGTCCGCTCGCCTCTTCCCACTGCCTGGGCGAGGCCACAAGTACGCAGTGGAGATCCGGGGACAGCTCAATGGCTCGGCAGGCCCTGGACACAGCGAGCTCACTTTGCTGTGGGATCGGACGGGTGTCCCAGGCGGCAGCGTGAGTGCCCAATCTAGCCCCTGACCCTCTCCCCAGGCCCTGGCCTTCTGAGCCCCAGGCCACAAACTAACTGTGACTCTTCCCTTTGAGCTCTGGACCGTACCTTAAACTCTATATCTCAACCTCTGGCTCCAGATTCTGAACCTATTCCAAATTTTTATTTATCTTTCTTCTTATCTGCTGTCTTCTGTCTGTCTATCCATCCATCCATCCACCTATCCATCTGTCTTTCTGTTTTTTTTGTTTGTTTGTCTTTCCATTTTTTTGTGGTGCCAGGGATGAAACCCAGGGCCTCACACACACATGGTTAATACCTTGGTACATGAACGCTTCTGTTTGCAAACAGTTTGATGTGCAGACAAGTGTGTGGCAAAATTTTGCTTTCATTTGCAAGCTCTGCTTTGGGTGACAAACGTGACTACGGCCATCTACTTCATACAAACACAAAGGCAGCCACCTTCCCCAAAGTCATACAATGAATTAAGTTCATAAACTGAGGCACCACTGTATGCTAGGCAAACAATATCACTGAGCTGCTCCCGAGCCCTGGCCCTGTATTCTGACCCCCATCTGCATCTTAGGCTCTGCCTGCCTGATCCCTGCATTCCATACTTTGACCTCTAGTCTCTAGTTTCCCTTCCAACCCTGATCTCTCTGTTTTATGATGTCCTAAATCCTGCCTTGTTATGTGCTTCATTTGCAATCTGGTCTCCAAACCCTAACCCTTAGCTCTAGTCATAGGCTCTAAATTCTGACCCCCACCCCAGAGGCTGACTCCTGACCCTCCTGTGCCTGCCTCCAGGAGATCTCCTTCTTCTTCCTGGAGCCCTACCGCTCCTCTGCATGCACCTCCTATTCCTCCTGCCTCGGCTGCCTGGCGGACCAAGGTTGTGGCTGGTGCCTGAGCAGTGCCACCTGCCACCTGCGCCAAGGTGGGGCCCACTGTGAGGACAGTAGAGCAGGCGGGTCCCTGCTGGTGCTGGTGCCTGCGCTTTGCCCACTCTGCGAGGAGCATCGAGACTGCCACGCCTGTACCCAGGTGCTTCCCTGGTCACAGCTTATGGAGGTGGAGGTGGGGTCTCAACATAAAAGCAGCCAGGATAGGTGACAAGAAGGGCCCCTTAGAACTGGCGGGGCAGCCCGGGAGCCCTGGCGGGGTGTGGAGGGAGGGCAGCTAGGGCTGTGTCCTGAGGCTGCAGGCACACATGGGATGGGGAAAGGAGGAAATGGCACAGGAAAGATGGGCTCCTGGGGGCCAGGAAATGCCCTCTTGCAAGGCCCAGAAAGTGCCAGAGTCCCAGAGTAGATCTTGAGGCCTACCAGCTCCAGTGTATCCTCCACTGCACCCGCTTTCCCTGCGAGGGTTTACTCCCTTGACTGGCAGACATAATGGTCCAGGCTTTCATTTCCCCACTGAGCCACAAGGGGAGAGAGCCTTTTCATTTCTGCCCCGACCCCTCCTTACAGTTCAGCAGAAACCCCCAAATTGTGTTTCACTGGCCCCTGCTGGGTCTTGTGAAGGCTCCTGGTTGTCACTGGGGTTGGGAGTGAGTGTGGTCTTTGTCCGGCTCTGGATCCCAGGGATCCCCCCACTCCCCCCCCCCGTCTCCCCTGTCCCCACAGAGGGGAGCCGCTGCACAAAGAAGGGTGGGTACTGGGCACACAGCACAGATGTGTGTGGTACAGGGGAAAGTGCCAAGGCTGGCGGCTGGAGAGGGAGGGGTTCGCGGGGGTGGACTGTGAAGGGCAGGCACTGGGGGCCCAAGGGAGGGGCCCAAGCTGGGCTCTGACTCCTTGTCCAACCTGCCCCCAGGACCCCTTCTGCGAGTGGCATCAGAGCATCAGCCGTAAAGGGGACGCGGCGTGCAGCCGGCGGGGCCGGGGGCGGGGTGCCCTGAAGAGCCCAGAGGAGTGTCCCCCGCTCTGCAGCCGGTGAGCCTGGCTGCGCCCAGAAGTGGGTGGCAGGCGGGCATGGGGCTGGGGCTGGAGTGACGAGGCCCCTGCTCCCATGCCCAGGCGTCTGACCTGCGAGGACTGCCTGGCCAACTCCAGCCAGTGTGCCTGGTGCCAGTCCACCCACACCTGCTTCCTCTTTGCCGCCTACCTAGCCCGGTACCCGCACGGGGGCTGCCGCGGCTGGGACGACAGGTGCGGTCCTGGGGGCGGTGCGGATGGAATGGGAGTTTCGGCCGGCCGAGGGGGCCAGGCTCCAACACCCCACACACCTGTTGCCCCACAGTGTGCACTCTGAGCCACGGTGCCGAAGCTGCGATGGCTTCCTGACCTGCCATGAGTGTCTGCAGAGCCACGAGTGTGGCTGGTGCGGCAATGAGGACAACCCCACCCTGGGCCGGTGAGGCGCTGGCTGGCGGGGCTGGCGGGGGCACTCCCTTCTCTGTGATTCTAACGACCTCTTTCTCTGCCTCTTTGCCCTGCCCGGTCCCGTGCTGCCTGTCCTTTTCCTTACCATCTCATCTCCTCTCTGCTTTCCCGTTTTCTCTTGCCTTTCTTTTTTCCTTTCTCCTTGTGTTTCTGTCTTTCCTGTCTCCCTGTCTCTGTATCTCCTCTTTCCTGTGTCTGTACCCTCCCCGCCCCACCCCCCAGATGCCTACAGGGGGACTTCTCAGGGCCCCTGGGTGGGGGTAACTGCTCTTTGTGGGTGGGGGAGGGCCTAGGGCTGCCTGTGGCCCTCCCTGCCCGCTGGGCTTATGCCCGATGTCCAGATGTGGATGAGTGTCGCCTGGGCCTTGCACGGTGTCATCCGAGGGCAACCTGCCTGAACACACCGCTCAGTTACGAGTGTCAGTGCCAGCGAGGCTACCAGGGTGACGGCATCACGCACTGCAATCGCACGTGAGTGGAGCATGGGTGGCTGTGGAGGTGTCACCCCGGGATGGGAGCTTGAGAGGGAGGAATCCATCATGGTGCCGGGCTTCCTCTTGTGGAACCAGCATCCCCACCTAGCCTCGGGTTTGCACCTGGCAGATTAGGACCTCCTTTGGGTGGCAGGTCCCCATGGTTGCTAGTTACCTTGGAAAGGGGACACTCACAAACTGTGGGCCGGGAGTTTTCAGCATCGCTGTGGAGGTGGAGGAAGACCCAGGTGAGAGGGGGTTTTCACAGTGGTGATAGGTGGTTGCCATGGAGACAGGCACTTGCACCTGTGATGGAGTTACCGTGGAGACAGGTTCACCCACACAGCCAAGAACCTGTGGAAGCGGGCAACCCCCTATGATGGCGTGGTAGTGGGTGGAGAGGGATGGGGATGTTCAGGGCATCTCAGGCCTGCCCAGCCCTTTCCCCATCCCTCCATGATCCCTCAGGTGCCTGGAAGACTGTGGTCACGGTGTGTGCAGTGGCGCCCCAGACTTCACCTGCGTGTGTGAGCTGGGCTGGACATCTGACCTGCCCCCACCCACGCCTGCCCCTGGACCCCCTGCTCCCCGCTGCTCCCGAGACTGCGGCTGCAACTTCCACAGCCACTGCCGCAAGCGGGGGCCTGGGTTCTGCGACGAGTGCCAGGGTGAGCAGCCATTATCCCCAGTGCCCACGGTGGGCCTTGACGCACCCGCCCTGCCTTTCTTGTGGTGATGCCCGAGACTGAAATCAGGGCCTCACGCATGCTAGGCACGTAGCTCACCCAGCCCCTGCCTCTCTTCCTGGGGTTCCCGATTTCTCTTCTCTGAGTAGGTTTTGGTCTCCCCTCGTGCAGCGCTGAGTCCCCTTGCTCCTTTCCTTGCCCCTGAGCCAAGCAGGTTTCAGTGCCACCAGCTCTGTGCCTGAGCCTCAGTCCCCACCTTGGAACCTGCTATTTCTGCCAGTCCCGTCCCTGGTTTCACTCCCTGGAAGCAGCAGGGGCTGGGGTGCGGGTCAGGGCTCAGCTGACCCAGTTAGTCTGGGCCCTATCCTGCCCTCGCCCCTGACTGTGTCCTGCTTACTGGGGCCTCCACAGACTGGACGTGGGGGGAGCACTGCGAACGGTGCCGGCCTGGCAGCTATGGCAATGCCACGGGCTCAGGTGGCTGCAGACCCTGTCAGTGCAACGGACATGGGGACCCGCGCCACGGCCATTGTGACAACCTCAGTGGGCTGTGCTTCTGCCAGGACCACACTGAGGGGGCCCACTGCCAGCTCTGCTCCCCAGGCTACTATGGCGATCCCAGGTAAGCCAAAGAGCCAGCAGGGCTTCGTAGGGTGGGCTTAGGGACATGGTGGGCTGGGGCAGGACTGGTCTGACGCTGGTCCTCTGTCTTCCCAGGGCCGGTGGCTCCTGTTTCCGGGAGTGTGGGGGTCGTGCCCTCCTCACCAACGTGTCCTCAGTGGCTCTGGGGTCCCGCCGGTTTGGAGGTCTGCTGCCTCCAGGTGGCGGGGCAGCCAGAGCCGGGCCTGGCCTGTCGTATTGTGTATGGGTTGTGTCAGCCACTGAGGAGCTACAGCCTTGTGCTCCTGGGACCCTCTGTCCCCCACTCACCCTTACCTTCTCCCCTGACAGCAGCACGCCCTGCACGGTGAGCACTGAAGGGTCTAGGATTCAGGCTTTCAAGGCAGAACCAAGCCCTCCTCCCCCGCCCAAATCTGGATTTCCAGACAGACTCTGACCTTCATGTCTCTTTTTTTCACCCTTCAGATCCCAAACTCTATTTTTTTTTTTTTTTTTTTAAATTTTAAAATAACCATACTCTATTCTCGAGCTGCCCAGTGATTAGTTCCTAAGCCTGTAGACACTTTGATTTCCCAGTTTACTTCCTAATTCCTAAATGTCCATCCCCCATTCTCTAAGCCCTCAAACTCCACTTCCCTAGCCCAGGAATAGTAACTTCTTATACCTGATGTGCCAGGTGATTGGTGGTAGCTGCCAGGGGCTGTGTATTGAGAAAGAGGTTCAGTGTAAGAGTGCCTGATTGATTAGCCATGTCTGCTTTGAGCATAGGAGGGAGAGTGGTGGCTTCCATGCCACGGTTTGACCATCTGTCTGCTTAAGAAGCTTCTTCCCAGATCCTAGGTGCCCCCCTTTCTTGTCCACATTGTCCCCTAATCTTTGACTCTATACCCTTCCAGTTGAGCTATGTCCTGGCTTTTGATGGATTCCCACGCTTCCTGGACACTGGTGTTGTACAGTCAGACCGGAGCCTCATAGCTGCCTTCTGTGGCCAGCGGCGGGACAGGCCCCTTACCGTACAAGCCCTGTCTGGTATGGGGGCTGGGGGCAGTGGGACCTCTGTCCTGGCTTTGTATCCCTTGGCCCTGCACTTGTCATCTGCTTGGGCTGGGGACCCAGGCTTGCAAGGTGGTGCAGTCCCTGGCGGGGATGATGAAGCTGTTGTCCGTCTCTGGGCTGTCAGTTTCCGCAGCTGAGAGGGGAATGGGAATTCGCTAGCTGAGCTGGTTCTGGAGGGAAGCACTGTGCAGGGCACGTTTTTGGGGCAGGTAGAATGTGAGAGTCCCTTACTGTCTGTTTAGTGTAGTGTAGTGGTTTTCAGTCGGGGATGGTTTTGTGCCTTAGGGGACATTTGGTGATATCTGGAGTCATTTTGACCCCCGTGATTAGGGGTACGACTGAGATCTATCATGCACACACCGGGTGAGGCCGTGCTCTCTGCGTTACACCAGACAGCCTCCACAGCAGAGCTACTGCCCCAGGCACCCCCAACAGGCGTAGTGTTGAGAGGTTGAGAAACCCCACTGAGTGGATGGAGATGGGTAGAAAGGCGGTGGAAGGGCCAGCGTTTGGAAACACTTTTCTTCTTCCTGTGAATCAGAGCACTAAAGCTGGAAACAAAGGGGCAGATCATAACTGCCCTGCTGGAGACTGCACGAACCCCAGGCCCACAGCGAGCCCTAGGACTGAGGGGACTTGTCATCACTCAGCAGACGTTTCTTGAGCGCCTACACTGAGCTGGCCTTAGCTAGACACGGGGGCACGGTAGTGAACAAGGGACACAGATGCTACCCTCACGCACTCGGGGAGGCGAGGGGGCAAACTGCAGGGAACAAAGCAGTGGACTCTGAATAGTTGCTCTTCTGTGGAGGCGCAGGCATCTGGCCTTGCCTGGAGGCCAGGCAGCTGGGGGACTGGGAGGCCTGCTTTGCAGAGGTGAATCTGGCTGCCGGCAGGAAGCTGGAGGCATTGGGAGAGCAGTTTCTCGAGGTGGGGAAGAGAGATGTCAAAGCCCTGAGAGCAGGAGGGCGGGGCCAGCCAGCCCAGGTGAAGCTGGGGCGCACAGGATAGAGTGAAATCAAGAGTCTGTAGGACCTTCTGGGTTCCCCAGGGGGACTCTTCTTAAGAAAAAATAGTGTTGCCAGGCATGGTGGCCCACGCTTGTAATCTCAGCACTTGGGAAGCTGAGGCAGGAGGATTATCGTGAGTTCAAGACCAGCCTGAGCTACAAAATGAGCTCAAGGCCAGCCTGAATTCCACAGGGAGACCCTGCCTCAAAAAAGACAAAAAAAAAAAAAAAGAAATGCTGCTGCACAGTAGAACATAAGTAGGTTAAAAATTAGAGTGCACAAATCTGAGTCAGTTGTGATTTCTATTAAAAAAAAAAAGAAAAAATACAGTGTTACTGAAGTCTTGTTTTACGTATCATAAAGTGTCATGATGAATTTTTCTGCCACCCACCAAACTGCTAATCTTTCTAAGGGAAGTCAGTCTTATATAAGAGCTGTGGGAGCTAGGAAGGCGTGGGGCTTGCCCTGGATGGGGTCAAGTTCATGTTTTTCAGGATCATGGGGGCTGCTGGAGGTAATGCAGGTAGCCAGGAAGACAGTGGGGAGATGGCACTGGTGTCCAGGTGACCTGGGAACACTGCCTTGGATAGCAGCTAAGGAGATGGCAACCAGTGGGGGACTGTGAGAGATTTAGGCTGTCCTGTCTGTCTGTTGATCTGTCATCTGTCTAGCTATTTATTTCCTTATTTTTAGGGTGTTGAGTATTGAACCCAGGACCTTACGCATGCTAAGCACGTGCTCTTCCACTGAGCCACAGTTCCAACCTGAGATTTAGGCTTTCAATGATTGGAGGCAGGTGTGGTGGTGCACACTTGTAATCCTAGCACTTGGCAGGCTGAGGCAGGAGGATTGCTACAAGTTCAAGGCCAGCCCAGGCTGCATAGTGAGTTCAAGGCCAGCCTGGACTGCATAGCAAGACCCTATTTTAAAAAATAAAGTACCTGGAACTTGATGAGTTGGTGAAGGGAGGGGTGCGCGGAACGGTTCACGGCAGCAGTGATTTTAAGTGACTCGGGTGCTTCCCTGCCTGATACCCTGGGTTTTCTCCATACCGGAGGTAGGACAGTGCCAAGAATGTGGCTGGGAAGAGACACTGACCTCTCTCCCCACAGGGCTGCTTGTGCTGCACTGGGAGGCCAATGGCTCCTCATCCTGGGGCTTCAACGCCTCAGTGGGCTCTGCCCGCTGTGGATCAGGGGGTCCGGGGAGCTGCCCTGTCCCCCAGGAGTGTGTGCCCCAGGATGGGGCTGCAGGTGCTGGGCTCTGCCGGTGTCCCCAGGGCTGGGCCGGCCCACACTGCCGCATGGCTCTGTGTCCGGAGAACTGCAACGCCCACAATGGAGCTGGGATTTGTAACCAGGTACAAGGGGACAGGGCCAGCCAGGTGGGGTGGTGGGCGATTAGGGCACCTCTGAACCTCCTTCTGCTGTCCCCAGAGCCAGGGTGTGTGCATCTGTGCTGAGGGCTTTGGGGGCCTGGACTGTGCCACGAAGCTGGATGGTGGCCAGCTGGTCTGGGAGACCCTCATGGACAGCCGTCTCTCTTCTGTGAGTTGTGCCAGTCTGTCCTGCGGGTCACTTCCCCACCTCCACTCGGGGGACCACCTATAAACCCTCTGTCCATGCCTGACACTTTGTCATGACCTTAGCCTGACCCCTGGCACCCCTGCCGTCACCCAGGACACTGCTAGCCGCTTCCTGCACCGCCTGGGTCACACTATGGTGGAGGGACCTGATGCCACCTTGTGGATGTTTGGGGGCCTGGGCCTGCCCCAGGGCCTGCTGGGAAACCTATACAGGTGAGGACTGCTGGGGACGAGGACACCTGAATGAGAAAAGGTTACCTCAGGGGCTGCTGAGATGTCTGTCACCGAAGCATCACCTCAGGGGGTACAGGAAGCCCCTAAGGTGAGGGACACTTGTTACAGGAGGCTCACCTATGGACACCCAGGTCTAGGGTACTATTTGAGTGGTGCTGCTCCAGGGGATGGTAAGATGATTGTCACAGAAAGGTCACCCTAAGGATGCTGGGATATCTGTTAGGGTCACTTTAAAGTTGCTGAAATAACTGTACAATAAGGCTGCTTTTTCGCACCTTGGCCCCAGGTACTCAGTGAGTGAGCGGCGGTGGACACAGATGCTGGCAGGAGCTGAGGATGGGGGCCCAGGCCCGTCACCCCGCTCCTTCCATGCAGCTGCCTATGTTCCTGCTGGACGTGGTGCCATGTACCTGCTTGGGGGACTCACAGCCGGGGGAGTCACTCGTGACTTCTGGGTCCTTAACCTGACCACCCTGCAGTGGCGGCAGGAGAAGGTGAGCGTCTACTCCCCACCCGCCCCACCCCCACCCCCATGCCAGGTCTGGCAGGGATGGCCCCAGGCGCTCCTGCAAGTGTCACACTCAAGAAGACTGCATGCTCCAGGTTCCAACAGAAGTCCCAGCACTGAAGATCACTGGCCATCCTGGGTCACACTGTAGTCCCCAGCCAGCCCCTGGCCAAGGACCTGCGGTGCTGTGCTTGGCCCACCCAGGACACAGTGAGAGCAGAGGAGAAGGGGCTTGCTAAAGATGCACCAGGGTTGATTGAGCCTGAGGAAAGGGTGGGGAGGAGGCCGAACTGACCAGAGCCTGCCAGGGCCCTTGCTAATCAGAAGGGTGAAGTTTGACCAGTCCCGCAGAGCTTACTACCTCAGCAGTTCACAGGGGCCCATGGGTCTGGGTCTTGCTTTTACCCACAAGGTGACCCCAGCCTCTGGCTCCTTGGTGACCTTGGCTCTCTGTTCTTCAGGCCCCGCAGACCGTGGAGTTGCCAGCGGTTGCTGGTCACACTCTTACTGCCCGCCGAGGCCTGTCTCTAATCCTGGTGGGTGGTTACTCCCCCGAAAACGGCTTTAACCAGCAGTTGCTTGAGTACCAGCTGGCGACCGGCTCCTGGGTGTCCGGAGCCCAGAGCGGGACACCCCCGACAGGTGAGACCGGGAGCTGTTCAGGGCTTCATGTAGGCTCTCTGTCCCCTCCCACACTATTCATTTGTACCATGCCTTACTACCATCTTGTCATCCCCTAAGCCCACCGGGACTGTCAGGGAGCCATCTCCGGTGATGTTCAGTCTCTCTGCCCCAGGCTTCCCGATGAACTGCCCACCTCCTGCCCAGTGAGGTCACTCTCCCTCCCTGGGGTTCTGAGCTCCCTGGCCCCACGCGACTCCTCTCTTTTCTCTCCTCCATGCTTTAATCCGCAGTCTCTGGACATTCCATCACCCTGTCTCCCTCCTGCCAGCTGGCCGTAACTTTCCAGCCATTGATTCTGTCTTCCCTTCCCTTAAGCCACTAATGATAGTCCTTTGGAACCCAGAGCACGGTGTTGGGAAGGACTCCTAGGGTCCTGGCCTCAGGGCCTGGTGAGGTGGTGTGGTCACTCGGGGAGCGCGGGAGGTTGGTGGGAGGACACTGTGGTTGGCAGCCCCTTCCCACCATCTCCGTGGTCGTGCGCTCCCGTCCAGGTCTCTACGGGCATTCTGCAGTCTACCATGAGGCCACCGACTCCCTCTACGTGTTTGGCGGCTTCCGCTTCCACGTGGAGCTGGCAGCGCCGTCCCCCGAGCTCTATTCCCTGCACTGTCCTGACCGTACCTGGAGCCTGCTGGCCCCCTCTCAGGGAGCAAAGGTCAGAAAAAGTGGTTCAGACAGATTGCTGAAGAGACAGGAAGCAAGTGTCCCCTGTACCTAGTACTCCATGGATTGGCTCCCTGCTAAATTCCTCCTGCCTTCCCTCCTTTGCAGTCCCTTGCACTGAACCGTGACATCCCCTGGTCTCTTCTTTCCATTCCTGATTTGGAGGAAAGAATCCTCAGCCAGGAGGTCAGAGGTGTGGGTTCTGCCTCAGCTCTGCCCTGATTGTTGGTGTGGCCTGGCAGGTCCCTGTCCCTCCTGAGCGCCCCATCTGTACTGAGGCTCCTTGCATCTCCTACCTTACAAGGCCAAGGAGACGGTGTGAGAGCACAGGGAAGCCATCCCTGCTGGTAGGGACAGTTGTGTGTGTTCTACACATGCATTCAGAAGCCCCTCTTGGGGAGAGGGTACAGAAGGCTCCTCAGGAGCCTCGCACCCCAGCCCAGATGCAGGAATCACGGAGGAGTGGGGTTTTCATCTTGAGTCTGGGCCAAGTTCATGGGGAGCAGCATAGGTCAGGGGACTCCCGGGGTTCAGGGAAAAGGAGAGGGCTCCATGGGTTGCTCTGAGGGATCCAGGAGGTCCTAGAAGAGCAGGGTGAGATGTGAGGAAGGTGAGGATTGGATGAGCAAGAGGGGATGGGCAGGAAGGGAAATTCAAGGGTGCAGGTGGGCTGAGAGGGAGTATGTGGAACAAAGGCATGGGCTCTGACAGGCCATCTCCGCTTTGTGTCTCCCTGACAGCCCCACCCCAGACTTTTCCATGCCGCAGCCTTGCTAGGGGACACCATGGTGGTCCTTGGGGGGCGCTCGGACCCTGAGGAGTTCAGCAGTGACGTTCTGCTCTACCAGGTCAACTGCAACGCCTGGCTCCTGCCCGACCTCACCCGTGAGTCCCCTCGCTCTCTTTGGAAGGCTGAGGGACATCCGGAGGAGCTTTGTATCTGTTCTGGGACCCCCACTCAGTAGAAGCACTTAGGCCAGGCATGATGGCACACACTTGTAATCCCAGCGCTCTGGGAGGCTGAGGCAGGAAGATCACAATTTTGAGCCCAGCCTGCGAAACTTAACAATTTAGTGAGACCTGTCTCAAAATAAAAGGTTAAAAAAAAATTAAAAAAAAAAAAAAAAAAAAAGGGATTTTTAGGGTGGGGATGTACTTGAATGTGAACGTTTAATCCCAATATCGCTCGAGAGGCCAGGGCTTCTTGTACCCAGCAGCAAAGCTCCTGCCTCCTTCATATTTTCTAAAGACCATGGAGATGCCCTTCTTTCTTTTTACTTTGAAAATTTTATTTTTGTTCTGGTTATAAAAGTAATATTCATTACGTATAAGTTGTAGAATAGGAAGACAAAAACCCCACCCATAACCCCACTCTCTGGAGATTGCCACGACTGTGTGTAGGGGGTTTCCTTCCAGGCTTTGCTGTTCATAGCTTAGAAATGGGCATAGATCTCACCTTATTTGTTTTTTTGTGAGGCCCAGTATGGAACCCAGGGTGTCGTATATGCGAGTCATGCTCTCCTGCAGAGCTGTAACCCCAGTCCACATCTTGACTTTTTTTCACTTAGTGTTATGATCGTGTTTGTATTTCTGGGCCTGTCTTCTTTCTCTTTTTTTCTCTGATTTTCTGTCTCTTGTCTTTTTTTCGTAATTTAACTTTTCCTACTATCTGTATCTGTTTTATTTTTTTTTTTTTTGAGGCTTTAAAAAACAAGTAAAATTCATGTAATACAAAATTAATTACCCATTTTAAAATGATCTATAGGCTTGGGGGTGTAGCCTAGTTATAGAGGGGTTGCCTAGCATGTGCAAGGCCATGGGTTACATCCCCAGCGCTGCAAAAATAAATACATTTTTAAAAATGATCAACTTAGTGGCATTTAGAGCCATTACAATATTATGTGGTTACCACCTCCATCAGGTTCCAAAACATTTGTCTGTTTTCTTGTTTTTGTTTTGTTTTTCGTGGTGCTGAGGATTGAACCCAGGGTGTCACACATGCTAGGCAAGTGCTTACCACTACATTCCTAGCCTAGCCCTTTTAAAACTAAAATTATTTTTCTTTCTTTCTTTTTTTTTTTTTTGGTACCAGGAATCAAACTCAGGACCTTGTACTTGCCAGGCAGGCACTTGTGCCAATGAGCTATATCCCCGGCCCAAAATAAAATTATTTTGAGACAGAGTCTTAGTAAGTTGCCCAGGCTGGCTTTGAACTTATGATCCTCCTGCCTCAGCCTCCTGGAGTAGCTGGGATTCCAGGCAGGCACCATTGTTCCTGGCTTGACTCTGTTCTCATTCCCCATTTTCTGTTCCTTTGTTCTCTGTCTTTCTCTTCGTGTCTTTTGCTGTCTCGTTTCCCTGTTCATTTGTCCTTATCTTTCTTCTCCCTGCCTTCCTATGTCTGTCTCTGTCCTCCTGTCTTTGTCCCCTCTTGGCAATCCTGACTGGCTTCTTTGTGTAGGTATCTTCCGTACGTCTTCTATTCTGCTTCTCTGAACACTCCATCTTTCCTCAGGTCCGGCATCTGTGGGGCCCCCAATGGAAGAGTCTGTGGCCCACGCGGTAGCAGCAGTGGGGAGCCACCTGTACATCTCTGGGGGCTTTGGGGGAGTGGCCCTGGGCCGCCTGCTAGCTCTGACCTTGCCTCCTGACCTGTGCCGCCTGCTGCCCTCACCTGAAGCTTGTAACCAGTCTGGGGCCTGCACCTGGTGCCATGGAGCCTGCCTTTCTGGGGACCAGGCCCAAAGGTAACCCCGTGACTGGCAGGTCATCGCAGGCAGCAGTGGTGCTCTTAGGAGACAGTGCTAGGCAGGGCTGGGGACACATGGGGAAGTGGGTGAATCATCGCAGGTGGAACGGCCTGGGGCAGCTCTAGTGGGGAGCCCTACTGTGGGCTGGGGTCTGTTCCTGGAGGAGTGGGGTCTGAACTGGGCCCTGAACAACTGGTATCAGTTAGACCAGCAAAGTAAGAATAGGGCTGCCCCTGGCATGTCTGAGAGACGAGACGATCCTCACTGGGGGACCGTGAGACTAGAAGGGTGAGTGGAGTCAGCTCAGAAAAGCCTTCCACGGCATGGCCGAGGCACGGGGTTCTGTCCTGATCGATGGCGCCCCCACCTGTGGTTCTGGAATCCAAACGTCTCTGCAAGCCCGGACCTTCCTGGTTTGCACCCACTCACTTGACTCCTTGTGCTGCCCTGATGTGAGGCTGTTCTGGGCATTGTCCCATGAGATGGGCCATTGTGTTTACTGCAGGAGTCGGAGTGGCTCTGACTTTGGGGTGCCCCCCCAGGCTCCTGGGTGTGTGTAACAGCGGGAGTACCCACTGCTTTTCCAAAATGCAAAATTTTCAAATACATGTGGCTCCGTAGATTTCGGGCAAGGGATTGTGGGCCTGCGCCGTAGGCAGTGGGCAGCCACAGAAGGTTTGAGCAGGAGGGGGCGAGACAGGCCGGACAGTGAGAGCCCCAGAGCTGCTGTGGGGGTCAGATTGGTGAGGGGAGGTGCCAGGGGACCCATGCACTAGCTGGGGCGAGAGGAAGAGCCTTGAACCACGCAAGTGGTTGCAACTGGGTGGTGAGGAGGGGAGAATCGGAGAGAAGTTCAGGAGGCAGGAGGCCTCAGTGGCTGAAGGGGCGGGAAGACACGCGTCTTTTCTGATGTCTCAGCCCGGTGATAAGTGGACGTGGGGTGGGCAGACCAGGATCGGAGGTCTGTGGCAAGTCCAGCTCAGGCCCTGGTGTGGAGGGCTGCAGGAGGATGTATAGGACGTAGGAGGTTGGGGCCTGGCTGGGAGTGAGTGAGCCAGGCCTCTTGCCCTCCAGGCTAGGCTGTGGGGGATCTCCCTGCTCCCCAATGCCTCGCTCCCCGGAGGAATGCCGACGGCTCCGGACCTGCAGTGAGTGCCTGGCCCGCCATCCCCGGACTCTGCAGCCTGGAGATGGAGAGGTAAACGGCCTGGACAGGAGAAACAGAGAAGGGAGGTCCTGGCACCCACTCTGCTCAGCTGCCCAACCCACCCCGGGGTCTCAGGAACCACCGAGCCCTTCAGCTGTAGCTGGTTGGGAAGAACTGGGTCAGGAGAGGTCCCAGGGGCCCTGCAGACCCCACTGAGCCTGTCTCCTCCTGCTAGGCGTCTGCCCCCCGCTGTAAGTGGTGTACCAACTGCCCTGAGGGTGCCTGCATTGGGCGCAATGGCTCCTGCACCTCAGAGAATGACTGTCGCATCAACCAGCGAGAGGTCTTCTGGGCTGGGAACTGCTCGGAGGCTGCATGTGGGGCTGCTGACTGCGAGCAGTGTACACGGGAGGGCAAGTGCATGTGGACGCGGCAGTTCAAGAGGACAGGTGAGCTGAAGAGCTCAGTCCCTGAGAGACTGTGAGGCCCTAGACCCTGAGTCTGAAGGAGGGGGCTGGACCTGGACCCTGGGTCTGAGGGAGGAGGCTGGGCCTGGATCTCTGGGTCCGAGGGAGGAGGCTAGGCCTGGACCCCGGGTGTGAGGGAGGAGGCCAGGGCCTGGATGCCAGGTCTGAGGGAGGAGGCTGGTCTTGGACCCCGGGTGTGAGGGAGGAGGCCAGGGCCTGGATGCCAGGTCTGAGGGAGGAGGCTGGTCTTGGACCCCGGGTGTGAGGGAGGAGGCTGGGCCTGGACCCTGGCTTTGAGGGAAGAGAATTGGGGCCTGGTCCCCTGGATCTGACAACTGGATACTCTCATTCCTGTGCCCCTGACTGCAGGGGAGACCCGCCGCATCCTCTCAGTGCAGCCCACCTATGACTGGACATGCTTCAGCCACTCTCTGCTAAATGTGTCCCCAATGCCAGTTGAGTCATCGCCCCCACTGCCTTGCCCTACGCCCTGCCACCTCTTGCCCAACTGCACCTCCTGCCTGGACTCCAAGGGTGCGGATGGGGGCTGGCAGCACTGTGTCTGGAGCAGCAGCCTCCAACAGGTACTACTCTGGCCTCTGCCTGGCTCTGGCCTTTGTGTTTCCTCTGTCCTCCTTCCCCCATCTTGTCAGAGCTCCAGCCCCACCATCCTTTCTCCCTCCTCCCACTGTCTGCCTTCCTTCATCTTGTGACTCCCCTCAGTTTTTCTGGCCATGTGACTATGCCGACCTCCTGACTCCTCAGCCCTCTGTCTCCAGTTCTCATTCATCCTCTCTCTTCCTGTCACACACACACTCACACACACACTCACTCACTGTCTTTGGTACTAGGGATTGAACCCAAGGCCTTTGCACTAAGCTACATCCAAGCCCCCCTTATTTTTATTTTGAATCAGAGTCTCAGTAAGTCACTGAATTGCCCAGGCGGGCTTGACTTTGTGCCGTGTGAGAGCTGGGATTACAGGCATGCGCTGCCTTGCTGCTTCTTTCCAGGACTCTTAGTGCCATGTCTCTTCAGTGTCCTTTTTCTGTTTCCTTCTCCCTCTGTCTCTCCCTACATTGGTAACTTTTGGTGTTACCAAGAAACAGACAACCCTGCCAGACGTGGTGGTGCACACTTGTAATCCCAGCCCTTGGGAGGCTGAGACAGGAGGATTGCTGTGAGCTTGAGGCCAGCCTGGGCTACATAAGTGAGTTCAAGGCCAATCTGCCATTGTAGAGTGAGATCCTGTCTCAAAAAAAAAAAAAAAAAACCAAAAAACTCAGACAACCCTGAAGCTCCTTTTGTTAAAAAAATTTAGGAAAAAAAAAAAAAAAAAAAAAAAAGAATTTAGGGTATTTGATGAAATCTAAGAACAGGAAATGCTGCTCCTTTGTTGCTCTTGACCCTGTAGCCTGTAACTTACAGTGGTACTCCGTACAACTGGATTCTTTGGTTTTCCTTGGCTTCATCAACACACTTGGCCTCAAGTGACAGCCTCGGCTCTCTTTCATTTACCTAATTTCACGGGTCACAGTTCCCTGTGTCATCAGCTCACATTCTCAAGGAGAGGTTCTGGGGCTGGGGATTTAGCTCAGCGGCACATCGCTGGCCTGGCAAGCGCAAGGTTGTGAGTTTGATTCCCAGTACCAGAAAAAAAAAAAAGGAGAGGTTCTGACCCTGCTTCTGAGTTAGGTGTCCAGCCTTGGTCCAGTGAGACATGCCAGGGAAGCTTAGGCACGCATGGTTCAAACAGGGCAGGGCAGGCCAAGCCCTTGTGTGTGTCTGTGGCTGGAGAGGTTGTTGGAGGTACACCACGTGTCCAGGACAGTTTGCCCCTTGAGTGCCCCCAACATCCTCTCTGTTTTCGGAAAGTTAGTTCCAAGGAGGCATCTATGTAGCATGATTCAGCTATCCCTGTGGCAGACAAAGGCATTTCATTCACATTCCTCTGTCACATCTGGCAGGAAGTGGGTCTGAGTCCCCCTGCGTGTATTCCTCTCATACTTTGATGGTGCAAGACCCAGTGGAGAGCCAGGCGTGGTGGCCCACGCCTGTAATCCCAGCACTCGGGAGGCTGAGGCAGGAGGATCGTTGCGAGTTCAAGACCAGCCTGGGCTACAAAGTGAGCTCAAGGCCAGCCTGAACTGCATAGCGAGACCCGCGCCCCCCGCCCCCCACCCCCGCAAAAAAAGACCCAGTGGAGGTGCCTGCTTACCACTCCACAGCATACTCACCCATTCACCCAGGACCATCAGTGTGGAGGAAACAGGACGGTTGCCATTAGAGTTTTTGTGTTGAGAGTAACTATACAAAGAAACCGGTACTACTTCCTGCGTGTTCCAGCCCAGGGGGCAGGGCACAGAGGAGATAGGCAGCGGCACGTTGGTTCATTTGCTGTGAGATCAAAAGCTCAGGTTCCCAGCTCAGCTGGATCTGGGTTTGAATCTAGCCTTACCACTTCCTAGCTCTTTGACATTAGGTGAGTAATTTCCCATCCTTAGCCCTTTCTTTTATTTTAAGACAGGTTCTTGCTGAGTTGCCCAGACAGGACTCAAATTTACAGTCCTCCTGCCTCAGCCTCACGAGCTCTGGGACACGGGCAGGGCTACTGAGCCAGTGCTGCTGCTCTTGTAAGGAGTGGTGCTGGGAAGGGCAATCTGGACACCCACTGGGAGGGTTCGCAGTCTCCACTGTGGAAGATATCTCCTGGGGGATCCCTGTAAGGGTTCTCCAGGGGTTCAAAATATAATGGAAGGGCAAAGGCCCCCACGGCATTCATCTGCAAAGGCAGGGGCCTTGTCTCCAAACGTGGGGTCTTTCTGGCAATGTAAGTCCTTCCTAAAAATTCTCTAGATTTCACGATTTTGTGGGGACTACTGGGACCAGACAACAGCACCCCAGGGGGCCGCATAGCACAAAGATGGTGGTGCATGTGAAATTTGAGGGGACTTTTGCCAGATCATCCGACTTCTATGAAATCTCCTAGTTTTAAAGTATTGGCTTGGATTTGTTTTTTTTTTATTTTTGAGACAAGATCTCACTATATAGTCCAGGCTGGTCTTGAACTTACTGCGTAGCCCAGGCTTACTGTGTAGCCTTAAACTCACAGCAGTCTTCCTTTCTCAGCCTCCTGAGTGCTGGGATTACAAGTGTGTGCCGCCAGCACACCCCGCTTCTTCTTCTTCTTTTTTTTTTTTTTTAAAGACAAGGTTTTGTTTTGTAATCCAGGCTGGCCTTGAACATGCAGTCCTCTTACTTTAGCCTCCTGAGTGCTGGGATTACAAGCATGTGCCACCATACAGCTGGTTTGAATGTTTTATAAATATCACCACACAGACCAAATGTAAAAGGTGTGCAGGTCAGACCTGCTATGATTTAGCTCAAAGATTGCCAGATTGAACCATCTGGCATTGTTCTTTGGGATGGCTTTGACCTCAGAACCTGGACAAGCGACCCAGTGCTGTCCTCTCTGGCCTGCCTCCTTCCCACCTCCTGCCTCCCTCCCACAAATTCATTTGAACACCTTTGGGTGATTTATTAAGCTGTGCGGTATATAAACAGATAAACTGTGATCCTGAGTTTACATGTCTTTTCCAAGAACACAGGAAATGAAGTTTATTCTGTTGGGCATCGTTGCATTTACCACTAGGCAGGTCACTGCAGCAGGTGCGGTGTGGTTCTGAGGACTCAGGGTGCTCTGCCCCTTCCCATGCACATTACCCCACCATCTGCCAGCTGTGCCTTCAGTTTAGATCTGAAAACCCAGCCTGGCAGTGAAAAAAAATGTTTTAAAAACAAGAAAATGGGGCTAGAAATTAATTCAGTGGTAGAGCACTTGCCTAGCCTGCAAAAAGCCATGGGTTTGATCCCCAGTACTGCACAAAAATAAACCAGGAAAAAGAACACAGAATTCATTACATGCCTAAGGCTCGGAATATTAGACTCCTTGGCCGCGAGTCTGCCTCTGGCCAGCCCAACCCTCAGTGGGCTCAGACCTCCAGCCACAGCAGTCAGGGTTTTCTATTTCAGGATTCCACGGTTGCTTTGCTTTTTCTTAAGTGCTTTCGGGCAGCCAACGCAGATTAATCCCTCTTCTACTTCATTTAAGGCCATAGCAGTAAATAAAATGCTCTCATACACTGAGGTAAGGTCCCAAGGGTCTGAACCTCGTTGTGCATGTGGTCTGGGTTCAGACACAGAAATGGTGGCTTTTGTGTTGGTGCCTGGCGCCTTACCCAGGTCTCCTCAGCTTCTCAGCCTGGAGTGGGAGAGGGTTTTTTTGCCCAGCAGCCGGATTCTTGTTTGTCTAAGCAACTGTGGCTTGTAACCCGACTCTTGAAACTCTGCCTCTGTCTAGGTCCTTGCCTGCCTTTATCGGTGGCAAACAGGAGTGCCCTGAGCTGGGGTAGGAAGTGCAGCCAGTCAGGGGCTGTGAGTGGCTCAGCGGTAAGGCACTCACCCAGCATGCCCAAGGCCCTGGGTTCCAGCCCCAGCACCAATAAAGATAGTACCCTGGGTCTCGCCAGGGGCCGGAGGTGGCGGCCCAACAGCTCCCTCTCCCGCGGCCTCACATCTGCCTGTAGGTGAGGTCTCATTCTGCCCCTTTGTTTACCTGCCTTTTTCTGCCCTTCCGTGTCCTCTTCATCTGCCTGTCACCTGTTCATCCACACGTTCCTCCAACCCAGGTCTGCGTGATCTCCCCACTTCCAGGACCTCCCTGGCCTGACTTCCAGTCCTGATACCTAGTTACAAAGGCTTGCGAGGGAGCCTGGGTGGCCCAGCTGGGGTCCGGGGCTGGCTGTGGTTGGGGAGGGGAGGCCCTCAAGGAGGGTGTAGCCCGGGGAGAGTTCCACAGTGTTGCTTGACCCCCTTTCTCTGCCTCTCTCCCTGCCCCCCCCCCCTCAGTGTCTGAGCCCCTCCTACCTGCCCCTTCGATGTATGGCCGGAGGCTGCGGGCGGCTGCTCCGGGGACCTGAGAGCTGCTCCCTGGGCTGCGCTCAGGCAACCCAGTGTGCCCTGTGCCTGCGGCGCCCCCACTGCGGCTGGTGCGCCTGGGGGGGCCAGGATGGGGGTGGCCGCTGCATGGAAGGTGGACTCAGCGGCCCCCGTGATGGTGAGAGGGATTCGGAGTGGCAAGGGAGCTGGCTGGGGTGTGGTGCAGAGAACACGGGGGACGGCTGGGGGCGTCTCGTATTTATGGCTCACAAGCAGGGGCACCTGGGTGGCTGGGGGCAAGTGGTACAGAAGCACCCAGGTGAAGCCCTGAATCTCTGGGGTCAGGGCTGACCTGTGGGCGTTCTGGGGCATCCTGGGCCTTTCTGTCCTGCCCCCCTGAGGATGAGTGTGCAAATGGGCACCATGACTGCAATGAGACCCAGAACTGCCACGACCAGCCCCACGGCTACGAGTGCAGCTGCAAGATGGGCTACACCATGGACAAGTGAGGCTGCGGCCGGGCTGTGGGCGGGCGGGAGGGAGCTCATAGGCCTGGTGGGGGAGCACTTGGGGAGCAGCGAGGGGTAAGGTCTGAGCAGAGCCTGGGGCGAGCCTGTGGCATGGAGGCGGTGGGATTGATCAGGAGGGGAAAGATGAGCTCCTGCCCTAGCATCTCCGCTCACCCCCGCTCCACCCGCAGTGTGACGGGCCTGTGCCGCCCTGTGTGCGCCCAGGGCTGCGTGAACGGCTCCTGCGTGGAGCCCGACCACTGCCGCTGCCACTTCGGCTTTGTGGGCCGCAACTGCTCCACAGAATGTCGCTGCAATCGTCACAGTGAGTGTGCCGGCGTGGGAGCCCGAGACCACTGCCTGCTCTGCCGCAACCACACCAAGGTGGGCCGCCCCGGGCCTCAGAGCTGATGTTGGGACCCAGGCCCTTGCTTGCCGTCAGCCTGTGCTCTGGGCACGGTTCTCTTGTTTTGCATGGTGTTGGGAATCAAACCCATGGCCTCCCATGTGATAGGCAACGCTCTGCCCCTGAGCTGCATCTTCAGCCTTTCTCATTCTGAGTCCTCATAAGCCAGGCACAGGGAAACAGTAGCAGAGCATGGCCCAGAAAGCGGGGAGGCCTCTGGGGGGGACTGTAGTAGTGGACAGGTTGTGGGCTGGGGCAGGAAGGCAGGTATGTGAAGAGAAGGGCCCTTTCTTCTCTCTCTCCTTCCTTCCTTTCCTTTCTTTCTTGGGTCTTTCTGAACCTGGGGCTCTCATACAGAGCTACAGAGCTACATCCTAACCCTTCTTTATTTTTTTACTGTGACACAGTCTTGCTAAGTTGCTCAGGCAGGTTGGCCTTGAAATTGGGATCTTCCTACCTCAGCCTCCCCAAACAGCTGGGATTACAGGTCTGCACCAGCATATTTGATTGTGAGGGCTTTTAGAACTTGAGAATTAGGGCTAAAAGTAAGCAAGTGAAAAAGTGGGGCTGAACACAGATAGGCAGGCGTGGCCCATACCAAGTACCCAACTGTTATGTCCCCCTACCCTGTGATTCTTCAACCCTGCTGACCACTCTGACCTGGGTTCCCAGGGCAGCCACTGTGAGCAGTGCCTCCCACTGTTTGTGGGTTCAGCCGTGGGGGGCGGGACCTGCCGGCCCTGCCATGCTTTCTGTCGCGGCAACAGCCACGTCTGCGTCTCCAGGAAGGAGCTTGAAATGGCCAGGAGGGAGCCTGAGAAATACTCACTGGATCCAGAGGAGGTGAAAGAGGCTGGGGCCCAGATCTCCTGGTCTGAGGGAGGAGGCCAGGCCTGGACTCCTGGGTCTGAGGGAGGAGGCTGGGCCTGGACCCCAGGTCTGAGGGAGGAGGCTGGGCTTGGACCCCCGGGTCTGAGGGAGGAGGCCAGAGGTGAACCCCCAGATCTGAGGGAGGAGGCTGGGCTGGGCCTTGGGTCTGAGAGAGGAGTCTGGGCCTGGACCCCGGCTGTGAGGGAGGAGGCTGGGCCTGGACCCCAGGGTCTGAGGGAGGAGGCCAGGGCTGAACCCCCAGGTCTGAGGGAGGAGGCTGTGCCTGGAGCCCAGGTCTGAGGGAGGAGGCTGGGCCTGGAGCCCAGGTCTGAAGGAGGAGGCCAGAGCTGAACCCCCAGGTCTGAGGGAGGAGGCTGGGCCTGGACCCTGGGTCTGAGGGAGGAGGCTGGGCCTGGACCCTGGGTCTGAGGGAGGAGGCTGGGCCTGGACTCCTAGACCTGAAGAATGAGGGGATGGTCCATGCCTTTTTGTGATCATATACCCTACCTTGGCCAGATTGAAAACTGGGTGACTGAGGGTCCTAGTGAAGATGAAGCCGTGTGTGTGAACTGCCAGAATAACAGCTATGGGGACAAATGCGAGAGCTGCCTGCATGGCTACTTCCTTCTCGACGGGAAGTGTACCAAGTGAGAGCAAGGGCTAGGACCCTCACCCTTCTCCATAGGAATAGCTCTTGAGCCAGTCCCTCCTCCCCAGTCTTCTTTTGTCAGTCAGAAGAGGGTGAAGTCCCTAGGGACCCCAACCGGGGCAGGGGTGGAGGGATGGGCTGGGCTGAGGTGAGAAACACCCTCCCTCAGAGGTACTCACTGAGGTGCAGGCTACAGAGCAGCCCTGGCAGAAACAGGCCGGAAAGAGGAGAAGGCTGTTGAAGGAAGAGGCCTTGAAACGACTTGTAGCTCCATTCCCTTTTTTTCTGAATGTTTGGGTGACTGAGGTCCTTTCAACCTAGGTTCCAACCCTGACTACCATTTAATGGCTCTGTGGCCTTGGGCAATTGGTTTGACTGCTGTGAGCCTCAGAGGTCCCCTGCATTAATAGTCAGCTTTACACAATGCCTGACATCCACAATTTAAAGAAAAAGAGGTTGAATTTAGCTCACAGGTTCAGGGGATTCAGTCTATGGTGAGCAAGCTCCAAGGCAGAAACATCCAGATAGATTATGGCAGAGTAAAGACACTGAGTTCATGGAAGGTAGGAAGCATAGCAGGACAACAGAGCCGGAGAGGGAAGGCTGGGGACCGGGGACCAGATATAGTATCTACGGTTACACCTCGACCCATCCAGACACACCCAGAAGTGTGCCCCACCAATCCCATAGGTGGCCTTCAAGCCAGTCAAGCTGACAGATAAGCCCAACCATCACATCATGAGAGCTCCTAACCCAATCTTCTTCCCCATCCTCAGATGCCAGTGTAATGGTCATGCAGACACCTGTAATGAGCAGGATGGGACAGGCTGCCCGTGTCAGAACAATACAGAGACAGGGACATGCCAGGGCAGCTCCCCCAATGACCGCCGAGACTGCTACAAGTATCAGGTATGGCTGGAGAAAGGAGCTGTGGACCAAGGTGTCCACACCCACCAATGGGGCAAGACCAACAACATGGTTCTGAGTCTGTGATCTTGGATCAAGGTCTACTTATTAGACTGTTTCTGAGTCTCATTCAGCTGGGCATTGGTGTTGAAAATCCAGACTGGTACAGAAAGTCTGCACTATAGATAGTTACAACTTGAAGGTTGCCAGTGCCAGAAAACTCATCTCAAAGTAACTTAAGACAAAAAGACAATGGATTGATTCTCAAAACTGAGGTCTGGGGTCTGTCCTCCAAAATGAGTGAATCCAGTCACTGGGGATGACACTGGGGACAGCCGTGCTAGAATGTCAGGTTCTAGTGGTGTTCACACTGCGGGAGGGACATCCTGGGGGAGTGGCCAGGGCCCTGGTGAAGGCTTAGGGCAGAGGCTGCTTACATCAGGCACAGGTATTGGTTCTGTCTGGGGCACTCCCCTGCCTGAGTTCAGCCCTGACTCCCCGCACACCCCCCGCCCTGCCCACAGTGCGCCAAGTGCCGCGAGTCATTCCACGGGAGCCCACTTGGTGGCCAGCAGTGCTACCGCCTCATCTCGGTGGAGCAGGAGTGCTGCCTGGACCCCACTTCCCAGACCAACTGCTTCCACGAGCCCAAACGCCGGGCCCTGGGCCCTGGCCGCACCGTCCTCTTTGGCGTGCAGCCCAAATTCACCAACGTGGACATACGCCTGACACTGGATGTGACCTTCGGTGCTGTGGACCTCTACGTCTCCACCTCCTATGACACCTTTGTGGTCCGAGTGGCCCCTGACACGGGTGTCCACACTGTACACATCCAGCCTCCCCCGCCCCCGCCCCCGCCCCCACCTCCTGCTGATGGTGGGCCCCGGGTGGCTGGGGACCCCGGAGGACCAGGGGCTGGAACTGGGCCAGGCACACCCCCAGAGCCACGGGTACGGGAGGTATGGCCACGGGGCCTGATTACCTACGTGACGGTGACGGAGCCATCGGCGGTACTGGTGGTCCGAGGAGTGCGGGACCGGCTGGTCATCACCTACCCACATGAGCACCATGCCCTCAAGTCCAGCCGCTTCTACCTGCTGCTGCTGGGCGTGGGGGACCCAAGTGGGCCCGGTGCCAATGGCTCAGCTGACTCGCAGGGCCTGCTGTTCTTCCGGCAGGACCAGGCCCACATCGACCTGTTTGTTTTCTTCTCGGTCTTCTTCTCCTGCTTCTTCCTCTTCCTGTCTCTCTGTGTGCTCCTCTGGAAGGCCAAGCAGGCCCTGGACCAGCGGCAGGAGCAGCGCCGGCACCTGCAGGAGATGACCAAGATGGCCAGCCGCCCTTTTGCCAAGGTCACCGTCTGCTTCCCACCAGACCCCACTGCCCCGGCTCCTGCCTGGAAGCCAGCAGGCCTCCCGCCACCTGCCTTTCGCCGCTCCGAGCCTTTCCTGGCACCCCTGCTGCTCACGGGGGCTGGTGGACCCTGGGGACCCATGGGAGGGGGCTGCTGCCCACCGGCCATCCCTTCCACTACTGCTGGCCTTCGAGCTGGGCCCATCACCCTCGAGCCCACAGAAGATGGCATGGCCGGTGTGGCCACCCTGCTGCTCCAGCTGCCTGGCGGGCCCCATGCACCCAATGGAGCCTGCCTGGGCTCAGCCCTTGTCACACTGCGACACAGGCTGCATGAGTATTGTGGGGGTGGCGGGGGTGCAGGGGGTAGTGGACATGGGGCTGGTGCGGGCCGGAAGGGACTCTTGAGCCAGGACAACCTCACCAGTATGTCCCTCTGACCTGCTGAGTGTCCTCAGCCACAGCAGTCAACTACCTGATGGGGCCACCCTGGACTGAGGGCCCCTGGATACTGGCTCCTCAGAGACCACTGGCTCCCTTTCCCTGGGGGTCCCCTTTGTTCTGCATTCAGCAACTATTTATTGAATCCTTCCTTGTGCCAGGCACTGTTGTAGGCACAGAGCAAAAGCAGGCAGTGAGAGAGGATTCTCATCTCATGGGACTTAGGTTCTAGTAAAAGGAAACAGTCTGCACATCTGCACACATAAAAGCAGAGGGACAAGTGTTAGCAGACCTGAGCAGGGTGTGGTGGTGAAGGATTGTGGGGTAAAGCTGATTTGCATTCTGTGAAGCTGTACTGGGGAAGCAAGGGACTGTCCATGGGAAGAGCTTTGGGACATGAGTTCCAAGCAGATGCAACTTCAGGGCGGAGTCCTAGAGGTGGAAACCGTGATTCTTGGCCAGATAAAGTGTGAAGACATGAGTGAGGCTGGAGACAGTCAGGACTTTCTGAGCCCAGGGCAGGGGTTTTAGGTTTTACCCCAAGGGTAATAAGCTGTTGGTTTTGTGAGGCAGGGTGGCAGGGTCCATGTCTCTTTACTTGTGGTACGGGGAGTGGGGCAGAGCGGGCAGGAGAGGCAGCAGGAGGACGAGGGGCGACATGGGCTAGGCTGGGGTGAAGGCACCAAGGAAAGTCAGGGTCAGGAGCAGGATGAGTGTGGAAGACTCAGGGTGTGGATGTTGGTGAGAAATGAGACTCATCCGGGATGACCCTAGCGTTACGGCCTCTACTGATGGGGTCATTCATTAGGATGGGGAGGTAGGCTTGGCACGGTGCGTGTCTAGGTTTGATGTGAGAAACCTTTTGGACCTTTCTTCGGTCAGGGCCAGGTGGCCGTGTGTTTTAACAGAAGGAATTGAGTGCAGGAAAGTGGTAGGACTGGTGAGGGTGGCAGCTGAGGAGGGACACGGTGACCGTCCCACAGTGAGTGAGAGCAGGAAGCTGCTGTCGCTGCCACCTCTGGGGTCAAGGGGCAAAGCCCAGGAGGGGCAGTGTCTGACCCTAGAACCACAGTCACCTGGTTAAGCAAGAACAGGGCCTCTTGGTAGGGAGCCTTAGAGGAAGCAAAACTGTCTGAGATGCCCCTGAGGAAGGTGCAGGGCATCGGTGGGGGCGGGGTGCCGAAGCTGAGAGAGATGTGGTGGGGTCATCACCCACAGTCCTCTTCCAGAGAGTGAGGCCTTGATGGCTTTAGGGGCCACCCCACCCAACCCATCTCCTAGGACTTCTGAGCTCCTCTCCCACTTGAGGGCCCCCTCCTCCAATCTAGCCATCTTCCTGAATTTGGGGCTCTTTCCAAAGACTACAGCCCCTCGCTGCTGTTTCGGTCCTTGGAGGGGCTGAGCCTTGCATCTTCCCCTCTCTGTGGGCCCCTGTCCGAGAGGCCCCCAATGTGTGCATGTCAGAGGCAGCTAGGGCCATGTTTGAAGAGGAGGGGGTGAGTGAACAAATAAAGTGTGGTGAAGACCGAGGTGTCTGTGATCTGCATACGGGGGAGGAATGAATGGGCGATGGCTTTCTGAACTAGCACCTGAATGCTGGTAACTGGGATGAATGCACGTCCTGGTGCCACCTATAAGCTGAGTGGCCTGGGTCTGGCTCCTGGGTGGTGAGGTGGGCCTGACAGGAGCTCTTGTTCCTCAGAAGGGATGGATGGAATGATAGGGTGATGGACAGTAATCCCAGTACTCTGCAAAAGTGAGGCAGGAGGATCACAAGTTTGAGCTCAATCTGGGTGATTTAATGAGACTCTATCTCAAGAAGGGCTGGGAACATAGCTTAGTATGAATGCCCTGTACCTAGTACCTAGTGGGGAAAGGGGGTTGATCCTGAGGGAAACTATGGGTAGAGATGCCTTTGACTTTTCCTATGTCCCTGCTGCAGGGACTCCCCCATTTGGCTCAAAGGGGAAGGCAGACTCCCTTGGTCCTGAGCACAGGTTTTATTCTGGGACCGAAGAGTTCAAACTGGACAGCATGGAATGTGAGACAAGGTCCTAACATGTTGAGCTTTCTCTGGTTCAAGTACACTCTCAAGACCAAAACCAGATGCATTGGAGCCATTCTGTCTCCCAGTCTTCTGGGAAAGCAAAAGCCCAAGGATGAAGGCAGGAGGAGCCAGAGATCTGTGTCCTTCACCCTTGACTCACCATGAGCATCTTGCTAGGAGCGCTCAGTGGGGTACCTCCTCTGTACAACTCAGCCCCTAAGTACAAGCTGATTGCTTCCAGTGATCAGTCAAGGACATGGCACTATTAAGGGGTATGTGAGTCTCCAATGTGGACTGTGAATGACAGTATTTTGACCACATGGGAGTTTTGCCACTAGGAATGGACAATAGCACCTAACCTAAGAGAATGTGACTATGAGCTTGACACCAAACACTATGTGCTAGATTGTTTACTTAATTTTATTTGATCTCTCCAACAGTGGTGTTAGGTAGGAACCATATTATTGCCATTTTGCAGATGAGACACAAAATTCAGTTGTCAAGTGTCAGCTGCCATTTAAAGCCTAGCTGTCTGACTGCAGCCCGTTGTGCCTCTGTGAAAGGTGTGTTCATCTGAGCATGGGTCAACATAGCTGAGACCTATCCCAGCACAGAGTGGGTGCTAGGGTCTTCAGATTGATTTTTTCCCAGAAGTAAGGCAGACTTGATCAACCTGAGATCAAAGAGCAGCAGCTCATGTTGCCCAAGGACAGGGAGTTCCAAGCCAGAGGAGACTTTGCCCTGACCGGAAAGGACTCCCCAGCTGGGCACAGTGGCCCAAGTCTATAATCCCAGCACTGAGAGAGGCTGAGGCAAGAGGATTGCAAATTCAAATCCTACCAAGGCAACTCAGTGAGACCCTGTCTCAAAATTTTAAAAAGTGGTGGGGGGAGACTTGGGATGTAGTTCATTGTGAAGGCCTGGGGTTCTCTCCACCATAAAGCTTCGCTTTCCTGAGAGCATGTGTGCTGTGATTGGGCCTCTCCTGGGGGACACAAAGCCGCTCTGCCACTGACTCCTGTTCCTGACCTGTGCATGCCTCTGCACAGATGCCACATGGTTGTAAGTTTTTCCTTCCTCTGTGTCAACTTCTCCACGCTTAATTCTCCCTGGATGCACCGGAATGCAGGTGACTCATGCTGGGTGAGAGAAAGCCTGGCACAGGACGCCAGAGGCCTGGCTTCTAATCCATGTGTGTATCTGCCAATGTCCTGGGGGCTTCAGGCAAGGGGGCATTTTAGCAAGGTGTGTAGCCTTCTAGGCACTGTGCTCAGTGCTTGGCATGAGTCTTTTATCTTCTCAGACTCGTCCCTGGGAGAATTACTCTGTTTCGCAGATACGAAAGCTAAAGGGCTTGCCTATGAACTCAGGGCTAATAAGGAGCAAATCAGATTCTGACACAAGCCTGAACCTCTGTCACCCCAACATCATCTCCAAAATCATTTTTCTAAGGCAATATCATCCAGTTAGGATCAGCCACAGCAGGCCCTGCAATGTTCTAGGTGCTGAGGACATAGCAGAGGACAAGGTCCCTGCCCTCACAGAGCTGATAAACCAGTGGGGTGCCTGGTAGTAAGTAAATGCTGCAGTATATTAGAGAGTGATCAGAAAGGGCACTTGCTATTTAATGCAAGGCAGGAAGGGAAGCCTCTCTCATAAGATGATGTGAGGGAGGGAGGAAACAACATCTGAGGGAAGAGCATCCAGAGCTCAGGGAACAGCCAGTGCAAAGGCCCTGAGGTAGAAGTGTGCCTAGCGTTTTAGAAAAAACAGATTCATGTGTTTGGAGCAGAGGGAGTCAGAGGAAGATAGGAATTAGACAAGGTTTCAGAGTGAGTAAGAGCCAGATCCTGTGAGTCCTTGGGCCACAATGAGGATTCTTACTTTCAGGGGATGGAGCTATGGGAGGATTGTGAGCACAGAGGTGTGTGATCTGACTTACGTATTCAGAGGAGCCCTCTGTGGGGAAACCCAGCAAGGGA